>NC_137086.1:64148597-64630276 GCF_951640355.1 Cnephaeus nilssonii | reverse complement strand
ACCAATAATAAATTCTCAGAAAGAGAAACTAATCAAACAACCCCTTTAACAATGCAACAAAAATATTAAGATACTTAGGAATAAATTTAACCAAGAAGGTAAAAGACTTGCACTCAGAAAACTATAGGATATTGAAAAAGGAGGTAGAGGAAGATATAAACATATGGGAGAATACACCATGTTCATGGATTGGTAGAATCAACACATTAAAATGTCCATACTACCCAAGGCAACCTATAGAGTCAATGCAATCCCTATTAAAATGCCAACAGCATATTTCACAGAGCTAGAACAAATACTCCAAACATTTATAAGGAACCACAAATAGCGGCAACAATCTCAAGAAAGAAGAACAAAGTTTCAGGGATCACAATACCAGATATCAAGTTATATTACAAAGCCACTGTAATCAAAACAGCCAGCTACTGGCACAAGAGTAGGCGTATAGACAATGGAACAGAACAGAGACTCCAGAAATTAACCCAAGCCATCACACTCATTTTATATTTGACAAAGAAGGCAAGAGCATACAATGTTGTCAAGACAGTCTCTTCAATAAATGGTGTTGGGAAAATTAGACAGATACATGCAAACAACAACCACAAATAAAAACACACACAAAAGAACTAGACTACCAACTTACACCATGCACATGAATGGATAAAAGACTTAAATAAATGTAAGCTGTGAAACCATAAAAATCTTAGTTGAAACCATAGGCAGCAAAATCTCAGGCATCTCTAGTAGCAATATGTTTACCAATGCATCTCCTCGGGCAAAGGACAGTAAGGAGAAAGTAAACAAATGGGACCACATCAACATAAAAAGCTTCTGCACAGCAACAGAAACCATCAACAAAATGAAAAGGGAGCCCACTGTATGGGAGAACATATTTGCCAATGATACACCTGATAATATCCAAAATATATAAGGAACTCATACAACTTAACAAAAGGAAGTCAAACATCCAATCAAAACATGGGCAAAGGACCTGAATGGACACTTCTCCAAAGAGGACATATAGATGGCCAAGAGACATATGAAAAAGTGCTCAAAGTCACTGATCATCAGAGAGATGCAAATTAAAATGACACGAGGTACCACCTCACACCAGACAGAATGGCTACCATCAACAAATCAACAAATGACAAGTGCTGTCGAGGATGTGGAGAAAAGGGAACCCTCCTGTACTGCTGGTGGGAATGCAGACTGGTGCAGCCTCTGTGGAGTTTTCTCAAACAATTAAATATGGAACTGTGATTTGACCCGGTAGTCTCACTTCTAGGAATATATCCTAAGAAACTCGAAACACCAGTCAGAAAGAATGTATGCACCCCTGTGTTCATAGCAGCACCATTTACAATAGCTAAGATCGGGAAACAGCTAAAGTGGATAAAAAAGCTGTGGTTGCCTGACCAGTGTGGCTCAGTGGTTGAGCATCAACTTATGAACCAGGAGGTCACAGTTAGATTCCCGGTCAGGGCACAAGCCCAGGCTGAGGGCTGTATCCTCCATGGGGGGTGTGCAGGAGGCAGCCGATCAGTGGTTCTCTCTCATCATTGTTGTTTCTCTCTCTCTCTCTCCCTCTCCTTTCCTCTCTGAAATCAATAAAAAAAATTCTGTGGTACATTTATACCATGGAATATGATGCAGCAGTAAAAAAGAAGGATCTCGTACCCTTTGAGACAGCGTGGAGGGACCTGGAGCTTATTATGCTGAGTGAAATTGTCAGTCAGAGAAAGACAATTATCACATGGTCTCACTCGTATGTGGAATCTAATGAACAAAATAAACTGATGAACAAAATAGATCCAGAGACATGGAAGCATGGAACATACGGATGAATCTCAGAGGGAAGGCGGGGGTGGGTGGGAAGAGATCAAGCAAAGAACTTGTATGCACTTACACATGGCCCGTGGACACAGACAATAGGCTGGGAAGGCCTGAGGGGGGCGGGGGCTGGAGGTGTCTATGGGGGAGAAAAGGGGGACTTATGTAATACTTTCAACAATAAAGATTTTTAAAAAATTAAGTAAAATGCTTTATTAACCAAATAAGTGCACTTGGCTTTTTGAATCTTTTCTTCATAGTGAGTGAATTTTTATAAACCTGTTAATTTTTTAAATTATACCTGTGAGAAGGCTAAAAAGGGCTAATTCCAATGTAACCCTGATATTTGGGCTAGTGATCTGAATCCAAGCCAGCAAGCTCAGTGTACATTCCTGATAACCTATAATTAAATCCCTATCTCCTTCCCAGATACTGGTCTTGCAGAACCTGTTACTGTGAACAGTGGACTGCTCCGAAGGGAGGGTTATTAACGCTGGCGCCAGGCCAGACCATCAGATATGGCCTGGAGACCCCCAACACCTGGGGGTCTTCTTGCAAGGAAAAGGACCGGAAGCATAATCCATGTTTGTGGGACAAGGACCACAGGGAGATATAAGGGAGAGCCCCATGCATGTTCCTTCACTCAGATTTGGAAGTCTGTTGCCTGAGTCCGCCGGTGTATTAAACAGCGTCCCTCCATTTTTTTGAAGAGTCCTTGGTTGTCTTTGGCCTTCTGCAACACCTGCAGAACATTTAATTATATGACTCAAATGTATTACTTACATATTTCTCTTCTGTTCTTATAATAATGGTGCTGGTGCTTATTGTGTAAATGAAGTGTCTGCTGAACAGCAGGACCGAACATTTGAAAAGCACATGCTAACCGAAGGGTTGATGTGTAGTCCATGCTCTGCACTTTTTTAAATTTGGGGAAAATGTTGGGTCAGTGATAAAGGTTTCAGGGCAAAGTAAAGTAGACATTTAACAATGTTTCTAATGTCTGTGCAAATCATGCCATTGGATAATCGTGAGTGAATGAAGAGCCAATCGCAACATTTTACTTCATTAATTTTTTATTCTGGCGCTTAGCGTGTGGAATGCCGCGCATTCCTAAACAGGCTTTGTTTCCGCGGCCTTTCCCACGGACTGAGGCGGTTGGGTGCCAGCTCTGTGGCCACTGCGGGGATTGCATTTTGCAACAGTCTAGCCACCCAGCAAGGCAAAGGGCGGTTCTCCCTGGACAGACGCTGTGGGCGGTGCTGACCGGGGGCTTGCGCAGCACAGAGGGTGCTTCTCGGTCCCCTTGGCTGAGGCGGGGAGCTGGTGGGCGGCAGCCTGTGCCCCACCAGGCAGGCAGCCCCCCGAGTCCAGTTCTCCGGGGGTTGGCGCGGCGCGGCTTGGGGCTCCCTCGCGGGACAGAGCAGCTTGGGCAGCAGTGGCCCGAGCTCCGTGTGTTCTCTCAACTGGTTGGTGATGGTTGGCAATGTCCCCCCTCGGCAAGAGCACATTGGAGGGCGGAGGGGCAAGAGGGGCAAGAGGGGCTTTGAGAGAGCAGCTGACCGAGAGGGAGAGTGAGGAGGCAAACCTCCGCGCCTACCTCTCCAAGGGCCCCCCCATCCAACCACTGACCGCCCCGACTCTGGAGCTTTGATCACACGCCCTGGCGCCCCAAGAACCCAGAATGGCCTTAAGGAGGAACTAGTGGCCTCCAGTGTGGGGGCCTGGGCCTGAGCCTAACCCTCAGCCCACACGGCTGCCCGGGCTGTCCCTGCCCTCAGCCCCCAGCCCCGCTGTCTGGACTGAGGGCAGGGCCCTGGGAGCCTGGGCGTCTGATGAGACCGCAAGGGAAGGCTCCAGCCCAGTGGGGGGAGGGGGGGCAGGAGGCTGCCAATGACCCCCGGCTCTCTTGAAAGGTGGGAACAAAGTGGCCTGGCCACCTCGCTGGCAGGGCGGGGGGTGGGGGTGGGGGGAAGGGAGGAGGGGCAGGCTGGGGAGCACAGGGTTCCTGGCACCGCGGAGTTCACCCCCAGGGCAGCTCACTCGGTCCTCAGTCCGGGGCACAGAGTCCCTGGGGGCCCCGTAAAGCCCTCCAGACTGCGGCGGGGCTGCGCACCCCCAGGTTTGCAGCTTGTCTTTGGGAGCACCGGGTGCTCACTTAGCCAGTGAGGTGGGCGCTCCTGGGGCTGGGCTCCCCGGCAGCGAGCGCCTCGCCCTGCACAGGTATGGGGGACCCTGCACAGGGATGGCTGTTCCAAGCTGAGCAGAGGTTCACTCCCAGCTGGCCGGGGGACCGCCACCCCGCATCAAGGAAGTTCCTTCATGGAGGACAGGCACTCCTCAACTTGGCTGGGGGGACCTGACTTGGTCGCAAACTTACCAAGTAAGCTGGGCCTCCTCTGAGCCATCACCACAGCGGGGCCTGCACTGGCTGCGGGACCT
The DNA here is from genome assembly GCF_951640355.1 of Cnephaeus nilssonii. Lineage (NCBI taxonomy): Eukaryota > Metazoa > Chordata > Mammalia > Chiroptera > Vespertilionidae > Cnephaeus > Cnephaeus nilssonii. The sequence goes on along the minus strand of NC_137086.1, from coordinate 64,626,007 downwards.
GCTCAGGGCAGCCTGGGGGTGGGGGTGGGGGTGGGGGGAATGGAGGTGTTACAGAGATTCGGATCAATCAAACAATGCAGGAGGAGAGATTGGAGAGACTTTATTCACCTCGGTGGGCTCAGAGAAAATGAATTCAAATTCTAAGCCAAGCCACAAGCAGAACTCCCCTTCCCATCAAGGAGCCAGTACTATGTGCACTCAGTGGTCACCTCGCAGCTGGCCCTGAAAACAACACAGTTCTATCCAATTAAAAAAATGCACCTGGCATGGCATTGAGATTATGGGCATATCTAGTCTCTGTCCTACAAGGTCAGGCAGCTAAGTCTATCTTCAAAGAATTCCAAACAGCACTTTTACAAAATAGGAGTTTTCCTTCTCAGAGGGAGGGAAGGGGGAGGGGGAGGGGGGCAGGGAGTCAGGATCATCAGGGCCTTAGGGGCTTCCACAGCCGGGCTTCCTGCCCACACTTTGGGGCAGGGAGATGCCCCCTGGGCACAGGGTGGGGTCCTGTCCCCACGAGGCTGTGGGGCAGGTGCTGCACACTGAAGCCTGGGTTCCCCTTGTGGCTCTGGCTTTCTCCCCACACAGTCTGAAGCCAGGTCCTCCCCCCACCGCCCAGAGGGAGCCTTGTCTGTGGAGCGTGGCCAGGTCCAGGTTTTTTCCCTCTTTTTCTTTTTGGGTTTGTTTTGGCATTTAAAAAAAATATTTTTTTTTATTGATTTCAGAGAGGAAGGGGCTGAGAGAGGGAGAAAGGAACATCAGTGATGAGAGAGAATCAAGGATCGGCTGCCTCCTGCACACCTGCCACTGGGGATCTCCAGCAACCCGGTCCTGTGCCCTGACCGGGAATCCAGTCTGCAGGCCGAGGCGCTATCCACTGAGCAACCGGGCCAGGGCTGTTGTACCAATTTTGGCCTCAGGGCTTGTCCGTAGTTAAGGGACAGAGACTGGAGTGTTTGCAGGCGGCAGAGGAAGGAGGCGAGCGGTGAGAAAGGCTGCCACGCAGCCAGTATTCCCACGGGCGCCGCACAGGTCCGCCCTGCAGCTCCGGGACCAGGCATGGCTGTATGAGCAGCTCCACCAGGAGCTCCGAGAGCAGGGCCTGCACTCAGGTTCCCCACCAGGAGCTCAGCGAGCAGGGGTTCCCCACCGGAGCCGACTGAGGTCGCAGTAAATGCGAGAGAATCAGAGAGGCTGAGGCATTTGGAGAGAGAGGCCGACAAAGTAAGAAGGAGTGGCTGTCGGTTAGGAGCCGGCACACAGGGACCTGACGGGGAAACAAGTGGCAGGCCAGGCCTGGGGGACCCCTGAGGCCGTGGTGCTGGGCGGGGGGCCTGGGCTCGGCATGAGGAGCACCTGAGCCTGGCGGCCAGCAGGGGCCCGACAGGCAGCAATGACGCAGGAGCCCAATTCTGCTCAGATTTTCCCTTTTTTGTGTGAAATGTCAACTGGAGTTCTCTGGGCCGGAAATAGCAGGCTAGGACAGCCATCAGCTGATGTGCGATCCCTTTTCACTGACAGCTTGAAGTCGGCAATCTGGTCCAGGATGGTCCTCATTGGAAGGAGGTGAGGCAAGAGGCCTTGAGAGCCTCGCTGGCCCTGAGAGGAGAACATGAGGTGCAGTCTTTCAGCCCTGCGTCTCCACGGCTCTCATTAAACCCCCACCAGCTCCTAACGGCCCAGGTTTCCCAGGAAGCCTGGCTTTGCCTTGAGCTCAGCAGAGCCTGGTGGTGAGTGTGCTGGCCCTGCCTCCTGGCACAGAGCACTGTGTAAAGCCAGTCTCTCCAACAAACGGTGCTGGGAACATTGCGCAGTACATGCAAAAGAGTGAAACCAGACCACCAACTCACGTCGCACACAAGAATAAACTCAAAATGGATAAAAGATGTAAGTCATGAAACAAAAATACTACAAGAAAATGTAGGCAACTAAATCTCAGACATCTCACTTAGCAGAATGTTTGCTAATACACTGCCTAGGGTTAGAGAAACTAAGGAAAAAATAAACAAGTGGGACTACATCAAACTCAAAACTTCTGCACAGCAAAATAAACCAGCATCAAAACGAAAAGGGAGCCCACTGCGTGGGACAACATATTTGCCAATAATACATCTGTAAGGGGTTAATTTCCAAAAAACTAAAGTGCTCATACAAGTCAACAAAAGAAAAACAAACAATCCAATTAAAACAGGAGCCCTGGCTGATGTGGCTCAGTGAATAGAGTGTCAGCCTGTGGACTGAAGGGTCCTGGATTCAATTCTGGTCAAGGGCACATGGCCAGGTTGCAGACTCGATCCCCAGTGTGGGGTGTGCAGGAGGCAGCTGATCAATGATTCTCTCTCATCATTGATGTTTCTCTCTCTCTCTCTCCTCTCCCTTCCTCTCTGAATCAATAAAAATATATTTAAAAACAACAACCATGAGCAGAGAACCTGAATAGACATTTTCCTAAAGAGGACATACAGATGGCCAAGAGACATATGAAAACATTCTCAATGTCACTGATCATCCGAGAGATGCAAATTAAAACGACAATGAGGTACCATCTCACACCTGTCAGAATGGCTACCATCAACAAATGACAAGGGCTGGTGAGGATGTATAGAAAAGGGAACCCTCGTGCACTGCTGGTGGGAATGCAGACTGGTGCAGCCATTATGGAAAACAGTGCAGAGTTTCCTCAAAAACTTAAATATGGCACTGCCATTTGACCCAGTGATCCCACTTCTAGGAATATATCCTAAGAAACCCGAAGCACCAATCAGAAAGAATGTATGCACCCCTGTGTTCATAGCAGCACAATTTACAATAGCTGAGATCTGGAAACAACCCAAGTGCCCATCAGTAGATGAGTGGATAAAAAGAACTGAAGTACATTTATACCATGGAATACTATGCAGGTGTAAAAAAGAAGAATCTCTTACCCTTTGAGACAGCATGGAGGGTCCTGAGATGATTATGCTAAGCGAAATAAGCCAGTCAGAGAAAGACAAATATCACATGATCTCACTCAAATGTGGAATCTAATGAATACGATAAATGATGAATAAAATAGAATGGGAGTCATGGAAACATGGAACAGACTGAGGAATCCAGGGAAGGGGGGCGGGGTTCAGGGGGGCAGTGGGGAGAGATTTACCAAAGAACTTATATGCATATGCATTGTCCATGAACACAGACCACAGGGTGGTGAAGGCCTGGCACGGGGTGGGAACCCGGGGAATGGGGCAATGGGGGAAAAAAGGGAAGAGATTTGTAATACTCTCAACAATCAAGATAAAAAAATAAAAGACATCAATTAAATTAGGTCACCAATTTGGAATCTTGGGGATGAACGCATGGCTTTAGTGTGCTCAAAACCGAGCAGTTTAATTTCCTACTTTCCTTGTCAACGTTGAAGAAGGCTGGGGAAAACAATGGGAGAGATCAGACTTGGACGACTTCAGTCGCTTCAGTTTTTTTTTTCTTTTTATACTCATGCCAAAATATGTTCATTGGCTTTAGAGAGAGAGGAAGGGTGAGAGAAAGAGAGAGACATCAATGCGAGATAAACAGCAATTGATTACCTCCTGGAGGATTGAATCAGCATTGTAGGTATGTGCCCTGACCGGAATCAAACCTGCAAAGTTTCTGGTGCCCATGACAATGTTCCAATGAGCTAAGCACGGGCCAGGGCTGCCACGGCGGTTTCTTAGAATGCTACCTCTGTTCTTCACATTGAGGGCAGGGGCAGGGGCCTCTGTTAGTCCCTCAGCCTGTGTGGGGTTGGCGATGGCATTAATCCCCCCATTGTTCCCAGGCCTGCAGCAGCTCCTGGACCACCAAAAGGCGGATGTAGTGTTTCGAAGAACTTGCTTTCTCATCTTTTTTCTTGTTTCTGAATTTTACTTTCTGGGAGGGAGTGAGATCTTTTCCACCTTTTTCAATCATCCATTTAGATCCTTTCTGAGTAGAAAACTTATGATCTAACAACATGAAAGTTTGCACATAAGAGGTCTTATCCCGTCTACTAGACCTTTAGCAAAACAATTCTAGTTCGTCATCGGCTTATAGCTGTAAGTGGAACAGGCAGCTAGAATAAGACCTAATGGACATGCTGGTGTAATTGATACCAAGTCATCCAATTTAAAACAGAAACAAAGTTCAAAACACAAAAATTAAGTTCAAAGAAACAAATGATCACAACTCAAACCTGCTGGGAGGAGGGACCGAGACACCCGCCTTAGCCTCACCTCACACCAATCACTGCCATGAGTGACCTTTACGGGGCCCAAATGCCACCAAGCCAAAACAGCAGCGGCAGAGGACTCCCGGCGGGCACGAACAGCAGCCATCAAACCAAGTCCCCCAAATGTAAGAAAGAAAGCAAAGAGCAACTGTAACCAAAGAGGCATTCCAGACAGACGGGGGCTCTCAAATCAAAACCAAATCCTCCCGTGGGAAAACCCGGATTAAAGCCATCCAGTTCTGTCCCTGCTAACCAATCCTGGAAATGTCTCCTGGCTGAGTGCAGACAGCACACCAGCCCAGGCGGCAGTGAGAGGGCTTTTGGTGGATGCCAGCTGGACTTACTCCGTCTTGGAGCCAGCTGACTCCCCCAAAGACCATTCGCTTTCACCAGCAAATCATTTATAGATTGCTGATGCTGTGAGAAGGACAAGGGGCGTCCCTGAGATGTAAAAGAACCTCTCCACAGCTCTGGGAAGCCCCTGTGCAGTCCTGGCACAGAGTCAGCTGGCCACAAGCAGCTGAGAGCACCTCTGGGGTTGCTCGCCAAATTCTGATCGCAAACCCAGGTTCAGCTGCTTGCCACTTTGAAAGCCAGTCCTCAAGAGGCAGGAGCCAGTGTGAGAAAAATGGTTTATTCAAGTGCCAGCCGCCTGATGGTGGACTCCCATCCCAAAGACCCCTTACTGTCCCGTAAGTGCAGGGCTTTTTATAGGGAGGGAGTAGGCAAGAGGAACAGAGAGTCCTGGTGGGGCTGTGGACACGCCTGAGTGTCCTTGCTGGTCCTGATGCAGATCTTGAATCTCAGCACCTGGAGTCGGTCCATGCAAGCCACATTCCTGTGGTTGGGCTACCTGTGTAAGCCAGGTCTTGTGCCAACGCCGCTCCTTGTACAGCCTGGAACTGCTGGTGCCTGCAGGATGTGCATAAGGAAACCTTTAGTGTAGAGGTCCTTCGTATAAATTCCTTAGTACATTTTATTCTAGTTCTATTTCATGGTTAGTCAGAGTATAAAGTTATTATTCACCGTCACATTGCTAAAATCCTTGGATATTGTACGCACAAAGCAAACATAAAGAGGCTCTGAAAGGTGGAGAAAATCAGTAAATGAATAAGAGATCTCCTATCCCAAACATGAGAAGGTGAGAGTGACTGGGTTTCTCTTATAGTCACTTGCGAGTGTGGGTGTACGAAAGTGTGTCCTCATGCTTGCCTGTGCCTGCAGAGTGTGCTTGTTAGCATATGCCTGGGGTTTCTTTCTGCGTGTTTTTTGACAGAGACTTGGTCCCAAAGAAGCTTGTAACCCAGAAACACAAACAATTACATACAAAAATGCCCCTTCAAAGAAGCCACTTTCTCTATCCAAAAAGGTAGGAAAGTGGTATCTCACAAAGACAGAAGTCTTTTAGATAATAACTACTCTGCTTCATCCAAACACCGTCCAACATGGGCGTGGGAGATGGTAATTCCACCACAACAGGAATAACGAATCCTCTGACCCTCTGCAGGGCCGGGTTGGGGCTGGAGAGAGCTGAGTTGGGTTTCTAACCCCAACGGGGTGACGAGGTGCCCTCCTCTCCAACAGGCTCCTGGAGGGCGAGGACGGGGCGTCCATCCATGGGAAGAACCTGCTCTCTCCAGTGCCAAGGAAAGCTGGGAGGAGACTTGAAATTCCCTGGGAGGGTGTCCGTCTGCCAGCTGCCGCGGGAGGAACCGAACCCTGAGAACTGAGCAACTCTTGGGTTCAGACTGGGAAGTTGGGTGGAATTGCAAGCTGGCCTGTCTGGCTGGAGCCATGAGCGGGCCCCCAGCAGGTGCAGGTTAACGGAAGCTCAGTTCTGCCCGCTGTGGGGAAGGCCTTCCTCCCAATGTCACGGTGGCGAGCTCAGAGCACCGAACCGCTAGCTTTAGAGGAAGAGGGAAAGGAAGGGTGGTTCCTGGAGATCTGCTCCAGCTTCCTTCGGTGGCACCTCTCAATGCCCCGTCTTTGTGGGTGCTTCGGGACCAGGAAGTGCCCTCCGGGGCCTGGGGAGGCCCCTGGCTGAGCTGCCTTCCTGCTGCTCTGCCTTCTGGCAGCATCAGGAAGGCGTGTCCTGGCCCAAAGCTGGCCTCTCCGCTCAGTCCCCTCAGGACAGAGGAGCCAGGCATGAGGCCCCTTCGTCTGCCTGAACACACGTTCCTATCATAAAGGCCTAGAGACGGAGGCCGTGAAACCCATGTGAGTCCCTTCATTTGCTTGTCGCTTTGGTGCCGCGACCAAGCTGGACAGAATGGCGGAAGGTGAGGTGGAGGAGACGCAAGAGTTAGCGCGGGCCTTGGTCCCCCGCAGAAGCCACCTGCGTGGGTGGGATTGTGCTAGAGAAGACACGCAGCATCTGGGACAAAGTGGGGACTTTTTGAGGCCAAGCCTCAGGACTCTTCATGGCTTCCTGTCCCACAGGCCTGTGCGGGTGGGGTGGGTGGTGGTGTGTGCAGGACGGGGGACGGGGGCCGGGGGGCGGGGGGGACGCACGAATGTGGGAGCGGCAGCTACGATTGGGAGCGTGAAGTAGGCTCCAGGATGAGTGACTGACGCAGTGTGCTGGCCTGTAAATCCGTGAAGGCAAAGGGTCTGAAATTCCCTACAAAACGACGAGGGAGTTGTTTATAGATAGAGCAGTTGATTGATTAAAAATGTAACTGGTCAAACCAGATTCCGTAGGTGAGAACACCCGCACTCGTCGTTTTTAACTCAATTACAATCTGTCACGAGTCTTCTCAGCACCAGGCACAGTGGTCCCTGTGCTGGCCCCACATCCTGTCTGTGACACGGATCGTTACACAAGCCAGTGCGCAGGCCTTTGGGTGCAGCACTCGAGAAAGGCAGGGCGGAGACGTGGAAGGGATGATGAGATGATACTGGCAGGTCCTCCATTAAGGAAAGCACCATAAAGAAGCCGAACTACTGTGCCCACCACACAGGCAGATGACAGTCTGCCGGGGCCACCACAGCCCAGCACCCAGCGCTTCACCCAACCGAAAGCCCAGGCCTCCCTGCTGGGGTGCAGGCAGCTGGGCGCTGAGGGCTCCGAGGAAAAGGTCTGCAGCAGGGCTCTCAGTTGCACGCTCAACCCCATTCTCTCCATGCATGTCTGCCCCCCCTCCCCCTCTCTCTGCGAGCACCGGCCTCTCCCTGTGAGCACCCACCCACCTTGTGTCAGGCCCCCCTAATGACATCACTTGGACTACATTGCTCTGTAAAACCCTAACTCCATAAAGCTCCTGTACGATTCCATGATCCCATCTGCTATCTAACAGCCTGATGCAATCTTCAGTCATGATCTCCACCTTAAATCAGCCCCTTTCCGTCCATGTCAAAGCCGGGCTCTGAGAGTCGGACTCAGAGTGGGAAGAAGTGGGGGTTACGAGGATGAGGGAGTGCTCCTGGGACCATTCCCTCCAGAAGGACGCAGAATTGAGCAGAGGGAGACGCTGAGCTTTACCTCTGTCCCAGCAAAGCCTCGTCCACCCCATGAGATGCTCTGACGCCGAGATGGCTCCTCTGAGCTGGCGCCATTCTCACTGAGGGGAGGACCAGGCGGCAGCCACTGACCAGCTGCCTCAGCAAAGGGCAGGGCTGGCTCTTGGGGAGGGATGGGCAGCGAGGAGTCTGCCAGCAGCATTCCACAGCGGCGGGAGAGAAGCCCTTCCCTTCAGAGGGAACCTGGGCAGCACGTCCTGCCCTCCTTACTCCTCCATCTCTGGCCGCAGCACAACTACCAGAGCTGCCTGGATGGGTCATCACTTACCTGCTGGCGGGCAGCGTCCAGGAGAGGGCAGCGCTCAGAGGGCAGGGGGAGTTCGTCAGCAGAAACAGGGATGGGACAGTGGGATTCAGCTCGCTGGGGCGGAAGGGAGTAGTCAGTGGGGAGTGTGAGTCTCGTGGGCGCCCCTATGAACAGCTGGCCTGCCAGGCAAGTCTGGAGAAGGAGGCCAGGAAGTCTGTCAGAAGCCTGGGCGGTAGGGACCCGCCCCTGGGGGAGCCCAAGTTTCCCGAGATGCTCACAGTGTCTCCAACAGCAAAGCCCAGTCCAGAAGCGGAGCCTGCAGAGCAGGAGGGCTCCTCCTTAGAGGGACTCAGCCCCTCAGAGCCCAGGAAGGGTAGCAGGTCAGGGGTCTGCCCCCGGCAGAACCACACATGGAGCCAGACAGTACGTGACAAGGAGGCAGCCAGGTGTCAAGGATGAAGCAAACTCTGATTCCGGGGGAGGAGACATTGGTTTCAGTGCAGAGTAGAAACCTGCCAGGAGCGGGCAGATCCGGGGACAGCGTATGGTCAAGAAGGGGCCACAGGCCAGCACTCAGGGACTGCCGTCAGGTTCTAGGGACAGGGAACCTGGCCGCAGGAACCCACATGAGGCACCAGGACCAGAACACACTCCCCCCAGTGACCTGAGCACGGGGCTCTCACGTGCACTGGCTCTGGCCCTCCCGGAAGACAAGCACCAACAGTGAAAAATGAAGACACAACATGTGCAGCGCTGCCTCTAAGCTGGGTTCTGCCTGTTGTCTAATTCTCAAAACCCATGATAAAAACTGGTGCTCAATGAAATTTATATAATTTATCCAAAACCACCCAAATCAAGCATCCCAGAGAGAAGATTGGAGTCCATCTGATTCCGCAGCCTCACACACATCACCTCCATGCTTCCCCCAGAGAAACAGGACTAGGGCAGCCACGTGGCCCAGAAGCCAGTCAGGGGGAGGCTTCCTGGGAGGCTGGACTCTGTGGGGACCAAGGGGCTCAGGGGCAAGAGGAACACCCTCCCCAGCCAGATCATTAAGGAGCTGGCAGATACGTCTGTAGAGAGAAACAAGTATTACCTCCAAATGTAAGAAGGTTATTTTTTCATTTAAAACCAATTCAACTTTCTTGTAGTTGTTTAATATTACATTGAGTCTTTCTTTTCCCTTTTATTAAAAAAAATGTTTTTATTGATTTCAGAGAGAAAGGGAGGATAGATAGAAACACCAATGATGAGCCCTGACTGGTTTGGCTCAGTGGATAGAGCGTCGGCCTGCGGACTCAAGGGTCCCAGGTTCGATTCCGGTCAAGGGCATGTACCTTGGTTGCGGGCACATCCCCAGTAGGGGGTGTGCAAGAGGCAGCTGATCGATGTTTCTCTCTCATCGATGTTTCTAACTCTCTATCCCTCTCTCTTCCTCTCTGTAAAAAATCAATAAAATATATTAAAAAAAAAAAAGAAACACCAATGATGAAAAAGAATCATCTATTGGCTGCCTCCTGCACGCCCCCCAGTAGGGATCGAGGCCGAAACCTGGGCACGTGTCCTTGACCGGAATCAAACCCAGGATGCTTCAGTCCACTAGCCGACTCTCTATCCACTGAGCCAAACCGTCCAGGGCTCTTTCTTTTCCTTTTAAAGGGAAATTAATGCAATCCATATTCCTGCAGTTTGTGGATTATTTGTAATTTTAGTTTCCCTTTTAAAATTTCTTTCCTTTACACATTGGATCAATTTCATGTTCCCAAAAAGAAAAAATAGCCAGAAAGGGAAACAAGATTATTTATTAGCAGCAAGGTTTTAATTGTAAAAGTGAGTGGTTGTGAATTTCTGTGATTTTTCTCCAATGAAAATATTAAACAAAATAAACCCCTATGATTACACGTAATAATTATTTACATGATCATTTTCTAAAAATACCAATGCATATTTAGATTTTAAAAAATAGCATTGGAAGATAAAAAAATGAATGTCACATTTCTTCCCTTAAAGTTTCTGGTGAGAAGAGAATCTTAATAATTGGTTTCAATTCAACATAGTAAGTAATGTGAGTGCAGTATTGATAGGAAAATTAATTCTTTCTGTAGATAAGATGTTTCTAAATTGTAATTGCAGAAAATTAATAATCAGTCCTCGGTTCTTCACCCTACTTTCAGGAATGACGTGGACCAGGCAATCGTAGATCTGATACAGAACAGCGGAGACACTGAGAAGAGCAGGGCTCCCTTTCCCCTTCGACAGCCTTGCTTGGAGTGGGTAAGAGCAACCAACTCTTCATGTTGGGTGAGGCTCCAATATGAAATCATCATCTTCCCATAAAGATGGAGAATTGGGAGCAGAGACTCTGAAAGTCTACCACACTGAAAAAATGAACCCTTCTTGTAGTCCCGAGTTCTAACTGGGGATGAAAATTGTCTTTTCTTGTGCAAATCTGGATAGGCCCCTTCACTTAGAAACTTACTTAGCCTCCCTACTTAATAAAGAGGCAATATCTCTCTAGAGAATGAAGTGTCAGTGAGTTACAAGTGCCCAGGGGTACCTACCCAGTCCTCCCCCATGGAGTACCTACTTTGCCATGTAGGACCCCAGTGCCAAGGACAAGGAAGCCTGGCATCAAGGGCACCAGGTTCATAGTAAGAATGCACTGTCCCTGGAAAAACAAACGGGATGGCCACAACTAAGATCCTTATAGCACTCACCACACGCCAGGCATCATTCTAACATTTTCCATGCAGAGTTTTAGTCTGTACAGCAAATCCAGATAGTTGCTGTTTTATACCCACGTAGGAAGTGAAGAAACCGAAACACAGGGAGGTTATTATTTGCTCAAAGTTCATAACTAACAGGTAACTAAGCCAAGATTTGAACTCAAGAATTCTGTTTCTAAAGCCATGCTCTTAATATATATGGTGTGTGTGTGTGTGTGTGTGTGTGTGTGTGTGTGTGTGTACCTCTTGTATGGACTACTCCAAATTTATGTATCTGAGGTATAGGATGGAGTTAGACACTGGTGGAACCTGGTCATCTACATAAATAAAAGGCTAATATGCTAAGTGTCTGTCTTGGTAATGATGTCACGTAGCAACACCTGGCTTCCTCTCCCTAGTGATGACTAGCCTCCTTGCAGTTTCTTCTGCCCAGGAACACAACTTGCTTTATAGCCAGGTGCAAACATTTCACACTATAATCAAATGTCTGTGAAGCCTTTTCCCTCATCTCATTTGATCCTCACAGAAGTCCTGGAGTAGGTAGATAGGAGATTCGGTGGAATCCTATTTTCTTTTCAATAGCCAGAAAACAGAGATTTAGAACAGCGGTCGCCAACCTTTAGGACCTCACGGACCACCAGTGGTTCACAGTCCACTGGTTGGTGACTGCTGATTTAGAAAGTTTAGAAACTTGACCTGACTGAGAAAAGTAAGAAATGATGGACCTTGAAAATGACTTCAGGTTTTCTCACTGCGCAGAATATAGTCAAACACTGCTGCAGTTAAATATTTTACCCTTTGTTCTCCCTGCGTGATCTACAATAATAATCTGCTTTGTGTTAATATTTACTGCTGTGTTGCTGACAATTACCTGAAAGAGAAGTTGGGGTGCTTTCCTGGGCTGGAAAAAATTTAGCTACATCAGAAAGCAGGTCTAATTAAGCTAGTTTATTCTATATCGATAAAAGGCTAATGCCAATCACACGCATGTGTTTTGATCTGTAACTGTTGATAGTGAATTTGGTTGACACTTCTATTATAGAGAAAGGGTGAACAGCGATATTAAAATATTTCTTCTAATTAATTTCCTTTCAATGTGCACAAATCCATGCACTGGGCCACTAGTCTTTAACCCTTTGCACTCGCTTGCTTTTTTCTCGATTCCTTTATTCTACTCGGGATTTAATTTTTTAAATACCCCAGATTTTACAAAGCGCGGCAGTAGAATAAAAAACTGGAGTTTCTTTTCATACAAACTTATTTATTTGGATTTTTTTATATTTCAAATTATTGATACATTCAATACAATTCGACATACGAGCTGCTACCGATGCTAACCGTGTCGAGTCACACTCGACATCCGAGTGCAAAAGGTTAATAATACTGTTTCTACCAGAATCAATTCTTATCCAATCTAAAACAACTGACTTATGAACTCATCTTTGAAGAGTGAATTAACAAATTAATGCTCAGTGTTTTGTCTTTTTTGTTTCTTTAAGTAGGCTAACATGTGTCATGTTTTCAAAACCGCTTGGTCAGCGTCAAGCCAGGGTGCTTGGGGAAAAGTGGCAAAGGTGAGTGTCCTATTTTAAGAAAGATCCTAGGCCACACTAAGCGATTTGGGTTTGATCTTAGAGGCCACCTGTGGACACATCATTGGAAGTCCTCAAGAATTCTACAACAATTCCTTGATTATCTTATATGAATAGTGATTTTAAAATATAACGTAGCAAGCTCTGGCTGACCTATGGCCAATGCATAACCTGCCACGTGGTCTCAGTGTCTTCATTTGTGTCTATGCCAACAACCCCTAAGGCCAAGCAGCACTGTTGTAGGTACTGAAGGTTAATGAGATGAGAATGGATAGGGGAACCAACAATAAAGACCAAGTGAAGGCCAGTGTATCGAAGACCTGAACATACAAAATGAAACCCAATGTACTAAGTACTAAAAGAAAACAGGGAAGAATACTCTTATCATCTAGAAGTGAAGGGCTAAACATGACATTAAGCCCAAAATCCATAACTGAAAAAGATGACACAATCAATTGCATAAGAAAGAAAAACATTTTAAAAGTAAGTTATCAGCCAGTGTAATTTTTCAGGAATTGACCAGGCTAATGCGATGCCTTCCCCGAGGATGCTGAAAACTCATCTTCCTGTGCAACTACTGCCCTCACCTTCTGGGAGAAAACTGTGAGGCAAGTGTGAAGCAGACAAAGTCAGAGATGATCATTCCTCATAAGAATATTGTGTCAGAACCGTGGTCCAGTCATCCCCGTGTCGTGTCTACCAAGAGCACCAAGGAATAGATGATGAGGCCTGCAATTATTTCCCATGTTCCTCATCTCTCACTGACAAGGACGGGCTTAGTTTACACCTACATGGAGAAGAGAGAGAGGACCAACATCGATTGGGCTTGCTTCTGAGCATCCTCAGCCCCTCAATTATGCCATCAAGGGGAGTGAAGATGGGCACACTACAGCTCAGCGATGTCCAATGATAACACCTGGAAGATGCAAGAGATGGGCTGCAAATCCAGACCTTTTTAACCTGACAGCATGTGACCTTTTCACGACCCTGCGCTGCCTACTCCATGCCCCCTACAACCACAACGTTCTTCCTAAGTGTGGACACAGTCAGCATGCTCCTAGCCTCGAGGGAATGAGTATTTAGCAGATTTCATTGGTGGAACCTTAGGAACCATGGGGCTCCTCTATCCTCTCACTTTATTTCATTTATAACTAAATTGCCTCTTCCAAGCCCACAAGTACATTCTGAGAACTGATAAAAACCAAATAATTTTGTCAAATTTTTGTAAACATAAAAATTATTTTCTATATTGAAGACTATGGAGGTACAAGTGGATTTTCACATACTTCTTTTTGTTTTCAACTTTATAGTAGTTTTTTTACAATATTATATTAGTTTCAGGTGTATAACAGTAATTAGACATTTACATTACTTACAAAGTCAGCACTCAGCCATCTAACATCACAAAATTGTTACAATACTATTGATTGCAATCCCTATACTTTACTGTATATCCCCATGACTGTTTTAAAACAGGCAATTTGTCATACATCATGAGTTGGTCCTTAAAGAACTCATTACAACTCGCTCAGAGCCCCAAGAACCCATGTCCTGGCTTGTAGTCTACAGAAGTACTTACCTACAGAGTCTGCAGATGGGCTCTTGGCACTTAGCCAAAGGAGTCCTCTCCACAGAGAACAGTTCTGTGCCTTTTAACAGTCTGGTCAAGAGCCACACTTATACCATCCCTGGTTTTCTAGAGTTAATCCAGGGCCTTAATCATGCTACCTTGCATATCTTTCTCTGGGGGGGTGGTGGTGACTAAAGACATATGTCCATATATTGGTAGGGTAGACAGCACCAGGCTGCAGGTGGGGGTAACAGTAAAGCACCATGGGAATGGGTAAGGTGTTCTGGGAACAGAGAGCTAGGAGTGCTTAACTCCTGGACAAGGAGGGTTGGCAAGGGTGACGGAGGAGCTGGGTCATGAGAGTAAATGGGAAGTTGCCAAGTGAGAGGCAGGAGAGCAGCTAGTTTACCAGATGAGCAGGGGCCAGGACTATTGTGCCTAAGAAGTACACTCGATGCCATAAATGAAGCCTGGAAGGTGGGAGTCATAACTGAAGGGCCGTGTTGCTATGCTGATCATACAGGTGACTTGGGACAAAAAGAAATTTGAGGCTGAACCCAGTGAGGGTGGTTAGACATCAAGGAGAGAGAGAACTACATAACCAGACACCCGGAGAAGAGAAATCATGGGGAGACAAAGACACAGCCCGCATATTAAAGAAAAGCAGGCATCACCAGAGAAGGAAGTAAACAAAATGGAGGCAAGCAACATGTCAGAGAAAGAATTCAGAGAAATGGTCATAAGGTGGATGGAGAAAAGAATGGAAGACAAATTCGACAATATATATATAAGAACCAAGAGGAAATGAAGAAGAACCAAGAAGAAATGAAAAATGACATCGCTGCTGTAAAGAACTCAATAGAAAGCATCAAGAGTAGACTAGAAGAATCAGAGGACTGCATCAGTGAGCTAGAAGACAAGGTAGGAAAAAATACCCAAGTAGAGCAGCTTCTAGAAAAAAAGATTAAAAAGCAGGAGGAGAGCCTAAGGGAACTTTGGGACAACATGAAACAAAACATCCACATAATACGGGTCCCAGAAGGAGAGGAAACTGAGCAAGGAATAGAAAACCTGTTTGAAGAAATAATGACAGAAAACTTTCCTGATATAGGGAAGAAAAAACCCACACAAATCCAAGAAGCTTACAGAGTCCCAAGCAAAATGAACCCCAAAAGACAGACACCATAGCACATTATAATTGGCAAACACCAACAACAAAGTAAGAGTCTTAAAAGCGGCCAGAGAGAGACAGAAAGTTACCTACAAAGGATCCCCAATCAGATTAGCAGCTGATTTCTCAACAGAAACACATCAGGCCAGAAGGGAATGTAATGAAATATACAAAGTCATGCAAAGGAAGGGTCTGAATCCAAGAATACTGTACCCAGCAAGGCTATCAATCAAAATTGAAGGTGAAATCAGGAGCTTCACAGACAAAAAAGGACTAAGGGAGTTTATTACCACCAAACCAGCAATGCAAGAAATGCTAAAGGCTCTGCTGTAAAATATATATATATATATATATAAAGCCAAGAAGGAACACAGGGGTAAAGAATAAAAATGGCGACAAACAAGTACCTATTAATAATAACTTTATATGTAAGTAGATTAAATGCCCCAATCAAAAGACACAGGGTAACGGATTGGATAAGAAAACATGACCCATATATCTGCTGTCTACAAGAAACCCACCTCAGAGAAAAAGATGCACACAGACTGAGGGTGAAGGGATGGAAAAAGGTTTTTCAGGCGAATGGAAATGAAAAAAAAAAAAAAGCTGGGGTAGCAATACGTATATCTGACAAATTAGATCTCAAAGTGAAGGACATAAAAAGAGATAAGGAAGGCCACTTCATAATACTAAAGGGAGCAATCCAACAAGAAGAAATAACTCTGGTAAACATATAAGCACCCAATACAGGAGCACCCAAATACATTAAAAAATACTCCTGGAGGATATCAAGGGAGAGATTGACAGCAATACAATCATAGTAGGAGACTTTAATACCCCACTATCACCATTGGACAAATCCTCTAAACAAAAAATCAGCAAAGAAGCATAAATCCTAAATGACTCACTAGACCAGATGGAATTAATTGACATCTTCAGAACATTTCACCCCAAAGCCACAGAATATACATTCTTCTCAAGTGCACATGGATCATTTTCAAAGATAGACCATATATTGGGTCACAGGAAAAGTCTCTTCAAATTCAAGAAGATAGAAATCATACCAAGCGTCTTCTCAGATCACAGTGGCATAAAACTGGAAATCAACTACAATAAAAACAATCCAAAAAAATCAAACACATGGAGACTAAATAGCATGCTATTAAACAATGACTGGGTTACCAGAGAGATTAAAGAAGAAATAAAAAACATCATGGCAGGAAGGAAAACAAAGATGGCGGCATAGGTAAGCACCTAAACTGCTGCCTTGCACAACAATTTCAAAACTTCAACTAAAAGACAGAACAGACATCATCCAGAACCACAGGAAAGCTGGCTGGGTGAAAATTCTACAACTAGAAGGAAAGAGAAAAGCTCACGGAGAATCAGAGGAGCTGCAAAGGGCTGAGGTATGGAGACACGCGCGCAGAGAGGAAGGGTGGCTGAGTGCCTGGCAGGCTTACTCTGGCGGGAGAGAGAAGGAAGCTCCCGACTGCACTGAACTAACTACACTTAAGCCCAGTTCCGGGCGAAACCCCGTGGATCCAGGCTCATATGGAGGGGGTGGGGGTCTGGACTGTCAGGTAGAGAGAAAGGCACACAGGAGACTTGGGGGAGCCATGGCGGGAAGGGTTCTGGAGGCGCGTGTGCGCGCGAGTGCACACAGAGAAGACTGACTGCGGAGGTTGCCGCTGGCTTTCCCTAGCGGAAGGGAGTCGGAAGCTCCTGACTGCACTGAACCCCAGTTCTGACTGCACTGAACCCCAGGTCTGGGTGAGCCCCTGGGGACCCAAGCTCTTACGGGGGGAATCTGGACTGTCAGACGGAAACTCAGGGGATCCGTGAAAGGCAGAGGTCTGGAGGCACACGTGGAAATGGGCGAAGAGAGGACTGACTGCTGACTGCGCCACTGGCTGGAGGGAACCGGAAGCTCCCGACTGCTCTGAAATCCAGTTCCGGGTGAGAATCTGGGAATCTGGATTCACTGGGGGAGAAACTGGACTGCCTGGCAGTGGGCGAAACTTGAAGGCAGCTTTCTCTCAGAGGTGCTTGCAGCGATTACCGAGGGACAATGAGACCCAAGGGTCTCATAGGGAAGGGCTGACGGGAAGCCAAGACTGTCTGCTCAGCCCTGACACTCCACCCCATCCAAGCTGAGCACAGAGGCTTTTGCAATTTTGCAAGCCTGGTCCCATAAGGCTGTCTCCAGCATAGAAGGTCTCCCAGTGTAGACACAGCTGATCCTCACAGCCAATTGGCCTGGAGGTCAACTCCTCCCAGTGATACCAACAACAATCAAGACTTAAGTACAACAAGGCTGTACACACAGTCCACAAAGGGGTGCACCAAGAGTGTCCACCTCAGGTAACTGGGGAGGCCGACCCACTGGGCCATATAGGACACCTAGCACACAAGCCTACCCTACCAACTCAGGGAAGCAGTGAAAATGCAGAGACAAAGAAACAGATCACAAATGAAAGAAATGGAGGAAAACAAACAACTGGATATAGAATTCAAAACCACGGTTATAAGGTTTTTCAAGAATTTCCTAGAAAAGGCCGATAAATTTAGCGAGACCCTCGAGGATATGAAAAAGGACCAACTAGAAATTAAACATACACTGACTGAAATAAAAAATATTGTACAGAGACCCAACAGCAGACTAGAGGATCGCAAGAATCAAGTCAAAGATTTGAAATACAAAGAAGCAAAAAACACTCAACCAGAAAAGAAAAAAGAATCCAAAAAGTTGAAGATAGCCGAAACCGGTTTGGCTCAGTGGATAGAGCGTCGGTCTGCGGACTGGAAGGTCCCAGGTTCGATTCTGGTCGGGGGCATGTACATTGGTTGCGGGCACATCCCGGTGGGGGGTGTGCAGGAGGCGGCTGGTCGATGTCTCTCTCTCATCGATGTTTCTGGCTCTCTATCCCTCTCCCTTCCTCTCTGTGAAAAATCAATAAAATATATATATATAAAAAAAGTTGAAGATAGTGTAAAAAGCCTCTGGGACAACTTCAAGCGTACCAACATCAGAATTATGGGGGTGCCAGAAGAACAGAGAGAGCAAGATACTCAAAACTTATTTGAAGAAATAATGACAGAAAACTTCCCCCACCTGGTGAAAGAAATAGACTTACAAGTCCAGGAAGCGCACAGAACCCCAAACAAAAGGAATCCAAAGAGGACCACACCAAGACACATCATAATTAAAATGCCAAGAGCAAAAGACAAAGAGAATATTAAAAGCAGCAAGAGAAAAACAGTTAGTTACCTACAAGGGAGCACCCATATGATTGTCAGCTGATTTCTCAACAGAAACTATACAGGCCAGATGGGAGTGGCAACAAATATTCAAAGTGATGAATAGCAAGAACCTACAACCAAGATTACTCTACCCAGCAAAGTTATCATTCAGAATGGAAGTTCAGATAAAGAGCTTCACAGATAAGAAAAAGCTAAAGGAGTTCATCGCCACCAAACCAGTATTATATGAAATGCTGAAAGGTATCCTCTCTAATAAAGGAGTAATATGCAAATTAACCATCACTCCGCTACATAAAACCATGCCCACCAGCCAAGCCACACCCACCAGCCAATCAGGGTGAGTATGCAAATTAACCTCAACCAAGATGGCTACCAGAAGGGAGGCTTGGGTTTCCCCGGTAACAGAGGAAGCCAAGCTTTCCACACACTCTGGCGGGCCCAGGCCTCCACTCAAGGATACAAAGTTTCAATTATAGAAGATACATCAATCCCAAGAGAAATTGCTGCCAGCCATGGGAGCGAGCAGGAGGCTTGGCTCCACTCCAGGCTACAAAGTTTCAATTGTAGAATGTACATAAATTCCAGATACCAAGGCTTCTGCTTGGGTTGTTAGGGGCGTGGCTGGCCTGCAAACCACCACAGGCCCCTCGCCCAGGCCTCTCCACACCCCAAGGGAACCCCACCCTGATCCAGGACACCCTTCAGGGCAAACCAGGTGGTCCACACCCGTGCACCAGGCCTCTATCCTATGTAATAAAAGAGTAATATGCAGACTGACCATCACTCCAACACACAAGATCAAGATAGCTGCCCCTATGTGGTCAAAGATCCTGCCCCCATGTGGACACAAGATGGCCACCACAAGATGGCCAGCAGGGGAGGGCAGTTGGGAGGGATCAGGCCTGCAAGGGAAGGCAGTTGAGAGGGACCAGGCCTGTAAGGGAAGGCAGTTGGAGGTGATCAACCCTGCAGAGGAGGGCAGTTAGGGATGACCAGGCCAGCAGAGGAGGGAAGTTGGGGGCAAACAGGCTGGCAGGGGAGCAGTTAGACATCAATCAGGCTGGCATGGGAGTGGATAGGGGGTGATCAGGCTGGCAGGCAGAAGTGGTTAGGGGAAATCAGGAAGGCAGGCAGGTGAGCAGTTGGGAGCCAGCAGTCCTGGATTGTGAGAGGGATGTCCGACTGCCAGTGGGATCGGGCCTAAACAGGCAGTTGGACATCCCTTGAGGGGTCCCAGATTGGAGAAGGTGCAAGCTGGGCTGAGGGACACCCCCCCCCCCCCGCCCCTGTGCATGAATTTCATGCACTGGGCCTCTAGTTATTTAAGAAGAGGAAGAAAAAAAAAGTAAAGATAAAAATTATGAACAACAAATACATATCTATCAACAACTGAACCTAAAAATCAAGTGAATTAAAAATCTGAGGAACAGAATAAACTGGTGAATATAATAGAATCAGGGGCATAGAAAGGGAGTGGACTGATAATTCTCAGGGGGAAAGGGGTATGAGGGGGTGCAGGAAGAGACTGGACAAAAATCGTATACCTATGGATGAGGACAGTGTGGGGGAGGTAAGGGCAGAGGGTGGGGTGGGAACCGGGTGGAGGGGAGCTATGGGGGGAAAAAGGAGAAACAATTGTAATAATCTTAACAATAAAGATTTATAAAATTTAAAAAAAGAAACAAAAAAAATCATGGCAACAAACGACAATGAAAACACAACAATACAAAATGTATGGGACACAGCTAAAGCGGGCTTGAGAGAGAAGTTTATAGCTCTACAAACCTACTGCAAAAAAACAAGAAACAATGGTAATAAATTACTTAACCCTACAACTCAAAGAGTTAGAGAGCAAAAAGAAAAGCCCAGTGTAAGCAGAAGGAAGGAAATAATAAAGATCAGAGCGGAGATAAACGACATAGAAACCAAAAAAACAATACAAAAGATCAACAAAACCAAGAGAGCTGGTTCTTTGAAAGGATAAACAAGATTGATGAAACTCTAGCCAGGCTCACCAAGAAGCAAAGAGAGAGGACCCAAATAAACAAAATCAGAAATGAAAGAAGAGAAATAACAACAGACCCCACCAAAATACAAAGGATTGTTAAAAAATACTATAAACAACTCTATTCCAAAAAACTGGACAACCTGGAGGAAATGGACCTATTCCTAGAAAAATACAACGTTCCAAAACTCAATCAGGAAGAATCTAAACATCTCAATAGGCCAATAACTATGGAAGAAATTGAAGCAGTCATCAAAAAGCTTCCAGCAAACAAAAGCCCAGAGCCACACGGCTTCACGGGGGACTTTTACCAAACATTCAAGGAAGAACTAAAACCTATCCTTCTCAGACTATTCCAAAAAATTCAAGAGGACAGAACACTTCCAAGCTCCTTCTATAAAGCCAGCATCACCCTAATACCAAAACTAGATAAAGACAACACAAAGAAAGAGAATTGCAGGCCAATATCCCTCATGAACATAGATGCCAAAATCCTCAACAAAATTCTAGCAAATCGGCTCCAGCATTACATCAGAAAGATCAGACACCATGACCAAGTAGGATTTATCCCAGGGATGCAAGGATGGTACAATATCCGCAAATCAATAAACGTGATACATCACATAAACATATTGAGAGATAAAAATCACATGGTCATATAAATTGATGCAGAAAAAGCATTTGACAAAATCCAACACCCTTTCTTGATTAAAACTCTCAACAAGGTGGGAATAGAAGGATCATACCTCAACATAATAAAAGCTATATATGATAAACCCACAGCCAACATCATACTCAATGGGCAAAAACTAAAACCATTTCCCCTAAGAACAGGAACAAGACAGGGATGCCCATTCTCACCACTCCTGTTCAACATAGTACTGGAAGTATTAGCCATTGCGATCAGACAAGAAGAGGAAATAAAAGGCATCCAAATTGGAAAAGAAGAAGTAAAGCTGTCCTTATTTGCAGATGACATGATATTGTACATAAAAAACCCGAAAGACTCCATAAAAAAACTAACAGACTTAATAAATGAATTTGGCAATGTAGCAGGATACAAAATTAACGCCAAGAAATCTATGGCATTTCTATACACCAATAGTGAACTTACAGAAAGAGAGACTAAAAAAGCAATTGCATTTACCATCACACCAAAAAAATTAAGATACTTAGGAATAAACTTAACTAAGGAGGTAAAAGACCTATATGTGGAAAACTACAGGACACTGAAAAAAGAGATAGAGGGAGACGTAAACAGATGGAAGAACATACCATGTTCATGGATTGGTAGAACCAACATCATTAAAATGTCCATACTACCCAAAGCAATCTATAGATTCAATGCACTCCCCATTAAAATACCAATGGCATATTTCACAGACCTAGAAAGAACTCTCCAAAAATTCATCTGGAATAAAAAAAGACCCCGAATAGCCACAGCAATCCTGAGAAAGAAGAACAAAGTATGTGGGATCTCAATACCAGATTTCAAGATTTATTACAAAGCCACTGTTCTCAAAACAGCCTGGTACTGGCATAAGAACAGACTTGTAGACCAATGGAATAGAGAACCCAGATATTGACCCAAACCACTATGCTCAATTAATATTTGACAAAGGAGGCATGAACATACAATGGAGTAAAGACAGTCTCTTCAATAAATCGTGTTGGGAAAATTGGACGGGTTCATGCAAAAAAAATGAAACTAGACCACCAACTTACACCATACACAAACATAAACTCAAAATGGATAAAGGACTTAAACATAAGACATGAAACTATAAAAATACTAGAGGAATTCACAGGCAGAGAAATCTCAGACATGCCGAAGCAATTTCTTCACCAATACTGCTCATAGGGCAATGGAAATTAAAGAGAAAATAAACAAATGGGACTACATCAAAATAAAAAGCTTTTTCACAGCAAAAGAAACCATCAACAAAACAACAAGAAAGCCCACTGTATGGGACAACATATTTGCAAATGTTATCACTGATAAAGGTTTAATCTCCAACATCTCCAAATTTATTAATTTATACAACTTAATAAAAGGAAGATAAATGATCCAATAAAAAAATGGGCAACGGACCTAAATAGAATCTTTTCCAAAGAAGACAGAAGGAAGGCCAAGAGACATATGAAAACATGCTCAACGTCACTAATTATCCGAGAGATGCAAATGAAAACAACAATGGGGTACCATCTCACACCAGTCAGAATGGCAATCATCAACAAATCAACAAACGACAAGTGCTGGAGAGGATGTGGAGAAAAAGGAACCCTCGTGCACTGCTGGTGGGAATGCAGACTGGTGCAGCCACTGTGGAGAACAGTATGGAGTTTCCTCAAAAAACTAAAAATGGAACTCCCATTTGACCCAGTAATCCCACTTCTAGGAATATATCCCAAGAAACTAGAAACACCAAGCAGAAAGGTTATATGCACCCCTATGTTCATAGCAGCACAATTCACCATAGCTAAGATTTGGAAACAGCCTAAATGCCCATCAGCAGATGAGTGGATTAGAAAAATATGGTACATCTACACAATGGAATACTACACTGCTATAAAAAGAAGGAATTCTTACCATTTGCAGCAGCATGGATGGACCTGGAGAGCATTAAGTGAAATAAGCCAGGCAATGAAAGAAAAATACCACATGATCTCACTCATTTATGGAAAATAAAGAACATTATAACCTAATGAACAAATAGATAGATACAGAGGCAGTAAAGCATCAAACAGACTGTCAAATTACAGCAGGAAGGCTGGGTGTGTTGGGGAGGGGGATAAAGAGATCCACCAAAGGACTGGTATGCATGCATATAAGCACAACCAATGGACACAAGACACTGGGGGTAGGGGGTGGGATGAAGGCACATGACAGGGAGTAGGGGAGGCTGTGGGGGAAGGTCAATGGGGGAAAAAAAGGAGATATATGTACTATTATATGTAATACTTTAAACAATAAAAAAAGAAATTTGAATGAGAAAATGAATGATCCCATTTACATTTTAGAAAGATCCCATGGGGACATGGGAATGTTGAGGGGCAAAAAGAACTGGGGCAAGACTGAAGGGTCATCGACGAGGAGATGGTGCAACAGTCCAGAGAAGGCATCAGGGAGACTTAGGATGAAGAGGTGGAAGAGAGTCAGATACATGACAGAGACCAGGCTTTGGGTGGCGAGTGCACAATGGAGTATATGGGTGATGGATTATAGCACCGCACACTGGAACTTAGACAATGTTCTTAACAATGTTACCCCAATAAGTTTAATTCTGAAAATAAATTTATAAAATTAAATACGGGCAGTGAGAAGATGAATTCCAAACGTAAAGAACAGATAGAACCTACAGACTTAGTCAAGGGAGAGTTAGAAAAAGAAGCATCTAGTATAAGGTGACCAGATTTAACATTGGTAAAGCAGGACACCATTGACGGGAGGGGGGGGGGGGTTCTTTTTTTTAAAAATATATTTTATTGATTTTTTACAGAGAGGAAGAGAGAGGGATAGAGAGTTAGAAACATCGATGAGAGAGAAACATCGATCAGCTGCCTCTTGCACACCCCCTACTGGGGATGTGCCCGCAACCAAGGTACATGCCCTTGACCGGAATCGAACCTGGGACCCTTGAGTCCGCAGGCCGACGCACTATCCACTGAGCCAAACCGGTATCGGCCGTGGGGGGGGGGGGGGGGGTCTTGATTAAAAATTTGGTCTATATTGTAATCGCTTTTGGTTTTTTTAATAAAAGGAAATTCACTTCTTAGATCATCGTTGAATTTGCATCCTCTTTTCTTACTCATTATGTTAAAAATCTAAAAAAAATAATTTAAAATTATATTATAAATTGTTATATACATATTGCTTAAAAGCACAGTAAGTAGGTACATAATTACATGAACATATTTTATTGTTAGTTTATAAATTAAATTAATTTAATTGTTATAAAGTAACTATATTTAAAAAATTATTTTAATCCTATATTTCTTTCTAAATAATAACAATACTAACTTGTATTATTTTTCCTCTGAATTTGCCGTAACGTAAGTCGTAAGTCACTTTCAAGGCCGGCGCTAGACTTTTTGCCGCCACTATAAAATAAAAATAATACGAGCACTGTCTGCTAAATTCAAGAAAATTTACGTATTTATGAAATAAATAAATAAATAACTTACCTAAATTATCTGAATAGCTGATTTGTAATGACATCACTTGTTTAACTAGCTTACTAGCACGCAGTACGATATGTATCGTCTGAGAGACAGTTACAAAATGTTTTCGTCGTTGCCAATCCCGAAATATGCCATTGCTCATTAAGTCCAAACAATGGTGGTCGAATTCAAACAATTGATCAACAATGCGAACTTTGATAAGTAGTTCTCGATAATCAGTTCTCAACAATTATTTGTTATTATTAAAGTTTAACATTATAAAATTAACAAAAATAATATAAAACTCATATCCTGGCTAAATAGCCACATGGCCGCTGAAAACCGTATATTCCCTTCCCGGTCTCCCGCTGTTCCCTAGCTTGTCGTGCATTCTTTCCAAAAATCGGGACTTTTTAAAAATGCCGCGGGACGCGGGACAAATTGTTAAAAATCGGGACTGTCCCGCCAAAAGCGGGACGTCTGGTCACTTTAATCTAGTATGATTTCTTGATTTTAATTGTTTGATAGTGGTGAAATGGAATTTTTGGACTGGAACCCGGATTCTTTGACCACTGGAATCGAACAATGAATCCACGGACAGAAGGTGGTATAGCAAAGATGGAGATTTACTGAAGAACAAGTACAGACTCCCATGTGGGGAGTGGGAAAGAGACACACAGAATGGACTCTCACATGGGGAGGGGGAAGGGGTTCCGCTGAGTTCCTTCTCCCTGGGGCTTATAAAGGCTGCAGATCCTGGTGCCTTGATGTCCCCTGATTGGTCACTATTCCCTTGGACTGGTTACCATAGCAACTCCTGAGATCAAAGGTTGAACCTCACACGTTGAACCTCACAAGGGACACATGAGGTTCTCCCCCTCCTTCCCCATTGTTTTCCTATTCCCTTTGGGCTTTCTTCTTCTCCTTCTGGCTGAAGGGCTTCCTTCCCTTTATTTTGTAAATATAGACCTTTTGCTGTTCCCAGCTCCCTCATTCTATGGAAATGCACCTGTTGCAGCTTTTCAGCTCCCCCATTCTATGGAAATATACCTGCTGCTGCTCTGCAGTCCTGTGCTTCCTCCATGGTCTCCTCAATTTCTGAAATTTCCTAAAACCTGTTTTTTTTCACCCCAAAACATTCCTGTTTCAGTGGTACCATTAATGAAAACAGTGAATGAAGGAGGAAGAGTAAGTTTCTCTGAATATGAGTTTAGTTTTTAATCCATTCAATTTGAAATGCCCAAAGGGCATTCAGGTGTCCATAGATAAGCATGTAGCTTAGGAGAGTGGTATGTGTTGAGAAAAAATTTGTCATAAATATATGAAATTTAGAGCAATGAAAGAAGACGGCAAGAAAAAGTGAATGAAGTGAGTGAAAGGTTTGCGACGCAGGAAACAAGACACAGAGCCCAGGCCATGGAAAGGGGGGAGGTTTTAATCTTGCGCTCCCGGGCGAAACTCACCGGTCCGAGAGTGGGCCAGGGGAGTTCGCGCCAAAACGGGGGCTTAGGTACTTCCTTTATACAGCTGTTTAGCGAGGGGAGGGTGGAGGGCATGAGAGGTGTGGAATTCCTGCCTCAGGCAGGGGTCTGGGAAGGCTGGCAAGGGTCTGGGAAGGCGCCAGTCATCTTTGTCACCATCTACCTTGTGGATGCTTGCATGGCTGTGGTCTTTCCCCCCTGCCTCGACCTAACATCCCAGCCTTTTTGGTGATAGGGGGCGCCGAAATCGTCCTGGCTACTTCCTGCTGACTAGGGGCGAAGAGGGTGGGGGATGTTAAAGGCCAGGGTCAGGCAGAGGCGGGTTGAGGGGCAGCCGAGTGTAGGGATGGAGCAGGAGCTGGTTTACAGTCACCGGAGACATTTCTGCCATCCGGGAGTGGATGAATTTGAGGAGGCAGGGAGCTAGGAAAAAAAAAAAGACACAGATGAGGATTGGGGGCCCTAACAGGGGTAAGATCCAGGTAGCTCTAAAGAGAGTTGTTCCGGGAGTGTCTTGCACGTAATTCTTCACTCAGCTTAGTCAGGGTCTGCACGTTCTGTTCCACCACTCCGGATTCGTTGATGTAGTAGCAGCATTCTTCTTGAAGGAACATGCAGGTTCCTCCTCTTTTCGCAGCAAGAAGGTCTAGGGCCTTTCGGTTCTGCAGGGCTATTTGGGCTACTGATGTTACTTGCCACTGCAGGGAGGCTAAGGAGGCAGTAGTAGACTCCAGGGCTATCTGGAGTCTGTCATTGAAATCCTGAGCAGAGATTATGCTGTTCCCGAGCCCCCCTCCCCCCCACCACCACCAGCGAGGCCTATCGAGGCAGCGATACTTACCCCCAACATGACAGGGAGGAAGGCGGCCCTGCGGGCCCGGGGGTGGGATGAAGGGAGAAACCAGGCAAGCTCCGACTCTCCATACAAGGTTAGCTGGGGAACTACTGTGACTCCAAAGCAAGGCCCGGGGTCAGAGGAGTTTATGCAGTTGCTTAAGGTGCCATTGCACCAAAAGAAGGTACCCGGGCTGGCCTTGGTGGGACTGGCTGCAGTGTGGTTTTGGGTACAGTTCCAAGTGACCCGTCCCACAGTTACCGGGTTGCTGGTCTGGTAGCATATCCGTGGGGGCAAGGTGGGCTCTGGAGTTTCGGGTTCCCAGAGGGGAATGCCAGTCAGGGGAGGCTGACATTCACCATGTCCTTGGGTTCCTGGAGGAGTCCCAGCAAAGGTCTTTGGAGAGAGACACATAAAAAGCAGTGCGAGACATTGGGCAGGGTGCAGGTCTCGTTAAGGAATAGTAGAGTGTGTTGGATAAGTTGGAGCCAAGAAGACAGGACTTCTACCCGGGGGGAATCAGGCAGCTTCCCTTTAAGGGAATGTTCCGCCTGTAGGATGCTTTTGGAGACCTGGATTTGGGCCTCCTGGCCATGATATATTCCCGGGAGATGTAGATGGTCCCTGAAGGGGTTGAGCTCCAACCACCCCCATATAGTTTTCCCATAACGCCCGCAACCCATCCCTGGTCCCAGGGGTCCCGAACCCTGATGTTGAAGGTTCCTTCCTTCCAGAAAAAGGGACCAGACCTGACCTCATTGTAGGCATCATGGATGACACAGCCTGACCAGCGGCAACCCCCATAGGTGTTGACGTCGCGATTACACCTGCCTGGGTTCCGCTGGTTGTAAGCAGATTAGGCATATGGTCGGCCACTGTTGGACACTGACCGGAGGTCGACAGCAATCAGGATCTCCGCCTGGCATCCGACCAGAGGGCAGTCCTGAGATCCTACCTGCCGGGTGACTTGTGTGCTGTCCTGGTCGTAGGTTTCATGGACCTTGAACCTCCACACATAAGCAGGTGGGGGTGGGTGTAGGTTGCCCAGGGCTGGGAGGAGAAGGAGGAGGGGGAGGGCGGCTAAGGCAGACCTTAGTGGTGCCCAACACCTCACATTTATAGAAGTCATGCTGCTCCAGAGTCCTCTTGAGTCTGGAGAGGTGGTGCCACGATGGATCTTCAAGTAGTTTGGCTGCAGTGGGGGTGGTGAGGATTACTGTGTGCAGTCCCGTCCACCTGTCAGCCTGTTCCCGGAGCAGCTGCCTGCCAGTCCTGCCCTGGGAGGTGTCCCCTCATTTGATGTGTAGGAAAGTTGGGGCGCATTCCTCTCTGGGGTGAGCAGGAGGAGCAGGCACTTGTAACTGCCTCTCGCAGTGTGGGTGAGGTGAAGAGGGATGAAGGCCGTATCCAGGGTCCGCTCGAGTGTTACTATGGCGTAGGAGGCTTTCTGACGTCCCTGGGGGTCTAGACAAGAGCTTCCATCCACAAACAGAGTTAAGTCAGGATTAGAGAGAGGAAGATCTGAAAGTCCCGCCCGAGGTTGAGTGAGGGCCTCTGAAGACCTCGGGACAGGAGCGCTTTGCTGCAGGTTGGGTGGAGGCAGCAGGAAGGAGTGTGGCTGGGTTCAGGGCTGGGGACTGAGTTAGGGAGATGTCCGGACTCTCGAGGAACAGGAGATGGAGTTCCTGCATGGGAGAGGGGGCAAGGAGAGATAAGGACCGTGTGACAGAAGATCCTGGAGAAGACCTGTAAGGGTTGCTGGAGGCAAATCTTCTGGGCCTCCTTGGTGAGAGCAGCAGCTGCAGCCAGAGCCCGGAGGCAGGGCTGCCATTCCCGAACTGTGGGATCAAGCTGCCTGGACAGGTAGGCTACGGGGTGAAGGCTGGAAGAATCCTACCAGTGGAGGCCAGCTGTATGTCTCTGAGACGTGTCCAGGGAGGGGCTGCAGAGAAGGAGATCATCTCCATACTGGAGGAGAGTGCTGGGTTCTAACGAGCATTGTTGGAGGTCTCTGTTAGGCCTGGCCAAACAGATGAGGGCTGTCTCTGAACCCCTGGGGCAGGACCGTCCAGGTGAGTGGGTCCTTTTAAAATCCTTGTCAACAATTAACTTTAAAACTTCTTGGAACAGGCCTCTAACTGCTTGAATTCAGAACTGAGTTTCTGATAAGCCTGTGCCAGCAAGAAAGTTGTTCTCTAGGGAGGGAGGAGAGGGGGAGAGGGCGGGGTGAGAAGGCGCTGAGGCCAGAGCATGTTTGCCATCAATACCCATGCCTGAGATCATGGAAGGGGCAATGGCCTGAAAAAGGAGGGCAAGAACAGAGATGTAGCCCCCGTATGATCAGGAAAGAGATCTGCTTACCCACTACCTTGAGCGTTTACCTGGGGCCCGGCGAGGGTGATGGGTCGTCGAGTCCTGGCATCTTCAGCCTTTAGCCAGTTCCAGCGTGGCCAGCAGCGGGTCATGACCTGGAAGGACGGCCCCTCTACGTTGAGAAACAGAGGGCCCGTCACTTTTCCAGTGGCTGCTTTGACCGCACGCCGGGCAAGGCTGGGCTGGAGCCCGGGGTTGGGGGCACTGTGGCCTTCGTTTCTGCACTGGAAGCATTCTCTCGTTGCACCCCCACCACGCACTTCTGGACCTGTCAACAGAATCGGTAAGGTAGGGGCCCCATCAGTTCAGCCCACTCCAAGTGAGTGGAAGGGGGAGCTTGATCACCTCCCCGGAAGCCATTCGGCTTCCTCAGGCAAATTAATCAGGATTGGGTGGATTGTTGTTTAAACTCTGAGTGAATGTCTGGTGAAAGTGTGTGAGTGTGGAGGGAGAGGGCCTGCCCTCTCCTCTCCTTTGTGTGGCTCCACGACTTTGGTTACGGAGTCCGAGTGGGCCCCAACCTGCGGTTCCGCGATTCATCATATGGCATAATGGTGACTCACCCCCACGTGGAGGTGACCAGGCCCGGGGTTTATACGTGTGCACCTTAGCTAAGACGAATCTAAGCTCCCAAGGGATGCGGCCAGACAGGCATCTGAGTGAGGATCTGTGAAAACAGGTCACCCGCTCCCTTGTCTGTCTCTCGCCACCAATCATCATGGGGTCGGGACAGAGTAAACCCATTGTTCTCAATTGCATGTTGAAAAATTTTAAAAAGGGATTTGATGGAGATTATGGAATTAAAATGAAGTCTGAAACATTGAGGAAATTCTGTGAAGTGGAATGGCCAGCCTTTGGGGTTGGCTGGCCCTCGGAAGGCTCTTTAGATGAAGGATTGGTCAGGGCGGTGTGGAATGTAGTCACAGGAGATCCTGGACACGCAGATCAGTTTCCCTACATAGACAGCTGGTTAGAAATTGCTCAAACCTTGCCGCCTTGGGTCCAGTTCTGCGTGTGTAAGAAGGGACAGAGTAAGGTTTTAGTAGTAGGAGTGAAGAGGCAGGGCAGGTGCAGGCTAAGGAGAGGCAGGCAGGGCAGGAGCAGGCTAAGTACAGGGCAGCAAAAAAGGAGGAAGAAAAGAAAATGCAAAGAAGGGCCAATGGGATAGCAGCGGCTTTCAGAGGTTCGGGCCCCCAGACAGCACAGAAAGGGAAGCAAGAAGACAGATCAGGAGGGAAAGGAAGAGCAAGTCTGAGACGGGACCAATGTGCCTATTGTAAGGAGACAGGGCACTGGAAGAATGAATGTCCCAAACGGCAGAGCAAGAAAATAGGGCCCCCTTTTCCACCCAGTCGCTATTAATCAGAACCACCTGAAGCAGACCTTATTGGGCTAGCAGCAGCTGACTCTGACTAGGACAGACCGGGCTCTTTTCAGCTGGGCCCCCACGAGCCCATGGTCAGAATGAAAATTGGGGGGCAGACTGTGGACTTTATGGTTTATACGGGAGCGGAGCACTCAGTAGTCACACAGAAAGTAGCGCCTCTCTCAGGGAAGGAGGTCACCATTATTGGAGCTACTGGGGACCAGACCCGTAGACCATTCTGCCAGCCTCGCCGATGCCAACTTGGCGGCCACCGAGTAATTCATGAATTCCTGAACTTGCCAGACTGTCCAGTACCTCTGATAGGTATAGAC
This sequence comes from Cnephaeus nilssonii, assembly GCF_951640355.1. NCBI lineage: Eukaryota > Metazoa > Chordata > Mammalia > Chiroptera > Vespertilionidae > Cnephaeus > Cnephaeus nilssonii. The sequence continues at coordinate 64,595,137 of NC_137086.1, read as the reverse complement.
CTTTTAGCCAAAATGGGGGCAGAAATCACTTTTGGTCCAAATGGCTCAGCACAGCTTCGCCTGAGTGAGGAGACTTCTCCAATGATCCTGTCCTTAGCAGTGCCCCGGGAGGAAGAACGGAGACTTTATGCCCCTCAGTCAAAGGCCTCACCTTCAGAGCCTGAATTAGAGGAAGAATTCCCACTGGTCTGGGCAGAAGGAAATCCCCCTGGCCTGGCCAAAGACCATGCCCCGATACTAATTGACTTAAAGCCTGGGCACAGCCTGTCAAAATCCGACAATATCCAATTCCACGGGAGGCACTCCTAGGAATTCAGGTCCACTTAGACCGGCTACTTCAGTGGGGACTCCTTAAAAGATGCCAGTCACCATGGAATACTCCCCTCTTGCCTGTCAAAAAGCCTGGGACTAATGACTACCGCCCGGTACAGGATTTACGGGCTGTTAATGAGGCTGTTACAATCTTGCATGCGACACTGCCTAACCCCTACACACTTCTAGGACTTATTCCATCAGAAGCGGAATGGTTTACATGCCTAGATCTGAAAGATGCCCTTTTCTGCCTCCAATTAGCCCCCATCAGCCAGCCGCTTTTTGCTTTTGAGTGGGAAAACCCAAATACGGGAGCCAAGGAGCAGTTCACCTGGACCAGACCTCCACAAGGATTTAAAAACTCCCCTACTCTCTTTAGTGGAGCACTAGCATCTGATTTGTCTCAGTTCCCAGGACAGGACTTGGGGTGTGTTCTACTCCAATATGTAGACGACCTCCTACTGGCTAGCTCCACACGAGCTCAGTGCTGGGAAGGGACACGAGCCCTCCTGAGACTGTTAACTGAAACAGGTTACGGAGTGTCCAAGAAAAAGGCACAGATTTGTCAGAAGGAAGTCAAGTATCTAGGCTTCCGAATCACCCAAGGGAAACGAAGGCTAGGGACTGAAAGGAAGCAGGCAGTATGTGCCATCCCAGTCCCTAGCACCCTGCGACAGATTCGGGAATTCCTGGGAGCAGCACGGTTCTGTCGAATCTGGATCCCAGGGTTTTCAGATCTGGCCAAACCCCTCTATGAAGCTTTAAAAGGGGAAGAGAAGGCATCCATTGTATGGGGACCCGAGCAGGAGAAGCCTTCATCAGCATAAAGGCAAAGCTTACTGAGGCCCCAGCACTTGGGTTACCAGATGCGACACGGGACTTTAATCTTTTTGTTCACGAGAACAGCGGGGTAGCCCTAGGAGTTCTAACCCAGGAGTTTGGACCCTGGCAAAGACCAGTAGCCTATCTCTCCAAGCACATTGACCCAGTTGCCTCCAGGTGGTCCCTGTGTCTCCGGGCCCTTGCAGCCACGGCATTATTAATCAAAGAAGCAGATAAGCTTACCCTGGGACAAAACTTAAATGTAAAAGTACCTCATTCTGTTATTACTTTAATGAAAGCTAAGGGGCCCCTGAGCATGATTGCCTGGAAGTCCTAGAGGAGGTTTACTCCAGCCGGCCAGATCTAACGGATAGGCCCCTGCCAAACCCAGACTTGGTATTGTTCACAGATGGCAGTAGCTTCTTAGATGAAGGAAAAAGACGAGCTGGGTATGCAGTGGTATCAAACTTTGAGACAATCGAGGCACAAGCCCTGCCTGAAGGATGGTCAGCGCAGAGGGCAGAACTTTGGGCACTAGTAAGAGCCCTAGAACTCAGTAAGAATAAGCGTGCCAACATCTACACTGACTCGTGCTATGCCTTTGCTACCCTGCATGTCCATGGGGCCATATATAAGGAAAGGGGGCTCTTGACAGCAGGAAGAAAAGGAAAAAAAAAACAGAATGAGATTTTAAAGTTACTAGAAGCAGTCTGGGAGCCTAAGAAAATAGCCGTCATCCATTGCAAAGGTCACCAGAAAGGGAAAGACTCAGTATCAGAAGGAAACCATCGTGCTGATGCTGCAGCCAAGCTGGCTGCTAAAGAACAAGAAGCACCTGCAGGGATCATGTTGGCCCCGAATTATCTGAACCTCCAAAATACACTCCCCAGGAGGAGAAATGGGCCCAGAAAGAAGGGGGCAAGAGGACAATGGAAGGCTGGTGGATACTCCCAGATCATAGGGTCTATGTCCCAGAACAGTTAGCCCATAAAGTAGTCCTCCAGCAGCATGAACTCACTCATTTAGGGAAGACTACCCTAGAAGCTTTGTTAGGCAGGTACTACCTGATTGCCCATCTACCCTCCTTGTGTGCCTCAGTCTCTCAGCGTTGCCTCCTCTGTGCTCAGAACAATGCTAAACAGGGTCCTGTAGGACTGATAGGAGTTCAGCGTGTGGGCAAGCTCCTTCTGAGGACTTAGAAGTAGATTTTACAGAAATAGGGCCTAGCAAAGGGAATAAATACCTGCTAATCTTTGTTTGCACCTTTTCAGGTTGGGTCGAGGCATATCACACTCGCACTGAAAGGGCGAGAGAAGTCACTAAGGCATTGCTGAAGGACATAATTCCTCGGTATGGAATGCCTCTGAACATAGGGTCTGATAATGGCCCAGCCTTTGTAGCAGAAATAGTACAACAGGTAACTAAGGCTTTAGGAATTAGATGGAACCTACATACAGCTTACAGGCCTCAGAGTTCAGGGAAAGTAGAGCGCATGAACCGGACTCTAAAGCAGGCTATGGCTAAGCTATGCCAAGAGACAACCCTACCCTGGACAGATATCTTGCCTTTTTGTACTCCTGCGGGTACGCTGTGCCCCGAGGGCCAGGGTAGGTTTCTCTCCCTTTCAAATTCTATATGGTAGACCCCCTCCCTTAATTCGGCCAAAGGGAGATTTGGGGGAAATAGGAAACTTAGAAATCCAGAAGCAACTACAAGGACTTGGAAAAACTGTCTTTGAGATCCAGTTAGGTTACTGACCGACTACCAATCTCTCTAGGAACAGCTGTACATCCTTATAAACCTGGAGACCAGGTTTGGGTAAAAGACTGGAAAAAAGAGCCTCTTAAGCCAATTTGGAAGGGACCCTATCCAGTCATATTAACCACTCACACAGCTCTCAAGGTTGCAGGACTGAACAACTAGATTCACCACTCTCAGGTGAAAGCAGCACACTAGCCGAGCGACGTCCAGCCTGAGTGGAAGGTGACCTCTGACCAGAAACACCCCCTGTGGATCACCCTCAAGAAAACAACAGACCTGGCTGATCAACCTGCTCTATTTCTTTCTTATCTTTTCTTAAATTGGAAATGCTCTGGTATTTCTGGATAATTATTGTTTTTATCTTTCTAATAATTCTCATTTTGTCTTCTTATGAGTGCCGCCAGAACCCGAGGCTGGTCCCAGGAGGAGAACTCCTCTGCCCTTGCTGGAACACAGAAGCACCATAAATTCACTGCTTCCCACACAGCAAAGGAACACGATGAAGCTAAGGCTAATTCTTTCCCTGTTACTGAACTCTCTTAATCTCGACCACTCACAGGTCTACACTCTGCCCCTTAAGAGCAGTCCAGCTAATCCCTCTCCTTATAACACTTGGCATTTCATTTCAGCAGGGGTTAGCACTGGAATAGGGGGACTGGCAACTTCCCTCTCCTGCTATCAGAGTCTATCCAAAGACCTTACTAACAGTTTAGAGGAAATAGCTCAAGGTATTGTTGCAGTACAGGATCAGATTGACTCACTGGCAGCTGTTACTCTCCAGAATCGAAGAGGACTAGACCTTCTCACAGCGGAGAAAGGGGGGCTGTGCCTGTTCCTTGAGGAAGAATGCTGTTTTTATGCTAACCAGTCTGGTATTGTAAAGAATGGGGCCAAGAAACTAGCTGATCGAGCTTCAAAAATAAGACAGGAGTTATCTGAGACCTGGGCTGCATGGGGGCGGGGGGGGGGGGGGGGGGGGGAGAGTCTGGAAATGACTCCTTCAATTGACAGGACCACTGTTAATGCTACTCATAGCCATAACCCTAGGACCATGTCTTCTAAATCTGTTAACTCGCTTTATCTCATCCTGTCTAGATGCCTTTAAAGTTCAAATGGTCCTACAAGCCAGAAGAATTCCCTACAAACCTCTCCAAGAGGAAGAAACGGGATGTTAACCCTTTGGACGGCGCCCCTTTACAGCAGGAAGCAGTAAAAGAGTTTCGACACCCCTGTTCACCATAACATCCCGTGGTTATTGTACCACAAGGCTGAAAAGCTTGTGGGACAAGGGCGGGGGGGGGGGGGGGCGGGGGAATGAGAAGGCAAACCCCTATTTTGTAAAACTACTGCTTGGAATTCTCTGTTGTTGTTTTAGACAGACTTTTATTCTAAAAAATAACTTTGCTTTCTAGCCTGCTTGAATAATGAGGAAGATAAACTTAGCTGTCTGACCTTGTAGGACAGAGACTAGATATGCCCATAATTTCAATGCCATGCCAGGTGCATTTTTTAATTGGATAGAACTGTGTTGTTTTTAAGGCCAGCTGCAAGATAACCACTAAGTGCACATAGGGCTGGCTCTTTAATAAAAAGGGAAGTTCTGCTTGTAGCTTGGCTTAGAATTTGAATTCATTTTCTCTAAGCCCACCATGGTGAATAAAGTGCATCTCTCCAAACTCTCCTGCATTGTTTGATTGATCCGAATCTCTGTAACACTCCGAAAGTGAAATTTTTCCTGTTGTGCACACCAAACAAGTTAGTCCAAGGCTAATGACATCACAATCGGCTGCTAAAATATTTGCTGCTGGTATTAGTGGAGAGAAATGGTGCGCCTGCGCATAAGGCGCATAAGGGAAATGAATTAGCATGATTATAATAACCAGTCATTACTGGACATTATAATTCATTATTAATCTATACTAATAAAAGGGTAATATGCTAATTAGACCAGACGTCCTTCTGGACAAAACCACAGTGGCCGGGGCCAAGGCAGAGGCGGTTAGGGGCTATCAGGCCGTCAGGGGGACAGTTAGGGGACAACCAGGCAGGCAGGCAGGTGAGCAGTTAGGAGCCTGTGTTCCTAGGTAGTGAGAAGTTTAGGCCCAATCCTGCAGGGCCTAAAATAGCACTCAGACATCCCCCGAGGGGTCACAGATTGAATATGGTGCAGGCCCGGCTGAGGGACCATGCCCTGTGCATGAATTTTGTGCACTGAGCCTCTAACCCTATCTAATAAAAGGGTAATATGCAAATTAACTGTCACTCCACGACAAAGGTGGCCATGCCCATAGCCACAAATATGCACGCCCAGGCTGACCACTGAGGGAGACATGCAGGGAGTGCAGTGGGGAGACATGCGGGGAGTGAGCGAGGTTCCCTGTCTGGGGGTTCCAAATCCACCATTGGTTCCTTTCACCGTTGATTTCCCCCCTCACAGGTATCCTCCACGCAAAAGCTGTTACATGCAAATATGTCATGTCCTAATGGGTGAATCCTAAACCGAATGAGTGTCACATCAGGACAACCTAACTCCCGTTAGAAAAAGGACCTGAGAGGAGGGATTTAGGAATCACGATACCATCGTGACCTGCTTGGTCTCTGGAACTGCTGTCAAAACACAGGCAAGCCGGCTTGGCTCAGTAGATAGAGCATCAGCCTGTGGACTGAAGGGTCCCAGGTTCGATTCTGGCCAAGGGCACATGCCTGGGTTGCTGGCTCAATCCCCAGTGTGAGGTATGCAGGAGGCAGTCGATCAATGATTCTCTCTCATCATTGATGTTTCTATCCCTCTCTCCTCCCTTCCTCTCTGAAATCAATAAAGAAGTATATTTTAAAAACAACAACAACAACAACACAGGCAGTCTGAGACCCTCCCAAACACCACCTGAGCTAAACCTGAGAACCAAGATATTTTCAAGGCCCAAAGTTGACGAGGGTAAGGGGGCAGGGGAGCAAAGCAAGCAGAACAGCCAACTCAACCAAAGATGCAGGAGCCTAAGGTTAGGCAGAGAAATGTCCTGGCCATTGATGCTCTCCCGCAGACGTGCCCACACCCAGCTGGGGGGGAGCGGGTGTGTACATGCAGAATTTAAGGCCACTGGCAGGAGGGAAAGTCGAAGCATGTCTAAGGATTTTTTGTACATGTCCCACAGGCGAGAAGCAGAGTCAGAATCAGAAGCAAAGTCTTACCTCAGCTCTGGGGTGTTTAAATTATCTAAAAATAGCAGTTCCATCGCCGAGTCCACTGCCATGTTTGCCACCGATGGGAGGCGCACAGAGGACTTTCAGGGCAGCCCTATAACCTCAGGGGTGACAGCAGCTCTTGAGAGGGAGAGACTGAAGCACTTACGGTGTTCAAAGAGCTAGTGCTGTAAACCTTAGCCTATCTGGAAGCTCGGTGCTGCTGGAAGTTGCTGGCCCAGCCTTCTCCAGCATGGAGAGGAAAGGTGAATACGGTGGTTCCAGTGGTCCAAATTCTGTCATTGTCTCTGTTACCTAGCCTCTGCGCCCTTCAGGACAGTCTCAGTATCAGTGCAGAGGAGGCTTTGGAGAGGGTAGTGGTGAGGAGAATGCTTCTGACTCTAGATACCAGTGAAACTGCTGTGAAGAGCCTTTCTAGGGCTGGCAGAAAAATGCAGCAATGAAGGAAGAATACTGTCTCAAAACAAAGAAGTTGTTTTTTTTTTTTTCTCTTAGGTAATAATGTGAATATTACCTAAACCACAGACTTTGCGAGAATTAATTGAAATAAAATTCCAGAAATTGAATAACAGCCAGGCTGAAGTGGATAGGTTGGTTGAGTGTGAACGTGGTCCTGTGCACCAAAAGGTTGCAGGTTCAATTCCAGTTCAGGGAACATACCTGGCAAATATCTGGGTTTCAAGTTGGATCCCTGGTCAGGGCTCCTAAGAAAGGCAAATGAAGGGATTTTTCTTACATTGATGTTTCTCTCTCTCTATCCCTCTCCCTTCCACTCTCTCTAAAAATCAATGGAAAATGAATTAATGCCATATCTACAAATGTGGATAATCTAAAAAGAAAAAAAAAAGAAGTGGGGGGAGGGGGCCCTAACCAGTTTGGTTCAGTGGATAGAGCATTGGCCTGTGGACGGAAGGGTCCCAGGTTCTATTACGGTCAAGGGCATGTACCTTGGTTGGGGGCACATCCCCAGTTGGGGGTGTGCAGGAGGCAGCTGATTGATGTTTCTCTCTCATCGATGTTTCTAAATCTCTATCCCTCTCCCTTCCTCTCTGTGAAAAAAATGAGTATGATATATTTAGAAAAAGAAGAAGAAAAAAAAAAAGGTAAAAGAGGTTGAATGTACTGTATAATTTAAAGCATGTAAAATAATATAACTTTCTAGGGGCATATATGTTATCTATACTAATAAAAGGATAATATGCTAATTAGACCAGACATCTTTTGGACATCCATCTGGACGTCCTTCCAGACAAAGCCACGGTGGTGGGGGGCCGTTAGGAGCAATCAGGCTGGCAGGGGAGGGCACTTAGGGGCGATCAGGTCTGCAGGGGAGCAGTTAGGCGTCGATCAGGCTGGCAGGGGAGTGGTTAGGGGGTGATCAGGCTGGCAGGCAGGCAAGCGGTTGGGAGCCAATAGTCCCGGATTGTGAGAGGGATGTCCGACTGCCGGTTTAAGCCCTAAACTGGCAGTTGGACATCCTCTGATGGGTCCCAGATTGGAGAGGGTTCAGGTTGGGCTGAAGGACACCCCCCCCCCAATGCATGAATTTCATGCACCAGGCCTATAGTCCTATATAATAAAAGGCTAATATACAAATAGACTAAACAGAGGAACAAACAACCGGTTGCTATGACGTGCGCTGACCACCAGGGTCATGCGCCGAACATGGGGGGCGCCAGCTGCGACGGGATGGTGGAGCAGGTAGGTGGGGGAGCCAGACCAAGACCAGGCGCTGGTTGCTATTATCTGGGTGAGCCTCTGGTGGTTACTGAAAATTCTTTGCTCCTAGGCGCCAAGGTCCTGCCCAGTGCTCGCACCTGCTGCTGGCACCAGCCCCACTTGCACCCGCTGCTGGCCCCCAGCGCCAGCCCCAATCGCTCTGTGTCATCAAGGGGTGTGAGCAGCGGCTGCCAGCCCTGATGACCCCTGAGGGCTTCTCCACCTTCCCCCGCTCCTGAAGGGCTATTGGGCCTGGCAGCCACCACTCACACCCGCTGCTGGCGACGGCCCCACTCGCACCCGCTGCTAGTGCTGGCTGCAGGTGCGAGTGGGGCCGGCGCCATCAGTGGGTGTGAGAGCTGGAGGCAGGAGTGGGGCTGCGGCAGAGAGGGGACCTGGGCTGCAGCGGGAGGGGCTGGGCGGGGTCGTGGAGGATGGGCCAAGACCCACCCCTGTGCCCACCGCAGCCTTGTGGCCACAGTTCCTTTCAAGGTGCATGGATTCGTGCACTAGGCCCCTAGTTATGTATAACAGAATATTGTAAAAGTTAAGTTACTACATTTTTATTAAAACGTTTCTTACATACCTTTATATTGGCTGGGCCACAAAAATATTCATTTTGGGCCGCATGTGGCCCACAGGCTGCAAGTTTGACATGCTTGGCTTAAATGAATCAGATAGCATGGAGCAATCAGGAGAGAAATCGCTTTCTATGGTATCTATGACCATTTTTAGTTATTGAAGCTAAAAATATGAATGAATACTCTATTGCATAAGCATGAACCAAAGTTAAACAACCCTATCACTCCTTTATATTATACTAGTGGCCCAGTGCATGAATTCATGCACATTGAAAGGAAATTAATTAGAAGAAATATTTTAATAACGTTATTCGCCCTTTCTCTATAATAGAAGTGTCAACCAAATTCACGATCAACAATGACAGATGGAAACATATGCATGCGACTGGCACCAGAGAGAGCTTTATATGTATCGCGCATGCACGAGTCCACTTAGCCTTTTATATATATAGAATAAACTTGCTTCATTAGACCTGCTTTCTGATTTGGCTAAACTTTTTCCAGCTCAGTGAAGCACCCCAACTTCTCTTTCAGGTAATTGTTAGCAACACAGCAGTAAATATCAACACAAAGCAGATTATTATTGTGGATTACGCAGGGAGAACAAAGGATAAAATATTTAACTGCAGCAGTGTCTGACTATATTCTGTGCAGTGACAAAACCTGAAGTCATTTTCAACATCCCGATTTCTTACATCTCTTCAGTTGGATCAAGTTTCTAAACTTTCTAAATCTCCATTTTCTGGCTAATGAAAAGAAAATAGGATTCCACCAAGTTTCCTATCTACCTACTCCAGGACTTCTGTGAGGATCAAATGAGATGAGGCACAGGAAAACACTTCACAGACATTTGTTTAAAGTATAAAGTGTTTCCACTTGGTTATAAAGCAAGTTGTCATAGTGACCCGACCAGTGGGAAGGTGGGAAAGACACTTAGCATATTAGCCTTTTATATAGATAGACTAGAGGCCCAGTGCATGAAATTCATGCATGGGGGAGGGGGGCGTCCCCCAGCCCAGCCTGCACTCTCTCCAATCTGGGATCCCTATCACAATCCAGAGCCACTGGCTCCTAACTGCTCACCTGCCTGCCTGCCTGATGCCCCTAACTGCTCCCCTCCTGGCCTGATCCCCATAACTGCCTAACTGCTCTCCCCTCCTGGCCTGATCTCCCTAACTGCCTAACTGCCACATTCTTCCTCTGCCTTCTCCTGTGGCACCTTCTCCCATGGCCTCTGCAAAAGGGACCTCAGCGCTGGACTGGCCCTCACAGCCACCACAGCTGCCGGCCCTCAGCCTTTGCAGCCACTGTGGCTTTGTCTAGAAAAATGTCAGAAAGGACGTCTGGAAGACATCCAATCTAATTAGCATATTACCCCTTTATTAGTATAGATTGCTTGAACTTATTCATATGTTAACAGCAATGATAATTCAGGTTGGAAAGGAGAATTCTCACTTGTATTCAACTATGAATTCTGCCTGAATAAAGCTACTCTGAGGAGGCAGCCACTTACATCAGTGCTCAGCGATCCGGAAAGAGAAGACAAGAAAACGAGATCCAGTGAACTTAAATAGACTGTGAGGTTGAGGAGGCAAAAAGGGCTAATTCCAATGTAACCCTGATATTTGGGGCTAGTGATGTGAGTCCAGGCCAGTAAGCTCGGTGTACATTCCTGATGACCTATGATTAAGTCACTACCTCTTTCCCAGACACTGGTCTTGCAGAACCGGTTACAGAGGCCATTGGAATGTGGACAGTGCACTGGCCAGAGGGAAGGCTCCTAACTCTGACGCCAGGCCAGACCACCAGATATGGCCTGGAGACCCTCAACACCTAGGGGCCTTCTTGCAAGGCCCGAGAAAAGGACCGGAAGCATGATCCATGCTTGTGGGACAAAGAGCACAGGGAGGGAGATAAAAGGGAGGGCCCCATGCGTGTTCCTTCACTCAGATTTGGAAGGCTGTTCCCTGAGTCCGCTGGCGTTATTAAACAGTGCCCCTCCTACTTCCTCAGAAGCATCCTTGGTCTTCTTGGTCTTCTGCAACAAGGTGTCCTGAGGGGCCACAAAGGACTGTGGGTGAGAGAGGTCAGGGTGCAAAGCCGAGAGTAAGAGAACCAGGACCTGGATTGCAGCCCATCCCCAGTGCTCAGAGCATGGCTCTCTGCTCACAAGGGCCTCACTGTGCCCTGGGGAGTATGACCTGTAGCTTCACTTCTCATTCAATGCAGCAGGACGATGAGCTGATGTTATGGGAGAAATGTAAGTATTGGGAGGAAAGGGATTACCCAAACAAAAAATGGTCAAAATTCATGAAAATATTACTTACGCTGCTCTTCTCAGGAGTCCTGGGAGTATGGAAAAGTCAGTTCACTGAAGCTCAGAACAAGCAGTGTAACGAGCACCTTGAGAAGAACAAGGCTGGCACCCGCTGTCGTTCTGCATGGAGCTCTAGAAACTAGAGCGTGGGAATGAGACCCGCTCTCACCAGGCTCTGTGAGGCAGAGGAGCATGCTGCTCCACAGGCCGCTGGCAGCTTCCGCAACCTCCTGGAGGGCTGTGAACAATGCCCTGGACATTCTTACTCTTCAATGTATGATTTGCTCATTTGGATGAGCCCAATGTGACTGCATTTACCCAGCACCAATATCCAGCATTTCCCTCCTCTCTCTGCGGTTGTGAGTGTTCAGATTAACCTCAATACACAGCATGTAATACGCAATATACATTTAAGAATTTGTTCCGTCTACATAGCCTCTTCCCATCTTCTGTTATAATTTGAATTGAAAAGTACAATACAATCCTACCTAGAAAAAAGACCAACTCCATTCACTTGATGACAGGCATGTACTGAGTGCCTTACTCATGCTGGGAAAAGGGAAGCATCAAAAGGTGACAAACAAGGCTCCTTCCCCCAGGAAGGTGCAGCCAGCAGTGACACGGACAGGGAGGCCCTTGCTACCCCTCGCTACCTGAGTGAGTCAATGTGAAGAGACAAAGCTGAATCTTTGTGGTGTTTTACTCAAATGGCCCTCGATCCGAGAGCAGCAGGCATAATACCCTGAAAGAAACCGCTCTGACATTTCATTTCAAACCAGCCCCTACCATAGGGTTAGAGAGGGTGGGAAAAGAATAACACTAGTGAGTCACAGGGTCTGTTTTCCACCATCCTCCTTGCAAAGATGGGCCCAGGAACCCGCAAAAATGGGCCCGGGAACCCGCAAAGATGGGCCCGGGAACCCGCAAAGATGGGCCCGGGAACCCGCAAAGATGGGCCCGGGAACCCGCAAAAATGGGCCCGGGAACCCGCAAAGATGGGCCCGGGAACCCGCAAAGATGGGCCCGGGAACCCGCAAAGATGGGCCCGGGAACCCGCAAAGATGGGCCCGGGAACCCGCAAAGATGGGCCCGGGAACCCGCAAAGATGGGCCCGGGAACCCGCAAAGATGGGCCCGGGAACCTGCAAAGATGGGCCAAGCATGCGATCTCCCTTGAGATAGGCCCTGCCTTTGACCTGCATTTAAAATGTATCTTCTTCTCTGAGTAACGGCCCGCCCTGGGCTCCCGATGCCTTATGTTTAGAGCCCTGCTTGTCTTCTTGCAGCACGTCCCCCAGTGCCCCAGGATCTGCAAGAACAATCGCTTTTCTACAGCTAACACAGTGAACTAGTGGCCGGTGCATGGATTCATGCACATTGAAAGGAAACTAGTTAGAAGGTGGCTGGTGGGGTGGCACTGGGTGAGATGGGCTGGACACGCCCTGGGGCCAACCTCCCGTGGTCCCTCCCTGGCCAGCGCACCTGGGGCGGTGCAGCAGCTCGAAGGGTGTCTACTGTCACCGCAGCTCAGCAGTAAACCAGGTTCAGGGCCCACAGTGCCCCAGCAACAACATAACCCATGGCCGAGGGTGGAAATGCACGGCCCTGCAAGAAATCGGGCTCCCTCCTCTCCAGTTCCGGGGTGCATCACCTGAGAAACACCGCTGCCAAGTCACTGCAGCTCGGCAGCTCTTGCTTTGAGCGTCTGCCCCCAGGTGGTCAGTGCGCATCATAGCTACCGTTGGTCGGACAGCCACTTAGTCTTTTATGTGCGTAGCTTATTAAACAACAGATTCCATTCTTATAGCTGCCCTTCCCCTAAAGGCTAGAACTGTAGCATGGGCCCAGGTGACTGTATTTCAAACAAACTGTTGATATGGGAACTGTGAGCAGGAATTGTCCCAGGGTCTTATCTCCCAGAGGGAGATTCACATGGGCTGCCCCCAGCCTTCTGCTGGCCTCTAGTATCAGCTGCTCCCTGCTGCGGCGCTCTCTGATTGGTTCCTGGCCTTTTTGCAACATTGTTTGTCACTTGCAAGAAAAACATCCTTGTTTCAAAGCACCCTGTGTTTCTGCTATCCCTCATGTTTTTCTGCATCCTGTTTCCTGCAAAACACATTTTCCGTTTGTTTCAGCCCATTCCTCCCTCTCCCACCCCCACCTCTCCACCTAATTCTGCTCTAACTCCTTCACTATGGTGCTCACTTCCTGGGCTGAGAGGGGCACTAGGTCATAGAGAAGCGGGAGTTTGGACTGGAACAGGCGGAGTCCCCCTGGGCAGGATGGTTCCTGGGCTCTTTGTCCATCGGAGTCGAAGAATGAACCCACAGATGGAAGGTGGCATAGCAAAGGTGGAAATGTATTGAAGAACAAATGCAGACTCCCGCGTGGGGAGGGGAGAGACTCTCACAGCACAGACTCCTGCGTGGGGAGGGGAAGAGTCCCATTGAGTCCCTTTTCCCTGCGGCCTATAAAGGCTGCAGATCCTGGTGCCTTGATATCTCCCCTGATTGGTCACAATTTCCTTGGACTGGTTACTATAGTAACTTCTGAGGTCAAAGGTGGAACCTCACAGGGGTTCCTTATTGTTTTCCTATTCCCCCTGGGCTTTCTTCTCATTCTGGATGAGGGGCTCCTTCCCTTTATTTTGTAAATATAGATCTTCAGCTGTTTCCAGCTCCCTAATTCTATGGAAATGCACCTGGTACAGCTTTTCAGCTTCCCCATTCTATGGAAATATACCTTCTGCTACTTTGCAGCCCTGTATTTTTGTCATGGTCCCCTTAATTTCTAAAATTTCTGAAAGTTCCTAAACCTGTCTTTTTCATGCCTAAAAACTCCTGTTTTGATAGTTTCAATAGAGAAGAAAAAGCCCCGTGGGATGGAGCCACAGAAATAGGAGGAAACCAGGGACGTGACCGGGCATCTCCCGGCAGCCATGCCCTGGCCACTGGTGCTGCATCCGGCCCGCACAGGCAGGTCCCCTCCCCATCACCGCTGCGCAGGCTGCCTACTTAACCATTTACAGGTGACCTTGCAGCAAACCTGGTGTGACCTGGGCAGGTCCACGTATACCCAGCTTTTTATAAAATATCTTCTCTTCCTTATGATTTTCTTAACTCTTTGTACGCATAAGCGTCTACAGACACAGTGGGGATGGTTTCTGTTTTGAACGTATAAGCAGTTACCTGGTTAATAACATTTTCCTCTCACTCACTTTATTGGAAGAACACAGTCTGTAACATGTAACATACAAAATGTGCGTTACTTTGAGGAGGCAAAAAGGGCTAATTCCAATGTAACCCTGATATTTGGGGCTAGTGATCTGAATCCAGGCCAGTAAGCTCAGTGTATATTTCTGATAGCCTATAATTAAGTCACTGCCTCTTTCCCAGACACTGGTCTTGCAGAACCGGTTACAAAGGCCATTGGAATGTGGACAGTGCACTGGCCAGAGGGAAGGCTCCTAACTCTGACGCCAGGCCAGACCACCAGATATGGCCTGGAGACCCTCAACACCTGGGGGCCTTCTTGCAAGGCCCGAGAAAAGGACCGGAAGCATAATCCATGCTTGTGGGACAAAGATCACAGGGAGGGAGATATAAGGGAGGACCCCATGCGTGTTCCTTCACTCAGATTTGGAAGGCTGTTCCTTGAGTCTTGAGTCCGCTGGCGTTATTAAATAGTGTCCCTCCAACTTCCTCAGAAGCGTCCTTGGTCTTCTTGGTCTTCTGCAACAACTTGACTGTTATTGGTAAGGCTCCCGTCAACAGCAGGCAACTGGGAGTTGGCTTGGAGGGATCAGAAGTCAATGCAGGTGTTTGCTCGGGGGTAGGCGCCCCTGACCCTTGCATTGTTTAAGGGTCAACTGTATTTCTAAAACCTCACAAGGTCACATCATTCAGTGGTTCGCTAAGGCCCAGGGACCCTTCAAGACCCAGGGGAGTAGTTCTTCAACAGCAAAGCCCAAAAGGGGCGGGGGGGGGGCATTCAGGAGAGAGGGGAGCAGATCTCTCTTCCCCCCCCTCCCCCATGGCCAAGTGCTGAGAAGGTTAACCCCTATTTTGTAAAACGACTGTTTGGAATTCTCTGCTATTTTTTTAGATGGCCTCTTATTCTAAAAAAAAATAACTTTGCTTTCTAGCCTGCTTGAATATGAGGAAGATAAACTTAGCCGTCTGATCTTGTAGGCCAGAGACTACCGTATTTTCCGGCGTATAAGACGACTTTTTAACCCAGGAAAATCTCAAAAGTCGGGGGTCGTCTTATACGCTGGGTGTCATCTTATAGGGAGGGTATATCCCAAACTCTATATTTTAACTGGAAGAGTTGGGGGTCGTCTTATATGCCCAGTCATCTTATACGCCGGAAAATACGGTAGATACGCCCATGCTCTCAATGCCATGCCAGGTGTATTTTTTAATTGGATTGAACTGTATTATTTTCAAGGCCAGCAGCCAGATAACCACTAAGCACACAGAGGGCTGGCTCTTTAATAAAAAGGGAAGATCTGCTTGTAGCTTTGCCCAGAATTTGAAAGGCATTTTTCTCTGGGCCTGCACGTAATAATAATAAAGTGTGACTCCAAACTCTCCGAGCATTGCTTGATGTATTCCAGTTCTCTGTAACAGTGCTAGATCTCTTTCCATAGCAGTCACCAGTTAATTCTAAACGAATGAGACACATTAGTCACTCATGCTCTCATAAAGCTCAGAAGCTACGGCTAATATCAGGAACTAGAGGAAAAGTCCAAAATGAGAGAAAAAATGTGTTTTACTTTGAAGCATCCATTTTCGCTGCAAGCGGTAGGTGCACCAGTTTTTCAGGCAGATTCCCTGGAAGCAGGAGCGGAGGTCAGGGCTCCTGGGCACGCGATTAGGAGGAAGGAGGAAGCATGACCAAGGGGAAGGATCACACAGGAGTGTGGGTCAGGGAAATAACTGGGGGAGGGAGAGGGGGGCCGGGCCTTCAGCAGATGTTCTGCCTGGAGGCTGCGGCCCAGGGTGGGGAGCGAAGGAGCCTATTTCACTCCCGGCGGGCACCCTGAGGCAGAGGGGCAGGAGGCTGGAGGCTGAGCATGAGTGAGGCACCTGCGGCCAGCCGCTGGGCTGGGCCTGCATCCACTAGGAAGCACCCCCAGGGCTTGGGCGGGACACCCGCACCTGCCATGACCAGGCAGTTCCAGAGAAACAAAAGGTAAGAAAAACCGGTGAACAGAGAAGGAAAAGCTCATTAGTAAACAGGAAAAGAAACGGGACTCTCCAAGCCACCTGGGTCCTAATTCCACCCACAACAAAGCGTGTGCAGGTGTGGGACGCTCGGAGACGGGGGGCGGGGGGGGCGCGGGGGGAGCATACCAGCTCTGCGGCTCATGTGGTGTCGCCAAGATCACAAAGGTGGACGTCCTCACGTTCAGCCATGTGCGTCCTGAACCCTGAGCTGACCTGATCACCACGGATTGCATGGAGGCCTCTCATCTGCAGGAACTCTGACCACTGTCCAACTTCTCAGTCTCCCACTGAGCCCACCCTCTGCGGGAGAGTCACTCCCCTGTCCTGTGGGCTCAGTCCCCAGCAGGCACCTGCACTCCCTTCCCAGGATGCACAGCTCCACAGGCGTTCACCTCCACATGCGAGGGGCTGGG
Organism: Cnephaeus nilssonii; assembly: GCF_951640355.1. Classification (NCBI taxonomy): domain Eukaryota; kingdom Metazoa; phylum Chordata; class Mammalia; order Chiroptera; family Vespertilionidae; genus Cnephaeus; species Cnephaeus nilssonii. Next base: position 64,578,781 of record NC_137086.1, on the reverse strand, counting down.
ACCATATTATTGTGTTTCAGTAGAAGTTCCAAAGGCACCATGTATAGCAAGAGATACCTACACCCAAACAAAGGCTAATGAGAAGTCCCCAGGGTTGGTCAGAACCCAGGCTGGGTGCATTAGGAGTCAAGACAAAAAGAGAAACAGTTTTCATTAACTTTAATTCCAGTCCATTGAGAGAAGTAAAGCTTTTAGGTTCATTTTTGTCCTGCTTTCCACCCCTAATTCTCTTATATTTGGGGTAATCCTCACCCAAGGATATTTTCCCCCTTGATTTTTAGAGGGTGGAAGGCAGGGGGAGACAGAGGGAAACACAATGTGAGAAAGACACTTTGGTTGGTTGCCTCTTGCACTTGCCCTAACCGTGCCGAGGATCGAGCCTGCAATGAGGTAAGTGCCCTTGTCTGGAATTGCACCCGAGACCCTGAGCCTGCAGCCATGCTCTAACCCCTGAGTAAAACGGCGGGGCTGTGTCTGCCTTGTTTGTGTTGCTGTTGTCTCAGATAGAACTCTCAGAGGCCACACACAGGCACTAAGAGAACCTTCTTGCCCGTTTTCCGCCTTCTCACTAGTTAGCTTTATGGGCCATTCTCACGACAGACTGACAACTTCTTTCTGTATTTGTGCGTCAATGCCCAGGAGAGACCCTGACCAGCCTGCCCCCCACCCCCCAATCAGCTGTGCGGTAGGAGCGGAGGCAGCACCCAGAGTGGCGGGGCTGGAGCCAGAGCACACAGAGGGGCTCGGGAAAGCCGGACTGTGCACGGCATCAGCTCTGCCATCAGATGGAAGAAGCCAGCAGGTGATTTCCGGGCTGGGCAGAGCCTTGCCCAGGTTCAATATGTAATTAAATTAAGCGATTAATTAATTAATGCTGGTAACCTCCCAACTTGAAGGGGTAGAGTAGCACTCTACAATAGGTATAAACAGACATCTATCATTTTAGAGAAATTACTTCTCCTCTCAATGCCAAAATATTACCTGGTTGATAAATTTATTTTAAAAAATATTACGCCCAGCCAGTGTGGCTCAGTGGTTGAGTGTTGACCTATGAACCAGGGGGTCATGGTTCAATTTCCAGTCAGGGCACATGCCCGGTATGAGAACCATGCCAGGTCCCTGGATAGTCAAGGCCAGTGGAGCACAGATGCCTTGTTGTCAATACACCACAATGGCCACAGGCCGCGCTGGGCATGCGCCTCAACGGGATGTTCAGGACTCTAAGCCTGGGAATCCTTATCAGGCCAACATACCATGAGCGGGTGCAAGGACACACGGTACACTGTGCCCTTCTGTGGCCAGTGTGATTGACGTCACTGTTGGCACGAAGCCTTCTTTGTGTAAATAGTGGGTACTGACCAGTCTAGTTGGCTGGAGTTAGAAGTCTGCTGGAGAGAGCAGCTGGGATGGAGTGAGAAGTCTGCTGGAGAGAGCAGCTGGGATGGAGTGAGAAGTCTGCTGGAGAGAGCAGCTGGGATGGAGTGAGAAGCCTGGTGGAGAGAGCAGCTGGGATGGAGTGAGAAGCCTGGTGGAGAGAGCAGCTGGGAGGGTGCCCTATGACGTGAGGAGGTGAGTCTAGGAGGCAGCGAGCGGCTGCCCAGCTACAGCTGTGGGTACAGGGATGGATGCTGCTTTATGGGGAAGAGGTATGTTCACCAGCCGGTGTCTGCTGCCTGCCTGCATGGACTTGGCTGTTTGGACTGTTCTGTCTGATGGCTATGTGGCCACTGGTTCAGCAATAATGACTCATCCTTATACACCCACAGCCTCTCCTGGCTTCTTCGGCTCCCAAGACCCCCTGCCAGCTCTGCCCAGACTCAGCGTTCTGTTCTCGTCTCTGAGCCACACCTGGAAAGTGCTGCGGCCTCCTGTGCCAGGGTTCCTCTGGCCGTGGATGGAGTGGCTCCGAGGCTGCTAGGCCAGGGGTGCCGAGGCAGGTCACACAGAGCGAGAGGATACCAGCCCAAGATGACACTTTCATTAACAAGGCACAAGTGACATTGTGGATGCAGCGCTTAGAGGGGCAACTAGACACAGGCCCTGCCCTCCACGGGCTTGGGGCAGGGGATGGAGAACAGAGACCTGTAAGTCTGTTCCCACTTTCGTGTTCTCGCTGACACTGGGCTTCATGATGGGCAGCATAAGCACTTCCAATTTATGAAACCCAACGTGAGAACTCAAGTTTTGGGCACCAAGTCCCATGTCACTAAGGACTATGTCAACATACACTTGGAGTTGCAACACACATTCTCACACAGTTTGTTTTTAAAACATCGGGAGAGGTACACAGAAGGCAGTGCTCTGACCTCTCCCCAGAAAGAAACAAATGTGTCTTCTCTGGGGTTCGGTCTGTGTCATGTTTTCATGATTCCCACCAGGAGGTGCAATACTATGCAGCTGTGAGAAAGAACTCTTACCATTTGCAACAGCATGGAGGAGTCTGGAGAGCATTATGCTGAACAAAATAAGCCAGTCAGAGAAAGGCAAGTATTACACAATCTCACTCAAATGTGGAATCTAATGAACAAAATAAACTGATGAACAGATTCAGAGACATAGAAGCACAGAACAGACCCTCAAACCTCAGAGGGAAGGCTGGAGTCGGGTGGTTGGGTAATCCTACATAATAAAAGGGTAATATGCAAATTGACCGTACCTTCGCTATGCCCACGATTGGGTGGGAGGCACGGGGGGGGCGGGACTCAGGGTGGCCGGGGTGGCCGATTGGGCTGGCAGGAGGCGCGGGACTCGCGAGTCCCCGCCCCCCGCGCCTCCCGCCAATGCCATTGGCTGCTGCGCCACTGAGCGGGGACTGAATGGGGCCGGCAGGACGCTGAGCTCGCGTCGCCAGTGGCTGCGCGAGCTCAGTGTCTGCACCATGGCTGTGCTGCGGCACAGAAGGGGCCTCTGGGGCAGCAAGCCCACGTCCCAGCCCCGGCTGGCCGTGCGGCGGAAGTGAACGGGCCTCCGGGGTCGCGCGCCCACGTCCCTGCCCCGGCCAGCTGTGCGGCGGGAGTGAAAGGGCCTCCGGCACTGCACGCCCATGTCCCCGCCCCGGCCGGCCGTGCGGCAGGAATGAATGGGCCTGTGGGGCCCGGAGCTCAGCATCCGCGCGGCAGGGGAGGAACCAGAAAAATAGATCTTTCCAGTTCCTGATGCTGACAGCCCTATGGGTGCCGGGGTCCTCCACCTGCAGCCCCCAGTCGCAGCCCATCAGCCCCAGTGGCAGACTGGAAGCCCCCTGCCAGCAGTCCAGACGGGACCAGTGTGGCGCCGCGGTGGTGGGTGTCAGCGGGCATGCTACAGACATCAAATCACTGCCACCGAGGCCACCCTCCCCCACACACTCGCAAGTAGTATGGTCCAAGGGGGTGACTCCTAAGGCAAGGCTCCCATGGCAGCTGATGCTCACCATGCCAGGTGAGGAAGCCAGATCTGAAAGCCCAAGCCCCCGAGTACCTGAACTGCAGGGCGTCGTGGGCCAGGGCCCTGAGGAGGCCCCAGGACAAGCATCTTCCCAGAGGCTGTGCAGAAGGAGGGGAGGAACCTCTGGCTAGAGGCCGGGGTGAGGGATGCTGGTGTCTTTGCAGGCCAAGACAGGGCTGAGGGACACCCCCCCCTCACCCCCATGCACGAATTTCGTGCACCGGGCCTCTAGTGATATTATAGTCATATTAGTGTCCCGGTGCACAGATTCATGCATATTGAAAGGAAATTAATTAGAAGAAGTATTTTAATATCGCTATTCGCCCTTTCTCTATAATAGAAATGTCAACCAAATTCACAATCGACAATGACAGATCGAAACACACGTGATTGGCACCAGCAAGAGCTTTGTATGTACCGCACATGCATGAGTCAACTTAGCCTTTTATATATATAGAATAAACTTGCTTCATTAGACCTGCTTTGAGATGTAGCTAAAACTTTTCCAGCCCAGTAAAGCATCCCAACTTCTCTTTCAGGTAATTGTCAGTAATACAGCAGTAAATATCAACACAAAGCAGATTATTATTGTAGATCACACAGGGAGAACAAAGGGTAAAATATTTAACTGCAGCAGTGTTTGACTATATTCTGTGCAGTGAGAAAACCTGAAGTCACTTCCAAGGTCCACCATTTCTTAAATCTCTTCAGTCGGGTCAAGTTTCTAAACTTTCTAAATTTCCATTTTCTGGCTAATGAAAAGAAAATAGTATTCCATAGTCTCCTATCTACCTACTCCAGGACTTCTGTGAGGATCAAATGAGATGACGCACGTGAAAATGCTTCACAGACATTTGGTTGAACTGTAAAATGTTTGCACCTGGCTATAAAGGAAGTTGTGTCCTTGGGCTGAAGAAACTGCAAGAAGGCTAGTCGCTAGGGAGAGGAAGCCAGGCGTTGCTATGTGACATTGTTACCTGGCACCTACAGTGCCGTTTCTGAGTGGGGCTGGGCTGTGGGCCGTATTTTGTACCATGGGGTCTTGGCAGTGTCAGCTGCAATTTGCTGGGGTGTCGCTCCAGGGTGGTGGCGGGGTCTGTGTCACACTTGGGAGAAGCCGAGTGTTGGTTTGTCAGCGCCAGGTCCGTGGTGCTGTTTATTTTTAAATGGGCAGTGCGCATCATGACAGCTCCTGCGTGATACATCTGCCCCCTGGTTGTCAGTGTGTGTCATAGCTACCAGTCGGATGGATGGACACTTAGCCTTTTATATATACAGGTATGCATAGCCCATGGACACAGACAATAGAGTGGTGAAGGCCTGATAAGTGCAGGTGCGGGTTAGAGGGGGTCAATGGTTAAAAAATAATTAAAGGGAAATCTACAATACTTTCAACAATAAAGATAAATTAAAAAAAGAAAAGCTAAAGCAAATGTCATATGATCTCACTCATTCATGGTATATTTTTAAAAAGAAAACCAAAAACAAACGAACAAACTCATAGAGGCAGACAACAGATCAGGGGCTGGGCCTGGGGCTGGGGTTGGGGCTGGAGTGCAAGAGGGTGAAACATGTAAAGGGCCATCTGTACGGTAACAAACGGGAGCTGGACTTTGGAGTGACTGCAACACAGCTGGACTGTATAATGCTGCACAACTGAACCGTGTAGACTGCAATAAGCAAGTGCCATGCCCACTCACACAGCCATGTCGGGAAACATCCTCGAAGGAAAGGAGGTGGGACCTGCATGGGGACCTGAGTTCAGGGGGGCCTCTCAGAGAGGGGGCATGGCGGGAAGACATTAGAGCAGCCGAGAAGGAAGCCAAAGAACTCAACATGCATGACCTGCAGAGCCAATGAGCACGCCAGAGAGACGTGGTGTCTGCAACCCCAGAGGGAGCTGCTGCCAGGCAGGCATGGCCTTGGAGCTGCCCCTTGAGAGGCAGCGGGTGAGGCTTAGCCTGGGTACAGGGAGGCCTCTGCACGAAGGCCCTCACGGGAGCTTGTGAAGGTTTGGGGGGAGGATTTAAGCAAGAACAGAACTTCCTGACTTCTGGGGACAGAATGGATTCTGAGAGCCGTTGAGGGTTGCTGGGATGCCAACAGCAATCCCCGACGCCAACCAGGGTCCTAATTCCATTCAATCGGCACCGACCACCTGCCGGTGTGCAGACCCCATACGTCAAGGACAGTTGCTCACAGACTGCCCATCTGTGGTGTCAGCCAGCCCCAGGCTCACCCGCACCGATGACCAACCAGCTCTCATGCGGGAGTTCCCGTGACCCCCTAGTTCACTAATCCACCAGCAGGATCACAGGGATCACAGAGGCACCATGCTCACAGCTTTACCATGAGGATGCGGTCGGGAGCAGTCTAGTGGGGAGGTGCATAGTTCAAGGTCTGGGGAGAGGGGCAGAGAGTGTCCAGGCCCTTTCCTCATGGCACTGGGCATGTCGTTTTCCCCCCACACCCCTGAGAACATCACGTGCTCACCACCCACTGATGCTTCAGTGGCCAGAGCTTTCTTGGGGCCTTAGCCCCTCTCCCCTCCCTGCAGGTTGGGGATGGGCCTGAAAAAGTTCCCACCCTCATCATGCACTGTCTTCCTGGTGTGGCCAGCCCACTTGCTCCAGCTGGGAGACTATCCCAGGGCCCCTGGCCCCGCTCTTTAGCATACGCCCAGGTATGGTGGAATGGGCCTCCTTATGAATAACCAAGGGCACTCCAACCACAGGAACTTCCAAAGGTTAGGAGTTCTGTGTAAGGAAAAGAAACAAGGAGCAGAGAGATGTCTGTTCTATTGCATCACAGGAAGGCAGGAAAGTTAGTTGGTGACCAATAGCACTCAGCATCGAAAGGAACAATGGAGAGGAGCCTGGCCTCTGTGTAGCTGGTCAGCCAGGAAGAGGGTGGGCCAGGAGGGAGAAGGAGGAAAGCAGCTCCCACAAGAGCCAGGCTGCTCCCGGGAGAGGAGCCGGGGGCCCAGACAAGCCGGAGGCTGTGAGGGAAACGAGCCCCAAGAAGGAGGAAGCAGATGGGGCGAGTCCTAACACAACCCCCCTGCTACTCGTTTGCTTTTGAGACAAACTGTGCTAAGAGCCCTGAAGAGACTCTTGTTGGTATGAACACCAAACGGCCCCCAGCAGGAAGGAACCTTCTCTCATAGGCCAGTCTGTTTTATTCTTTAAAACCCTGAGGAGCCTTTAGGTCTCTGCCCTCCAGCCATCAGGGAAGCTGCTCAATACTGTAATCCCACAGGCAGATCCTCTCCAACTCTTCACTCAGTGTAGACCTTCCAGATACAGCTGGCCTATCTGTGCCTAATTCTGTGAACACAGAGATGACACAGGAGACCTGGCACTGACCCTTGCTGCACTGATGCCAGAGGGCAGGGCCAGCAGCACCCAGCGCTCCGGATGGGTGAGGCCCTGGGTGTTGCAGTTGGGGGAGGGCCGAGGCCAGGAAGCGGAGGGCAGGGCCAGCAGCACCCAGCGCTCCGGATTGGAGAGGCCTGGAGTGTTGCAGCTGGGGGAGGGCCGAGGCCAGGAGGTGCCTGAGTGCAAAGTCCCAAACAACAGGCCTGGCTCCTGGCGGGACCAGCAGGCCAGTGGCTTTTCCCTTCCTAGCACACAGGCTCCCAGGAGGGCTGAGGTCAGAGGGCGCTGCCTGGAGGGTATCAGGCCACAGCTCTGTGCTGACCGAGAGCCCGCAGCCTGTGGGAATAGCACTCTGACTCCTGACACCAATGACCTTGAACAGAATGGAGGAGTTGAAATGTGATGGGACAGAGCGCATAACTGTGGACTACGTGAAGGGAATCCTTCAACCCACGCCCACCTGCGACAACTGGGACCAGATCTGGGACTTCCAGGCCAGGCCTGACGACCTGCTCATCTGCACCTACCCTAAAGCAGGTGGGACGGAGCAGGGGAGCCGGGAGGGGGCGGGGAAATGCATTTATAGGGAAGTAAAGAGATGATCTTTGAGTGGAGGGCTGCTGGCTGGGCAGTGAGGGCTATAGCAAATCGCAGTGGAAACTGAAACTGAAACAAGTTTTAAGTGTTTAATTCTTCCAGTGATGCACATTTCTTTTTACCTCCTCAGCAAAGAATGCACGGGCTCTAGACTTGTTGATGGATTTGTTCCCAAGGCAGGCCTTCCTTATGGGCCTTGTACCAAAGCCACTCTGTGTGAGTGAGCAGGAAAGGGACCCAGGCTGATTTGGGGACGATTAGGGGAACTGGGGTTCTGCATTGCTGACCGGCTCAGCAGCCCTCAAAATCTGCAGGCAGGATCGGAGAGCTGTTCTCCTAAGGAACAGTGCAGCTCAGTCAACAGGACAGCTCCCAGGGAATGGCTGAGGCAGGAAACAATGAACTGCACACATAAGTCTACTGCACACTGTAGCCTTTTCATAAAAATCATACTATGGCCGAAACCGGTTTGGCTCAGTGGATAGAGCGTCGGCCTGCGGACTCAAGGGTCCCAGGTTCGATTCCGGTCAAGGGCATGTACCTTGGTTGCGGGCACATCCCTAGTAGGGGGTGTGCAGGAGGCAGCTGATCGATGATTCTCTCTCATCGATGTTTCTAACTCTCTATCCCTCTCTCTTCCACTCTGTAAAAAAACAAACAAACAAAAAAATCATACTATGGTAAAACAAGGTATAAAGAATGATGTTTTCTCAATTCCATCATAAATCTGGTTTCACAATGCACACAGATGTCTAACATGCACTTGACCATCTTAAGGATATAGTACACTAACGGTCTACTCATCTCCACCTCCTGCTTAACAAGGGACAACGTGGACTCAGGAGATAGTGGACTTCATACTAAATGATGGTGATGTTGACAGAACTCAACGAGCACCTACTCACGTGCGGTTTCCTTTCATCGAATGGGTCATCCCGTCCATAGGATCGGGTGAGTGTGGAATAACCTCACTTGATTGCACTCCTAAATGCAGGCTCAGAATGCTGTCAAATAGCCTCTCACAACTCCAGACATTCGCACAAGTAATGATGGGTTTTGTGACTCTGTCTTTTCAAAACACTGTATCAGGCCAATGCTGTACTACAGCCATTTCTTCTAACGAGTCACTGCTTATACGGAAGGAAGGTAAATTTTGATCCTCCAATTAGACATTAATTTTACTCCACCAGGAGGAGCCTCAGTGACTTCCTGGTCAACAGGTTTGGATTTTTTGGGTTCTTATTCGTTTGGTTTGCTGTTTGTAATGGTTAGACATTGTTCAAGCCAGAACATTAATTCACAGGTTAGACACATCCTCGCAGGTCAGAGCACAGAGTTGCCTTACCTTGTCCAGTTGGCCCTGAGGTGGTAACAATGAACACAGCAGTGTTTTGAAGCACAGAGAACAATAGTGGGAAATGATCAAAATCATTTTACAGGCTTGGAACAAGCTAATGCGATGCCCTCGCCACGGACCCTGAAAACACACCTTCCCTTCCAATTACTGCCTCCGTCTTTCCTGGAGAAAAACTGTAAGGTAAACAGCGGCAGGAGCTCTGAGTTATGCTCTGGTCTTCACTCTATTTCCTCCGAAAGCACTTCACTATTAAAGGGCTCACCTCTTCACCACAACTGCGTGCACACGGCTATGAGCTTTCCATCTCCCACACCCACCTCACCGGGATCAGCATCCCAAAGACCCTGTCCAGAAGGATGGACGGATGGACGTAGCTTGTGGGCGATAACCATCGCGCAGCGGCCTCATAGGCTATTTCTCTCCCCCCTTCCCAGATAATCTATGTGGCGAGAAACCCCAAGGACAACCTGGTGTCTTACTACCATTTCCACAGGATGAATAAAGCGCTTCCGGCCCCAGGGACCTGGGAAGAGTATTTTGAGAGCTTTCTGACTGGGAAAGGTATGAACCTTCTGCTCTGAACCCCTTTCTAAGCCTCAAACACCATAAAAAGGGCCATTTCCTGAGTACCCATGGGGCCTGCCTTCTTGGATGTGAGGGGATCCCCACCTGACACTGGGAGCTCACTCCTCCGTGGACTGTCAGCTGGTGAGCAGGGACCTCCTGGCCCCACCTCATTCCCTGGGCCCGTCCCACTCCCTTTCTCCCGTCCCATTCCCCTAGACCCGTCCCATTCCCCTGGCCCTGGCCCACTCCCTTTCCCCCCATCCCACGCCCTGGCCCTGCCCTGTCTTGCAGTGTGCTGGGGCTCATGGCACGACCACGTGAAAGGATGGTGGGAAGCCAGAGACCAACACCGCATCCTCTACCTCTTCTACGAGGACCTGAAGATGGTGAGGGGCAGCAGTGTTCCTATTTGACCATGAAATATTACATCACAGCGTGGGGGCACATCAGGGCCTCGCAGAGTGAAAGGGAGCAAGAATGGCTTCATTTCACTGGAGGTAGCTGCCCCGTGCGAAATGCCCCCGGCTGTCCTGGCTCCTGCCTCGCACGTCTCCCGCAGCTCCTGCTGCTGGTCCCTCGCCCGCCTTCCAGCACATCTATTTTACATTCTGCTTAGGAGGGAAACGCTTTTCTAACACACTTTTTTCATTGAGGAACATCAATTTCAAGAACAGTTTAAGAAATGATATAATGGGAAAATACTAATGATTTAGAGTCAGAATTATTGAATTCAAATTCTGGCTTTATTGCCAGATATAAAATATCGAGAGTGAAAAAAGCATCGTTTTCTATGTTTTTAATTGAGATCATTGATGTGTAATATAGTGTTAGTTTCAGGTATACAACAGGATGACTTGATATTTGTACTCCTTGCAAAATGAGCACCACAGTAAGTCTACTTAACATCTGCACCAAATAGAGTTATAACTATTTCCTGTAGTTGGAACTTTAAGATCTACTTGCTCCTCGACTTTCAGGTATGCAACACAGTATCATTAACCACAGCCGCCTGCTGCACAGACACCCCTGACTGACTGAGCAGACAGCTGCGAGTCTGTACCTCTGACCCCTCACCCACTCCTCCCAGCCCTGCCCTGCCCCTTGCAACCCCAGTTTGTTCCCCGTGTCTATATTCTTATTTTGTTTTGTTTTGTTTTAAATTGCACTCTATGGTTTTTTAAAACAAATAGTTTATTACATTTCTAGTATTCTAATACACAGGTAGTCTAACCTCAGAGTTCCTAAAACCTTTTGCATGTTCTGTGGTCATATTCTGGAATATTCCCTGAATGCAATCACACAAAGCTCACAGTTTTCAGCACTCTTGCTGATCCCTAGTCTGTAGGAGGCCAATTAAATTAAGCACTTTTTGTTGTTGTTGTTAATCCTCACCCAAGTGTATGGTTTTTTTTTTCCCATTGGCTTTCTGAGAGGGTGGAAGGGAGAGGGAGAAAGAGAAACATCGATGTGAGAGACACATGGATTGGCTGCTTCCCACACCTGCCTTGACTTGGGCCAAGGATCCAGCCTGCAACTGAGGTACGTGCCCCTGAGCAGAATCGAACCCGTGACTCTTCAGTTCACAGGTAGGGGCTCTAATCACTGAATAAGGACTACTACACCTTGGACCCTGGACTCATCACTCGGCTACGGACTCCCTGCTGGACACGTGGCCGACCAAGACCCTCCAGTAACTGCCCGAGCAGGACATTTGGAAATAAGTTTAGTGCAGCATTCCCCGCACACTGCACATCATCCTCAGCGGTGCTTCCATCTCAGAACAGGAAAAGCTTGATAATTACAGTTAATTTGTAAAAATCTGTGTCACCGTATTAAAATGAGTCATTTCTGGAAAGTTGAGCATTTGTGAGGCAGGATTATTTATTATTTTATGTTACATATCAATATTATTAATTCAATGCAATATTTTAAAAACTATTTTATATCAAATCTTCACGTTTCTTTTCACTCTGATCACAGAACCCAAAGCATGAAATTCGGAAGCTGGGAGAATTTATTGGAAAAAAGCTGGATGACAACGTCCTAGATAAAATTGCCTATCACACTTCGTTTGATGTCATGAAGCAAAATCCCATGGCAAACTACTCGACAGTCCCCACTGAGGTCATGGACCACTCGGTCTCTCCGTTCATGAGAAAAGGTGGTTCTCTCTCTGTTGGTCAAGACTCTAAAAGAACTGTCGAGGACCCCAGGGCCTGTGGGGAGGTTTCCATGGATAAGAAAAACAAGGTCCATAATAAATGATGCTGGGGGAAGGAGTATTTAAGAGACCACAGATGAAATGAAATCAACGTTTAGCCACAACTAGAGAGTAAGGTTTAGTGTTTAAACCCAATGCCTTATCTCACTCCCCTCCAGAGTTCTAGATGATAAGGTGGAAATGCTGACTTCAGTCCAATGGAGCAAAGCATCCACTGTGTAGGTAGCTCGATGCTGCCTGTCATGCAAGAGGGCAGGGAAAAGACAGGAAAGCCCCCAGGCCTGCGGTTTTAACGTGAGGTCCCCACCCCCACCACAACGTGGCTCAGGGGTAGCAGGCTCTCCTGGCCCCACAATCAGACAGACGTCCTCTTCCCTTAAGGGACAGGCTGGCAGGAGGAACGTCACACCCAAGAGCAGGGCAGAGAGCACAGTCCTGAGCAGCTCTGACTCCAACACCTCTTTCAGGGGCCGTTGGAGACTGGAGGAATCACTTCACCGTGGCTCAGAACGAGCGGTTTGACGAAGACTATCAGCGGAAAATGGCTGGGACAAGTCTAACTTTCCACTTCCAGTTCTAGAGAGAGAGAAAGTGTTTTAGTTTATTACCCAGCTCACTGGGCAACAACCGATAGAAGTTTCATTCCCCAGACACACTGCATTGGGCCCGGGTTCTCAGACCAGTTGTTGGTCATGTTTGCTTTTGCTCACTCTACAAAGAAAAGATCAGAGTTAGCAGCGACTGGGGACGGTGGGGATGGGAACTGTCGGGAGGAGGTTCAATAAACTCCTATTACACACGTGACACTGGTGCCAATGATCATTCTGCTGAAGCTTACAGGTCATGTGATGGCTAACATTAAAAATGCTCCAGTCCTCACATAAAACACACTCAAGTTTTCAGATGAAGTGTTGGTTAAAGGTAGGGTTTTTTTATTGATTAATTTTAGAGGGGCGGGGTGGGGGGAGATAAACATCGACTTGCTGTTCTACTTATGTATCCATTGGTCACTTCTTGTATGTGCCCTGACTGGGGATCGAACCCACAACCTTGGCATAATGGGGACAATGCTCTCACCACCTGGGCTACCCGGCCAGGGCCAAGCTAAATTTTAATGCCGCACTGAAATGTGTAAACAGCGACTAATTCCAGCAATGGCTTGACAGCCAGGTGCCTGTCCAGTGGCTGCTTCCCCCTGAAGTCTCCAGGTCACTCAGGGCTCAGGCTAGAACACCTTCCTCCCCATCTCTCGCCACTACCTGGGCACTTGGCTGGACTCGCTTCCACCCACAAGTGCTACTGTTCAGCCCACCTTACTCTGACGCTCTGAGTGCCTCCACAGTCACCTTCTCACATGCAGCACCACGTGCCACGTGCCCTACATGCTGCCACCTCCATGGCCCCCTCCCGCCAAAACCTGTGCTTCCCGCCTAGGCGAGTGTGGGCTTCCTGACTCGTTTCTGTGCTCATCACACCTGCCAGGGCTCTTCTCCTGCAGTGAAACTCTGATTACATTCCCCTAGTGCTGCATTTTCCAATAATGCCCACGTTTCCCTGCCTGAGAGCTGCATCCAGGTTTTCAGCCATGAATTCAGAGGCAGCTATAGCTGTATGTGATACAGGTGATCCCATTTTCCAAACCACCTCGTACTGCAGCCAGTCAGCCTCCCACTGAGCCTGCTCACACCTGTCAGGTTCCTGAACTACTGGCTTCATTGTCCTGGGCCTCCACCGGGAATCCCCTCCTTCTCTGTGCCCTGCACACGGGCAGCGTGCCCAGTCCCCGCACCTCCTGCTCCTGAAGAGACTGTCCCTCTGACTCCTCTACACTTGGTATAATTCACCTTTTTATTAATATTAAAGCATATTGTGCTGTTACTTGTCTGTCTATGTTGTCTTTACTGTGCTTGTTTAAATTTCCTCTGTGTATTTTTCTCCAAGATAGGGACAATATGCCTCCCTGCACACCAAACAGTACATACCCTGCACAGAAATAAGGAACTGGAAGAACATTTCACTCAAGAAAATTCTGAAAAGCCAACTGTTTATATCCTAAAGAGCCCTCTAACGGCTCTCATCTGTAGCTAGCTGTGCAATAAGGTGGGAAAAACCACACGTGGCTATTTAATTAATTAACATTTAAACTTTAGCTCCTCACTCGCACCAGCCAGGTTTCCAGGGCCCAGGAGCACATGTGACTGGGCCTATCGTTTGGATAGCGCGTTTTATAAAACACTAGTGGCCGGTGCACAAATTCCTGCACATTGAAAGGAAATTAATTGGAAGAAATATTTTAATATCGCTATTCGCCCTTTCTCTATAATAGAAGTGTCAACCAAATTTATGATCGACAATGACAGATGAAAACACACACATGTGTTTGGCACCAGCAAGAGCTTTATATGTACCGTGCATGCATGAGTCAACTTAGCCTTTTATAGACATAGAATAAACTTGCTTCATTAGACCTGCTTTCTGATTTAGCTAAACTTTTTCCAGCTCAGTGAAGCACCCCAACTTCTCTTTCAGGTAATTATCAGCAACACAGCAGTAAATACCAACACAACGCAGATTATTATTGTAGATCACACAGGGAGAACAAAGGGTAAAATATTAAACTGTAGCAGTGTCTGACTATATTCTGTGCAGTGAGAAAACCTGAAGTCATTTTCAAGGTCCATCATTTCTTACTTCTTTTCAGTCGGGTCAAGTTTCTAAGCTTTCTAATTCTCCATTTTCCGGCTAATGAAAAGAAAATAGGATTCTACTGAGTCTCCTATCTACCTACTCCAGGACTTCTGTGAGGATCAAATGAGATGAGGCACGGGAAAACGCTTCACAGACATTTGGTTAAAGTGTGAAATGTTTCCACCTGTGTTCCTGGAACTCCAAGGAAGCTAGTCACTAGGGAGAGGAAGCTGGGCATTGCTACCTGATGTCATTATCTGGCACTCACAGCGACCATTTCCGGGCTGGGCTATGGGCTGCATTTTGCGCCATGGGGTCTTGGCAGCATCAGCTGCGATTTGGTGGGCTGTCGCTCCAGGATGGTGGCAGGGCATGTGTCCCACTTGGGGGAAGCTGAATGTTGCTTTCTGGGTGCCAGGTCCACGGTGTCATTTCTCTGTGCACGTCATGGCAGCTCCTGCATTGAGCATCTGTGCCCTGGTGGTCAGTGTGCATCACAGTGACCGGTCGGAAGGTGGGAAGGATACTTAGCATATTAGCCTTTTATATAGATAGAGACCTGGTGCAGAAATTTGTGCATGGGTGGGGAACCTCGGCCTGGCTGGCGATTGAGGTCCATTGTGGGGGGAGGGGAAAAAGGGAGGTCAGGGCCGCCGGCCAGGGGAAGGGACCCTGGGAGGTTGGCCAGCCGGCCCCCCAGTCAGGGCCTATCAGGGGGCTGGCTGGCAGAGGGGAGGGACAGTAGAATGTTGGCTGGCTGGTTGAAGAGGCCAACAGGCAGTGGGGAGGGGCCGTGGAGGTTAGCCGGCTGGGCAGAGGGGCTGCAGGAGGTTGGCTGTGGGAGCACACTGACCACCAGGGGGCAGCTTCTGCATTGAGCGCCTGCCCCTGGTGGTGAGTGCATGTCATAGCGACTGGTCGACCAGTCATTCTGGTCATTCGGTTGTAACGGTCATTTAAGCTTTTATATATATAGATTTCTATCACCAGAAAGAGATCTGATGGACAAGACCTTTTATTTTCACAAAAATCCTTTGGGATTTTTCCTTATGTCCCAGTGGAAACTAACCCTGCAGGTAAGAGGCATTAGTAAGTTCCTCTATGGGAAGTGCTGGAACCTAGTTTGAAACATAACTCCAGTGTTTCTAAGCCTGGGGTTTGATTTCTCAACACCAAGCCTCTTCCTTCCTGTCCTGCTCAGTCTCACCACAGGCTTCCATCACAATCACACTGACCACAGGCTGTTCGCCCCTCCCGGACCCTGAACCAGCCCAGGCTGGCCAGGAGTTGGCCACTGCCCATGCTCAGGTGACATTTAATAATGTTCTACTAAATGGCTAGCCCACCCCACTGTCAAAAGTTGTGAAGTCAGCAGGGCCCCAAGTGGACTGTTGCCTCACACTTGACTACCAGGCATGTGTCCGGTCTGAACTCTGTCCTTCATGCCTTTACATCTCTATTCCTCCCCTGGAACGGGCACAGCACGGCTCTGCAGGCCTGATCAGACGTGGTGCTTTCTGGGGCTGTGCCCCAGCTCCCCCGACCCCCATAACCCCGGCCTCAGAGCCTGCCAGCTCCCTGGATAAACAGCACAGGGAGAGAGGGCTTGAGCTCAGGGCACTTGACCTTGCACTCAGGTTTCTACCTCTTACTTTCCTTCAAACCACCCCCATAATCTTGGCAGGTAAATCCCACCTATATATTTTGGTTACTTAACTCTAGCACAAACAGACCAATTCAACCTGTCCTTAACGTGGCCTCTCCCCTCAAATCTCTTAAAATGAGTGATTAGCATATTATGCTCGATCTATTTGTATCCCTTCTGATACCTCAAATCTATTAATACAGGGTTCATGCTCTGTGTTTTATCATACCTGAGCAATGTCCTTGGACTCCTGTGGAGGAAGTCTGGTTTGAATCAAGAAAATATGTATTAAAACAAACTGCACATAAGAGATGCAAGAAGCACGCTAGCACAGCGCAGTTGGTGCGATGATCCTATGTAAAACATGAAGACGCTTTTGTATCCAGCAATGTTGGGAAGAGACTTGTACAACTGAACAGGCTCCTGAGCCCACTGGCTGTTGCCCGTTGGGAAGGACCAATAGAAACACAGATTTCAAATAAATACATTATGCCAATTCAAACTCAAATCTACCCCAATAAAAACACCCTCAGATAAGAAATATCACAATAAGATAGGGAATTAGAAAGTAAGTGATTTTTGCATCAACAGACTTAGAGCACCAGAGAGCCTGCAGGTCAGCAGGGCGGCACTAGTGTGAGCAAGAGATGAGACATTCCTGATTTAAACCAAACTAAAACAGGCACATCCCTGGCTGGGCGGCTCGTGTGGGCATTGTCCCGTGCAGCAAAGGGTTGCCATTGGGACCCCAGGTTATGGGCTCAATCCCCAGTGGAGGCAAACTATCGATGTTTTACTCTCACATCAACGTTTATTCTCTCTCTCCCTCTCTCTTCCTCTCTCTCTAAAATCTATATATATAAAAGCCTAAGCGACTGGCATACCAGCTGACCAGCCAGTAGCTATGACATGCACTGACCACCAGGGGGCAGATGCTCAGCGCAGGAGCTTCCAAGTGACAGCAACTTTGCAGAGTGCCCTCTAGCATTCCGGGACCCCTCGGGGGATGTTGGACTGCTGGTTTCAGCCCGACCTCCACAGGCCAGGCTGAGGGACCCCACTGGTGCATGAATCTGTGCACCGGGCCTCTAGTCAACAATAAGAAACACAGAAAACAAAACAGGGACAACCTCTTTAACAGGGAAATTGCATGAACAAGACCACAGAGGTCATTTCCCCGGAAAAGGTTTGAGTGGGCCTTTGAATTTATAGCTGGACTGATGGGCGAAGGTTTTCTCTGGTACAAAGCATAGCTGTAAAGACTGGGAGAAGTGACAGTTTTTTTCAAATGACCAAATCTCAAAGTAAGATCCCAAGGCATACAAAGACAAAGAGAAACATACTCAATCAAAAGAACAAAATAAACCCCCAGAAATCAATCCTAAAGACACATATATCTATGACAAAGAATTCAAAACAATCACCTTTAAGATGCTCGAGCTAAAAGAGACATGGGTAGAACTAAATTCAATAGGACTTAGGAGACACGATCAAACAATGTACAGTCACCCAGTACCCACAGTTTCCCTTTTAGCAATTTCAGCTGCCCGATCAATAGCAGTTCCAAATAGTAAATGGAAAATTCCAGAAATAAGCAAGTCATGTTTTAGATTTTGAACTATTCTGAGTAGTGGGATACAATTACACATCAACTCACTCCATCCTTCCTGGGACGTGAACCATGCCACTGCCCAGCACATCCACACTGTGTACACTACCCACCATCAGTCCTGGTCACCATCTCGATGACAAGGTTGTCCTGGTATCGAGTGCTCCTATTCCAGGAGCCCTCACTTTACTTAACAATGGTCCCAAAGTGCAGAGCAGTGCTGCGGCAATTCAGACATGCCAAAGAGAGCCGTGAAGTGCTTCCACTTTTTAAAAATGAAAATATAAAAGTTCTAAATTTAATAAGGAAGAAATCACATACTGGGGTTCCCAAGATCTACAGTAAGAACAAATCTTCTATCCATGAAACTGCAAACAAAGAAAAAGAAATTTATGCTAGTCTTGCTGTCAAACCTCACACTGCAGGAGTTATAGCCACAGTGTCTAAGTGTTCAGTTAAGATGGAAAAATGTTTTAAATTTGTAGGTGGAAGACATGGCATCCTGGCTTGATGATCCTCTTTTTGTCACACAATCTGACAGACACTAGTGGCCTACCACCAAGCTTACAACATCTGTGTCATTCTCCGCACTTCATCTCATCACACAGACATGGCATCATTTCGCATCAGCATTAGAAGAATCCTATGTAATAGAAGGGTAATATGCAAATTGACCCTAATGGCAGAACGACCGGTCGCTATGACACACACTGACTACCAGGGGGCAGCCAGCAGGGCGATCAATCGGGAGGCTCCATGATTGCCCAAAGAGGGAGGCTCAGGCCACCCTCTATGGGTGATCAATCGAGGGGCTTTGCAGAACTGGGGAACCAGGGGTGTGTGGTGGCGGACGCAGGTGGGCGGGGAGGAGGGGGCGGGACCGCAGGGCCATGAGGCAGCTGGAGCCATAAGGCAGCTGGGGCTGCAAGGGCCCCAGCAGCTGGGACTGCAAAGGCCTACCGTTGCATGAATTTCATGCATCAAGCCTCTAGTATAACAATAAGAGAACAAACTCTCTGATTTTTAAAATGACCAAACTGAGAAGTACAAACTAGAACATGTGAAACAGAATCAATAATACTGTAATGACAATGTTTGGCACCAAGTGGCTAGTTGAAATAACCACTAAGCTGTACACAAATTAATAATGAATCTAAACTGTAATTTAAAAATACAGTTTTTTAAACAGCATGAGAATATATTTCAAATGAATAACTGGTTTTCTTCAATAAATGGCCTCTTTATTTGAAAAAAAAAAAAATGACCAAAAGACCTCTTCACTAACGATCTCAATGAAGCACATGGGAAGGTGCCCTCATCGCATGCTGTCAGGGAAAGGGAAAGGAACGAGACCCACTATACACCCGCTGGAGGTCAAACCTGGACCTGCGCCAGCACCAACAGCCACTGGGATGCGGACACACAGGAGCGCCAGGCCATTGCTGGTGGGGATACAAATGGCACAGCCATGTTGGAAAGCAGCTTGGCAGTTTCTTACAAAACTAAGCACACTCTTACACATGACCCAACAAGTGTACCTCCTGGTATTTACCCAAAGGAGCTGAAAACCTGTACCCACACAAAAGCTTGCACATAGATGCTTATAGCTGCTTTATTCATAATTGCCAAGCTGGGAGGCTCTGAGGCCTTCAGGACATGCATGGATATATTGTGGGATGCCATTTTATTCATATAAAACATCTTTTTATCTATATATATATATAAAAGGCTAATATGCAAAGTGTCTCCTTGGGAGTTCGACCAGAGATCAGGAGTTCGATCGCTCACTATGATGTGTGCTGACCACCATGAGGCAGCATGGAATGAAGAAAGGCCCCCATCAGCCCTGATCACTGGCCAGGCCTAGGGACCCTACCCATGCACAAATTTTGTGCACCAGGCCTCTAGTTAGTATATAATGTTCTTCTTTGACTCATATAACCTTTTTAAAATCTATTTTGTCTGATATTAGTGTAGCCCAGTGGTTCCCAACCTTTTTGGGCCATGCATCTCTAAAATCCTGATGTCCCCCGCCCCTCTGTGACATATAATTCTTATTATTCAAAAAGTGAACTACTATTCACATGGAAGAAGCCTTAAAGGCCATGAACTTGGTTTAAACAAGCTTCCAAAGAACATAGCATCCATGAAAGAAAAATAAAAGAACGAAAGGACAGTTAAAGTACTGAGGAAACAATCTCTAAGGAATTGTTTAAAAAATAATAATAATATGAAGTGATATGAAAAAATAGCAAATGAAGTTTCCAGACATATAATAGAGAACTGAACTGAAATGCATAAATATATCACACATGTCTTTATATACTGTGTATGAGGCCCCTACAATAATAAGAAAGGCAAGAAATGCACTGTTAGTAACTCATTCTCAAATTGCCCCGCTTAACAATCAAACTGCCTTCCTGTGGGGCATGTGCCTCACGCTAGGAACCTCTGGTGCAGCCATTCCTGGCTGTCTTTTGGTTATCATTTGGATGGAGTATTTTCTCCATCCTTTCACTTCCAAACCCTTTTGTCTTTGGATCCGAAGTGAGTCTCTTACAGGCAGCATATAATTGGATCATGGATTTTTCCTCCTATTCTTCAGATTTTGTCTTTTCATTAGGAAATTTAAGCCATTTACATTTCAAGTAATTACTGATGAGCCAGGACTTCTGTCATATTACTGTTTGTTTTCTATAAGCCTTTCTTTCATTTTCTGCATTACTGTCTTCTTTTATGTTTAGTTTATTTTCCATAGTGGGACATTTAAATTGCTTTTTATTTCCTTTTATATATGTTCTATAGCAATTTTTTGTGATTACCACAAGGATTATATTTAATTTCCCAAAGTTATAACAATCTCATTTGAATTATGCCAGCTTAACATTAACACATTAAGCGCCCAACCTGTTTTGTCTTTGAGACAGAAAGTATAGTGTCAGTCACCGGTGACTGACAGGGCATTTAACGTGTTAATAATATACAAACTCTACTCCTTTCATAGTTCCATGCCCACCCCTATTTGGTTGTTGATGTCACAAACTTATATCTTTTTACATGATTTGCCCAAAAAACATCCTATAAAATAAAAGCCTAATATGCTAAGTGTCCAGTAGTCCATTCAACCAATCAAAGCATAATATGCTAATGATATGCTAAGGCCGCTCAATCGCTCATTATGACGTGCACTGACCACCAGGGTGGTAGATGCTCTGACTGGTAGGTTAGCTTGCTGATGGGGTCCAGCCGACCGGGACAGAGCAAGACAGACGGACATGCCCTGGAGCCCTCCTGTGGTCCCTCCCTGGCTGGCCACCCTCCCACATCCCTTCCCAGCCTCGATTGTGCATCGGTGGGGTCCCTTGGCCTGGCCAGTGCCCTCTCGCAACCTGGGACCCCTTGGGGGATGTCAGAGAGCTGGTTTCGGCCTGATCCCGCAGGCATAAAAGGCTAATATGCAAATTGACTGAATGGCAGAACAGCCGGTCGGTATGACGCGCACTACCATCAGGGGGCAGATGCTCAATGCAGGAGCTGCCCCCTGGTGGTCAATCAGCACCCACAGCCAACCTCCCATAGTACCTTCCCCTGATCAGCCCCGATGGGGGGAGGGCTGGCTATCCTACCTCCTGCGGTTCTTCCCTTCGGCCAGCCAATCTCCCGTGGCCCCTCCTTCTGGCCGACCAACCTCCAATGGCCCCTTCAGGGGGAGGGGCTGTGGGAGCTTGGCCACCAGCCCTGGTCAGGACTGAGCGAGATGGCTCCAATCGGCCCCAGTCAATGGCCAGGCTGAGAAACCCAACCTGTGCACGAATTTGTGAACCAGGCCTTTAGTAAACAAATAAATGCATTACTCTCTCATATTATGTAGATAACAAAATGTGTAATTATAAACCAAAGTTACAATAATACTAGCTTTTGGATTAGTATTTTTTTTTAATGTATTAGTTTCCTAAATCATATAGAAAACAAAAACTGTTGTTACTGTTAACGAAAAAACCATTGAAACCTGTAAAGAATTTTAGTGAGTTTATTTGAGCCAAACTGTCGACATATGCCCGGAAGCAGAACCTCAATGAATTGAGATTATGCTCCGAAGAATGGTGGGTTACATCTGTATTTATGCATTGCCATTAAAGGAGGGACATAGGTGGGCTACATGAAATTCATTGGATAAAGTCAAATGGTGGGAAACCCCTGGGATTGGACAAAAAGTAAAATGATGGACACATACTTAGGTGGGTACAGGAACAATTAACATGATAATGAAGGAATTTGAGGCATCTGTCCTGGCGCCTACCACATTTGGTTGTACCCCAGGGGCTCCAGCAAAAGAAGGAAGTTACAAGTTACCCAGACATCTCACAGATATGTTATCTCAGAGGCAAAAAGGCAAATGGGCTCAGTAAAGAAGATCCAAGTTGATCTTTGTCAGGGAAGATAGAAGCCTAGGAATGACTGCCCACCATAACCTGTTTGTAGTTAAATATTTAATTTTTAAACCATCCTTTGTGGTTATTCCAGGTCTCTGAGTTTGCAAGACTGCCACGCAGGCCTCCCCTGAGCTTGTCAGGTTAGCAGGTGGCTCCTTTCGTCCACATTACAATATTACTGCCATGTATTTACCTTTATTGAGTAAATAATTCTTTATTTCATCATATGGCTTTGAGTTACTGTTGAATGTCCTTTTATTTCATCCTGCAGGACTCCCTTGAGCATTACTTTTGTTTATCTGGGAATGTCTTAATTTCTTTTTCACTTTTGAAGAACAATTTTGCTGACTATAGAATTGCTGGATGGCAGGGTGTTGTTTTTTTTTTTTTTTTTAACATTTTGAGAATATTGGCCCACTGCCTTTTTTAAAAAATATATATTTTATTGATTTTTTTACAAAGAGGAAGGGAGAGGGACAGAGAGCTAGAAACATTGATGAGAGAGAAACATTGACCAGCTGCCTCCTGCACACTCCCCACTGGTTATGTGCCCGCAACCAAGGTACATGCCCTTGACCAGAACCGAACCTGGGACCCTTGAGTCTGCAGGCCGGCGCTCTATCCACTGAGCCAAACCAGTTAGGGTGGCCCACTGCCTTTTTACCTCTGAAGTTTCTGTTGAGAAATCTACTCTTGTTGAGGATCCCTTGTATGTTGAGTCCCTTCTCTTTTGTTTCTTCAAGGTTATCTCTTTGTCCTTTTCTTTTGAAAGTTTGATTTTATTGTGTCTTAGAGTGGTTCTCTTGGAATTCATCTTACTTGGAATTTGTTGAGCATTTTTATATTTATCTTCATGTATTTCATCAAATTTGGGACATTTTTTTTTTTTTACTATTATTTCAAGTATTTTTTCTGCTCATTTTTCTTTCTCATCTCCTTCTGGACTCCCACAATGTATATGTTGGTGTCCATATACATTGGTGTTCCACAGGTCCCTTCGGCTCTGTTCACTTTTCTTCAATCTTTGTCTTTACAGTCCTCAGATTAGATAATTTTTATTATGTTATTTTAAAATTCTGATTGTTTCTTCTGTTTGCTCAGATCTACCTTTGATTACCTTTAATGAATTCATTTCAGTTATTGTATTTTTCAGCTCTAGAATTTTTTTTCCATTTCTTTTTAGGTTTTATATCTCTTTTTTGATGTTGCATTTTGTTCATAACTCACATTCTTGACTTTCTTCACATCCTTCTTTAATATTTTAGGATCCTTAAGGTGGTTGTTTTAAAGTTTTTGTCTAGTAAAGTTGCTATCAGGTCTTTTTCAGGAATAGTTTCTGTTGATTTATTTTCTTCCTTCGAAGGGGCCATAGTTTGTGTTTCTTTGTATGCCTTGTAATTGTTTTGTTGAAAGCTGGACATTTGAATTTAATGATGTGAATAACTCTGGCAGACTCTCCCTCTTCCTTAGAGTGTTCTGGTTTGTTGTTGTTGTTTTATTGTATTAGGTTGTCTCTGCCAAAGATCTTTCTAAGGTGTAGACTTAAGGTCTTCCCAAATCTCTTCTGAGCCTGTACCTTTCCCTGGGCATGTATGACCACTTTCTAATTTTTCCTGAAGGTGTAATTGCTTTTTGTATGTCCTAGTCTTTAATGTCTGAGTCTCAAAAGACAAAAACGAGAAAAATAATGGGGAAAAGGGCACTGGCCCTTTAAAACCCTTGGGAATCACTTTATATAGACAGGAAGGGGCTTGCAACAATGGGGGAAGGCACAAGAACAATGACTACCTGCTCTCTGTCTGCTCGTATTTGCTCGTCAGCAGCAAGCAGTGATCAGAGCACTGGTATTTGGAGGATGCTGTTTTATTCCCCAGGTCTGGCTCCTCCACAAACTGTGTGCATGATGATGCTTCAGGGACATATGTAGACTTGCCTAACATGGTGCTTGGGTGATTGTGGGAACTGTTATTGTACTGAGGACTGAAATTGACTGACATCAACCACAATGTGCCTTCTAAGCTTGTCCCTGGAAGTGCAAGACTTCAGTGGACTTCAGACTTCCAAAATGGTTACTTCATACCTTTTATAAAGTTTGATAAATAAAGTAGGTATAAAAGATTAAAGCAATCTATACTAATAAAAGCCTAGGTGGCCTTTGTGCCCTTGAGTGATGCCCTCACATCATCATAAGATGGCCGCCCCCATGTTATCAGAAGATGGCCGGCAGGGGAGGGCAGTTGTGGGTGATCAGGATGGCAGGGGAGGGCAGTTGGGGGCAAACAGGCCAGCAGGGGAGGGTAGTTGGGAGCGATCAGGCCGGCAAGGGAGTGGTTAGGGGGTGATCAGGCTGGCAGGCAGGCGAGTGGTTAGGAGCCAGCAGTCCCGGATTGTGAGAGATGTCTGACTGCCAGTTTAGGCCATATCCCACAGGGGTCCCAGATTGGAGAGGGTGCAGGCTGGGCTGAGAGACACCCCCTGAGTGCACAAATTTCGTGCATCGGGCCTCTAGTAATCCTATATAATAAAAGAGTATTATGCAAATTGACCATACCTCCTCTAGACCCACAAGACCACCAACCACGCCCACCAGTCAATCAGGAGTGAATATGGAAATAAACCCAACCAAGATGGCTGTGGCCACAGAGAGCAGGAGGGATGCTTGGGTTTCCCTGGCAATGGAGGACGCCAAGCTTTCCATCTGCCTTTCTGGCCTAGGCCTCCACTCAATGCTACAAAGTTTCAATGATAGAAGATGAATAAATTCGAACAGAAATGGTGGCATCCATGGAGCTGGAGAGAGCAGGAGGTTAGGGTTGCCCTCGGCAATGGAGGAAGCCAAGCTTCTGCAGCCCTGGCCGGCCTAGGCCTCCACTCCAGGCTACAAAGTTTCAATTATAGAAGATAAATAAATCCCAGATACACGGGCCTCTACTTGGGTCACCAGGGGGCATAGCCAGCCTGCAAACCACCACAGGCCCCTCACCCAGGCTGCCCCACACCCCAAGGGAACTCCTACCTTGATCCGGGACACCCTTCAGGGCAAACCAGCTGGCCTGCACCCATGCACCAGGCCTCTGTCCTATCTAATAAAAGAGTAATATGCAGATTGGCCATCACTCCAACACACAAGATGGCTGCCCCCATGTGGTCAAAGATCCTGCCCCCATGTGGACACAGGATGGCCACCACAAGATGGCCAGCAGGGGAGGGAAGTTTGGAGGGACCAGGCCTGCAAGGGAGGGCAGTTGGGGGCAATCAAGCCTGCAGAGGAGGGCAGTTAGGGGTGACCAGGCCAGCAGAGGAGGGAAGTTGGGGGTGACTGGGCCTGCAGGGAAGGGCAGTTGGGGGGCAGCAGGCCTGCAGGGGAGAGCAGTTGGGGGAACCCAGGCCTGCAGGGGAGAGCAGTTAGAAGGACCAGGCCTACAGGGGAGGGCAGTTAGGGGCAAACAGGCTGGCAGGGGAGCAGTTAGGCATCAATCAGGCTGGCAGGGGAGTGGTTAGGGGGTGATTAGGCTGGCAGCAGAAGCGGTTAGGGGCAATCAGGGAGGCAGGCAGGTGAGCAGTTGGGAGCCAGCAGTCCTGGATTGTGAGAGGGATGTCCGACTGCCCATTTAGGCCCGATCCCAGCAATGGGCAGTCGGACATCCCTCGAGGGGTCCCAGATTGGAGAGGGTGCAGGCTGAGCTGAGGGACACCTCCCCCCCCCCTGCACGAATTTCATGCACCGGGCCTCTAGTTAATAATAAAATGGTACAATTATAGCAATGTAATAAAAGTGGTGTGAATGTGCTCTCTCCCTCAAAATGTTTTATAACATTCACTAGAGGCCCAGAGCATGAAAATTCATGCACTCGGGGGGTCCCTCAGCCCAACCTGCACCATCTCACAGTCTCGGGAGATGTCCACCTACTGGTCCCAGAGAGCGGGCCTAAGCTGGCACTCAGACATCCCTCTGGCAGCCCAGGATCCCTCGAGGGATGTCCACATGCCAGCTTAGGCCCCCTCCTCAGGCAGTCAGACATCCTTAGAGCTGCTGAAGAGATGAGAGAGGCTCCCGCCGCAGGTGGCCTGGTCCTCCCTCTGCGGTGTGATCATGGGGCAATGGCAGGTCCTGGACCAATCGCATTGCACCCTCCTTGGGTGGCCTGGCACCAGTGGGTGTCATAGTGTGGTCATCTGGATGGTCGTTCCACTGTTCAGTTGATTTGCATATTATACTTTTATTATTAAAGATTAGCAGGTTATCTGCTAATATAACAAGAATCTATACTAATAAAAGGGTAATATGCTAATTAGACTGGGAGACCTTCTGGGAGCCCTTCTGGACAAAGCCATGGTGGTGGGGCCAAGGCAGAGGTGGTTAGGGGTGATCAGGCCAGGAGGGTAGGGCAGTTGGGGGTATCAGGCCGGCAGGGGAGTTGTGGGCAATAAGGCCAGCAATGGGGGGTATTTGAGGATGAGCAGGCTGGCATGGGGGCAGTTGGGGGAGATCAGGTTGGCAGGCAGAGTGGTTAGGGGCAATCAGGCAGGCAGGCAGGTGAGCGGGTAGGAGCCAGTGGTCCTGGATTGCGAGAGGATAGTCCAACTGCCGGTTTAGGCCTGATCAATCGGGCAGTTGGACATCCTCCGAGGAGTCCCAGATTAAAGAGAGTGTTGGCCAGGCTGAAGGACACCTCCTCCCACCCATGCATGAATTTCGTGCACCGGGCCACTAGTATATAATAATTGTAACTATTTACTCAGCTAATAACAGACTGTCAAAATATATGAAGCAAAAACTGACAAAATTAATGGGAGACACAAACAGTTCAATAATAATTGGTTATTGCAATAATGAAAACAACAACAACCAGGCAGAAGATACCAGTAAGTAAAGAAATAGAAGACTTAACACAAAAACCAGCTGATCTAGCAAACAAATACCCTTTACAGTGCACTCTATCCAACAACAGTACACACATATTCTCCAGCGCACACAGGACATCTCCAGGGTAGATAATATGTTATACCACACTTTAAGCCTCAATAGATTTTAATATATAGATAAATACAAAGGATGCCCTCTGACTACAACAGAATATTAGAAAACAATAACAGAATGTAAACAAAAAACTTCTAGAAATTAAATAACACAATTATTAAACAAATGATCAATGAAGAAATCACAGAGAAATTGGAAAATACTTAGAAATTAATGAAAATGCAAGTGCAAAGTACCAAAACTTAGGGGAGGCAACAAAATGCTGCAGAGAAAGTTCCTAACTCCAGCTGCCTCTTCTATATTAAAAATAAGAAGCATCTCAAATCTAAAACTTAACAACTGAAGGAACTAAGAAAAGAACAAACGACATCTAACACTAGCAGAGGGAGGAACCAATAAAGATTACAGATAAATAAAATAGAAAAACAATACAGAAAAATCAATGAAATCAGATTTTTAAAAAAGATTCACAAACGTGACAAATCTTTAGCTGGAAGGACTAAGATAAAAAAGAGCCCTAGCCAGTTTGTCTGAGTGGATAGAGCGTCTGCCTGAGGACCAAATAGTTCCAGGTTCAATTCTGGTCAAGGGCACGTACCTGGGTTGCAGGAATAAAAGGAATATATATGATAACCAAGTGGGTTTTATCCCTAGAATACAAGGATGATTCAACATGTGCAAATCAATGTAACACACCACATTAACATATTAACAGGTTCAATTCTGGTCAAGGGCACGTACCTGGGTTGCAGGAATAAAAGGAATATATGTGCGCGCGCGCGTGCGTGTGTGTGTGTGTGTGTGTGTGTGTGTGTGGGGGGGGGGTGTATACGTAGACCAGCATGAAGTCGGACTCTCATAGGCGTTTACAAAAATTACCACAAAATGAATAAAAGGCCCTCAGTGGTTGAGTCAACACCTATGAACCAGGAAGTCATGGTTTGATTCCAGGTCAGGGCACATCCCTGGGTTGTGGGCTTGATCCCCAAGAGGGAATGTGCAGGAGGCAGCTGATCAATGATTCTCTCTCATCATTGATGTTTCTATCTCTCTCCCCCTCTCCTTTTCTCTCTGAAATCAATAAAATAATATATTTTTTTAAAAATGAATAAAAGACCTAAGCATAAGACAAAATATATATACATATATATGTACTACACACACACATATATGTTTTATATATAAAATTTTATATATACATATATATGTACTACACACACACATATATTTTATAAAATATATGTGTGTGTGTGTGTGTGTGTGTGTGTGTGTGTATGTATATATATCTCCAAGAAGAAAATATGGAGAACAGGCTTAATGAGATTAAATTAGGCAATGATTTCCAGGATATTACAACCAAACCAGGGGCTAGGAAAATGAAACTACCGGTATTTCAAAGACAACTATCAACAGAATTAAAAGACAACCTATGGAATGGGAGAAAATATTTGCAAATCATATATTTCACGAGGGATTAATATCCAGAATACAGACTGAACTCCTAAAACTCAACAAAGCCACCTGATTTTTCAATGAGCAAAGTACTTGCATTGGTGTTTCTACAGCAGATGGAAAGATGCTTAGCATTGCTAGTCATCTGAGAAATGCAAAATAAAGCCAAATGAGACATCCCCGCACACCCATTGGGATGCCCATAAAACCCAGGAAGCCAGTGCTGGCCAGAGTGTCGAGGTTAGAGCCCTGGGGTACGTTGGGCGGGAGCGCGGAATCACACAGCTTCCAGAGCAACCAGCATGGGCGCTCTGACAATGCTTCCCACGCAACTACCACAGGACTCGGAGGCCTCATTTCCGGGTCAAGGGATTAAAACATGCACCTCAAACAGATATTTGCAAACCCATGTTCACTGTGGCGTTTTTTACAACAAAAGATGGAAGCGACAGGAGTGTCCAGGATGGGCGAGTGGCCAGCAGCGTGGGACGCACACGACGGCCAGTGTTCCGCCTTAAGGCAGGTCGGGCCTGCGGGGCTGGAACGGGGGCACTTGGGGACCTTAAGGGAAAGGAGCGGGACCCACGGACGAATAACGTGACTCCACTTACAGGAGACAGGCGAGCCTCTCACAGGGGAATGCTCCTCAGTGAGCATCATCAGCCTTCGGAGGGAAGTTTCAAGTTTCCCTTCTGGCACTTTACTCGAAGAGCTCCACTGGGCTGCACCCCAACACTAGCTGCGGGGTGAGGCGGGGGTGAGCCCGCGTCGGTAGGGGCTGGAGCGTCTGGAAGGGCCCACACTGAGCGTCCTCTGGCTGCTCCCCTGGTCCTTCCGGCTTCCTGTAACTGAGACAAACCCCACCCCTGAATCACCATGGCAACTCCAGGAACTGACCAATAAGGTCAGCAAAGGCACAAGACAAAAGTCAATGCATGCACACACCAAGCACACCCCTAGAGGAGGGGCGTGAGCCCTGCCGCAGCCTCCAGGCTGGGAACCACTTACCCCGCCCCCGCGCCCCCCCCCGCCCCCCGCCCCCGGTTTAATGAAAACCTCCCACCTCCTCCCCCACCCGTAGGGGATCTCTCCTCCCAGCGCTGCTGCCCCCGCTGCCCAGCGCCCTGCTCAGTTAATGCGCTTCCTGTGCTTTACTGAGTCCTCGTGGGTCTCGGAACTGGTCTTGGGCCCCGACAGGAGCCTGGGCCCTGGTGCCCAGCTGGGCCTCTCCGGGCCTCCCCGCACCAGCAGGGCCTGGAAGCGAAGAATCTACCCCCGCCGGCGCCTGTGGGGAAGGCAGCGCCACCGCAGCTCCCACGGCCACCGGGTCCCCCCTGATTTCCACCTTGGGGGCGGGTAGAATCCCTTCTGTTCTACAGCGACAATCAGGTACCTAAAGTTGTCAAACTCACACAAACAGTAAAATGAGGGTTTCCTGGGGAAGGGGTGGGGGGGGGGGGGTGAGGAGATTGTTTAACGCACCAGCCCCGGAAGTCTGTGCCCAATACGAGACTGTGCTTCACCCTGTCACACACACTGGAGCCGGTTATGTGGTTCCTGTTATGTCAGGTGATTTTTACTACAACTGAAAAGAAAAACAAGTTGTTACAGGAATCCGACCACCTGTGAAACTGAATGATGTGATCAAGCTCCACAATTCAAAGATGTGAATCAGCCAAAATAGTGTTTGGAAGGAAATTTAGTTTAAAGTGCATGCGCGAGGGGACAGAAGACTGGAATGAAGTCCATAACCAAGACACTTTGAAGGAAGTAAACTGAACGAGAAGTGTAAGAAGGGAGTAATAGCGACTAAAGGAACAGTTCATGAAATAGAGAACAAAACTGCATAGAGAAGATACACAAAAACAAGGGTCGAATCTCCATATTTTCAAAAAGACAGTAAAATAGTTCTGACCCACAAAAAGACAAGTAGTTACACACTTGAGGCATTTCTTGCTTAACATTGATACTCTTTTCCAGAAATGTTGTCCTATGTGAAAACACTCACCAGAAAACCTAGGAGTCTTACTTTTTAAGACTTTTTCCCAAGCAGTTTTATGTTCACAGCAAAAGTGAGAGACAGGTACAGCGAGGGCCGTGCAGGTGCCCCAGCAGCAGCAGGAGCAGCAGCAGGTGGGACAGAGCGAGCTGGGCGGACATGCCCTGGACGGGCACTGCTGGTGGGAATGGACATTGGTGCAGCCACTCTGGAAAACTGTGTGTAGGATCCTCAAAAAATCAACACTAGAACTGCCATTTGTCCGAGCAATTCTGCCTCTGGGAGCACATCCAAAGGCAGCGGGGAAATGGTTCTAAAAGGAGTCTGCACCCTGCCGGTCACAGCAGCCAGTTACTAAGTGTCCGTCAGCGAGGGCAGGGACCAGGACGTGGTGACACACATACGCACAACAGATGTGACTCAGCCTTCACAAGAGAGTCCTACACTTGTGACAACATGGATGAAGCTTAAGGCGTTATGCCAAGTGAAATGACTCAGACAAAGACAAATACCATATGATCTCACATATAAGTGGATTCTTAAGCAAATGAATAAATAAATGAGTTAATAAAATAAAATAAAATAAAATAGCAACCACAAAAAACCTCAACCAAACTTTCAGACAGAGATCAGACTGGTGGTTCCGCGGCGGGGAGGGAGAACTGGAGAAAGGGGCCAAAAGGCACAAGTTGCAGCCACAGGGTGCTGGATGGAACCTGCAACATGATGACTGGAGCTAGCACTGTGGTCAGGGAGTTGTTAGAAAATCACCAAGTTCTCATCACAAAGAGGAAAGTTTTTCTTTTCTTTTTCCTGCACCCCCGGGAGCAGATGCTGCTGGCGGAAGCCATGGGAGAATGGCATCACAGTGCATGGAAATGGGCCATCCTGCCAGGCCTCGCACTTCACAGTGACGTTCAGGGTGGGGCAAAAGCAGGTTCACAGCTGCTCATCTGGAAAATAATACAATAATTAATAAATAACAACATGAAAATAAACTGTATTTCGCATGGTCACAACTGTAAACCTACTTTTGCCACACCCTGTATAGACATTGTTTTATCAATAAAACTCACTATCCTATATTATAAAAGACTAATATGCAAATGGACTGAATGGTGGAACAACCAGTTGCTATGATGTGTGCAAACCACCAGGGGGCACTTGCAGAACATGGCAGGTGTCAGCAGCAGGCAGCAGAGTGCGGAACATGGTGGGTGTTGGCCGTAGTGGGATGGTGGCGCAGGTGAGCCGGGGCACCAAACCAAGGTGGGGCACTGGTCGCTGTCATCAGGGCGAGCCTCTGGTGGTTACTGAAAATTCACTTGGTGCCATCAGCGGGTGCTAGCAGCAGCTGCTGGCCCCAATCACCCCTGAGGGCTTCTCCACCTCCCCCTGCTCCCGAGGGGCAATTGGGGCAGCAGCCACCACTCACACCCGCTGACAGCACTGGCCCCACTCGCACCCACTACTGGCACCGGTCCCAATCACTCCACGTTGTCAGCGGCTGCAAGCAGGGCCTGTGCCATCAGCCCATGGGACCTGTAGCGGCAGGAGCAGGGCTGCTGGCAGACAGGAGACCAGGGGCCAAGAGGGGACGTAGAGGATGGGCCAAGACCGGCCCCTGTGCCCACTGCAGCCTCTCAGCCCACAGTTCCTTTCAAGGTGCACGAATTCATGCACTGGGCCCCTAGTTGAAGCATAAAATATGTACTTGCTTTGTTGTGTTTTCTCTTCCCACCCTTCCAACCTTTTTTTAATCCTCACCTGAGATATTTTTCTATTGCTTTTAGATAGAGTGAAAGGGGAAATGGGGGGGGGGGAGATAAAGGGAGAGAGAGAGGGGGGGGAGAGAGATGTGAAAGAGACATATCGATTGATTGCCTCCTGCAGGCGCCTCAACTGGGGCCAAGGATCAACCCAGGTCATAAGTGCCCTTTACCAGTAATTGAACTCTGGTGAATGGGCTCACACTCTAACCACTGAGCCCCCCCCCAGAACCCCCCCTTCCCACATTGTGTGCCTCATGCTGAGGAGGAGGAGTAAGTTAGACACCCCCCCCCCCCCCCCCGCCCAGGGAGAGAGCAGGAGGGAGAAGAGGGAAGAGGGAGGGAGGCAGTGATCCAGATGCTCTGGGTGGAGACCAAGGCAGTTCCTCCCCGAGCCTCCAGCACAGGAACAAGCAACGAGAGCCCCAGATGCCTTCAAGTCAGGCAACAAGATCCTTAACCACACACATAGTTCTCTTTTAATTTATCTTTATTGTTGAAAGTATTACAGATTCCCCTTTTCCTCCACTGACTCCCTCTACCCCCTCCCACCCTGCCCCAGGCCTTCCCTACACTATTGTCTGTCCAAACTCATTGTCCTTGATAGAGTGCTTTTGAAAAATGCCAATATGTCTTCTTTACGCATATAAGAAAATGAGCATACCTAGCCATAACTTAAAGAGAAGTTACCATCATTTTAAGTTAAATTCTGCCCCAGGTCAGTTTTTCCCTTTGTTGCTATAAACACAGCCCCTCTGATCTCTCTGCCTCTCTGCCCCCTCCCTCCCTCCCCTCCTCCCTTCCTCCAGCTGTGGGCACTGGCACTGGAGCAGGCGCAGCACTGCTTCCCCACGCACCTCCCCCGCCCCCTGCCCCCACCCCATTCAAAGCTTCAGAGGACTTACTGCCTGGAATGCCCACAAGATCAAGGGTGCCCCTCCCCCCCACCCCCAGAGCATGAAGGGCACACACTCACACTCTCCCCTCTGTCCCTCCAAGCTTGTCTTCCAACTTTCCCTGCAAGACCTTCTTCTCTGGCAAAACGGGTGGATGCCTTGTCCACTGCTCCCACCAGCCACCTCCACAGTGACCTCCTGCTTACCCAAAGTCAGGGGTCCCTCCCCTTCCCCTCCTCGGGGCCCAGGACACTGGAGACACCCACCACCTCTATGTCCATAAGGAAAGACTGCCAGGGGCTGAGGTTGTGACGGGCACTGTGGGCATCGCACACGAAAGAGCAGCTGTGGAGGGGAAGCTGGCATGGCAGCCTGGCACGAGAGGCGGTGTAAACGCGCCAGGCCCCTAGGCAGCAAGACCATCACCTGCAGGCCCAGGGCAGCCCCCAGAGGTGCGGGTTTGCCCAGAGCGCTCTATGGACGCCTGGCTACTAATGGACATTTTTAAAAACTGGAGCTTACACACAAATGTGACCTCGGTTTTCCTTGAAAGACCCGGACATCTGGGCTGGACTCAGGAAGCCTCTGCTGCACACCCTGGTCTCAGTCCCCGAACACACATCACTTTCCCAGAGTCCGCGGGCCGGCGGGCAGTCCTCGTCCGGGTCAGTATGGCTGCTCTTCGTGGTCATCTGGGCGGACGGGCCAGGAGAGCCGCACTCTCGTGCCCTGGCCGTGCGCCTTCCATGGTGGCTGCAGGGCTCCTTGCCCTGGTGGTGGCCAAAGACTCCCTGAGCCCAGGAGAGCAAGCCCACCGCAGGGGTGTGAGGCCTTGGCTGCCTGCCAGCAACAGGGCCCATTGGCCAGAGCAAGTCCGTACCCAGCCCCCAAAGCCTCTGACAAGTCCAGGGACGCGTTTGCCATCTGACAGCCACATGGCCGCCCAGCCCGGTGGGTAGGTGGCCAGCGGCAGGCCCTTCAACCACCCCAGCCCCCTGCCCTCCCCACGGAACCGTCTCCACCCGGCCCCTCGCTGAGGCTCTGCCTGACCCCGGGGGCATCCAGCCATGGCCACCTGTCTAACTGACACCCTCCCAGACTCCTAAAGACGCCGTCGCCCCCAGAGAACCTCTCTGCAAACTGCTGTGAGGGAGCCCCAGGGGCTGAGAGCCTGCACAGAGGACAAGCCAAGGCCCAGAAGAAAGGGTCAGGGATGAGAGCTTGGACGAGTCACAAAGTGTCAGTGAGCAGATAAGAGCCACAAAGGAACAGCGGGGTGGGGGAGGGCGGAGGGGGATGTGTGTCTCAGCAGGGGCTGTGCTTCCGTCACTGGGCGGTTTTAAAGTCACTGCTGCCCAGGCGGCACCCAGACCGATGCAGTCAGAATCCCTGGGTCGGGCCTGACCGGACACTGTGACCATGAGGACGGGAGCGTCCCTCGGGTCGGTTCATCTGTTTCAAGCTGCAGCGTTGGAACCGCTGCCATGGACATTCAAGGCAGGGCGGCTGGGGAGCTGCTGGGAGGGGAGGGGGGAACCTTTGCAGGGCAGGGCAGTGTCTTGTTAAGTGGCCCAAACTGACTTTCAGCAGCTCAGCAAGGTCGCAGTGCCACCAGGTGCGCGGCGAGCTGAGCTGGGCGAGGAGGCCCAGGGCACCCCTGGCTGGAGGACGGGGTCAGCGCTGGGACCTCTGCACACAGGAGGCTCCGCTGAGGGTCCCGGGCGCCCCTGAAAGACACACGGACGTGCTCTCAGGCTCCTGCAGGCAGCAGTGAGCACAGGACTCGCCGGCCTCCCAGACTCAGCCCTCCTTCATGTTTGAGGCTCCAATGATCAGTTCTTCCTGTTCTGCCCTTATTTACCCCAGAAGCGTGAGGAGGGGAGGCCGCAGGGACGGTCTCAATGGAACACTCACCAGCTTCCCAGGGTGGTCTTCAGGGTCCTGGTCTCCATGGTTGGGTCAGCGCCGGGGCAGGGTCGTTACCGATGCAGTTGGGCCTGAGGCAGCCACTGCGTCCCTGTCTGGTTTTGCTGCTTTTCTGGGCCTGGAGCTGATGTGCAAGGGAGGCCTCTAGGGAGGAGAGGTCAGGGGTCCAAACCGCAGGAGCAGCAACCTGTTGGGAGGAAGGCCCCTGGGGCGAGCGCCTCCTTTTCCCCGTTCTGCCCCTGCTGGGCACCCGGAGCCATCACCTGGTGAGCTCGGTACCTGGCCTCTGGCCACATGAGCCTTTTAAGTGGGAGAGGAAGACAGAAGTGGGGGTGACGGAGCTTGGGGACCCGGGAGGCCTTTTGTCTGTCTGAGACTGTGGGGCCTGCGCGGAGCTGAGTCCTGCCCGCCCTGGCACCCTGGGAGCCGCTTCTCTCCCCTCCCCGCCCCTCCTCCCGCTCCGAGCCCCGGAAGAACCACTCCGCTGCCCCTGGGTGGCAGGGGACTCAGCGCAGACCAGCCCTGCCTGCAGGACGCGGAGCTCCAGGCTGCGGGGTAACAGATGCTGTGGTCTTAGGTCCTCACGTGTGGCCACTTGTCACACACGAGAGAAATAAACACGAGGGGCGCCGCCTGCCGTGCAATGCAGAGTCCGCAAGGCTGGCAGGCGGACCCTGCCCCGCCCCTCCCCATTGTTCCCTCAGTTCTAGCTTCACACGCTCTGCAGGCTCGGCCCACCCCATGGCTTCCGCTCCGTGGCCCTGCGCCCCTCCTGGCGACCACAGGCGCCTCTTCTCTATTTGCTTCTGTTGCCCACCCCGGGACCCCCACAACTGCTGGCGGAGGGGCAGGAGGCCTTCCCCTTTGATCCCCGGCTGCTATCACGGGGTGAGCAGATGGCAGGTGAGGGCAAAGCAGGAGCTAGGGAAATGCTTGTAACGCTATCATGTGGGTAACTGCACCTGCTTTGGGATAAGACAGTTATTTAACCCTTTCCCAAGTGGCACAGGCCAGTTGGGGGGGGGGGCAGTGCAGGAGGCAGCTGGTCAAGGATTCCCTCTCATCATTGATGTTTCTCTCTCTCCCTTCCTCTCTTAAATCAATAAAAATATATCCTATATAATAAAGAGGTAATATGCAAATCGACCCTCACGCCCTCACAAGATGGCTGCCTATGACCAGGCTGGCAGGGGGGTTAGTGAGGGATGACCAAACGACTGAACAGCAGGCTGCGTGGGGTGACCAGGCCAGCAGGGGGAGCAGTAAGGAGTGACCAGGCCGGCGGGGAGGGGACAATTAGGAGCAACCAGGCTGGCAGGGAGGGGGCAGTTAGGAGCAACAAGGCCAGCAG
Organism: Cnephaeus nilssonii; assembly: GCF_951640355.1. Taxonomy (NCBI): domain Eukaryota; kingdom Metazoa; phylum Chordata; class Mammalia; order Chiroptera; family Vespertilionidae; genus Cnephaeus; species Cnephaeus nilssonii. The sequence continues at coordinate 64,542,487 of NC_137086.1, read as the reverse complement.
GGGGAGCAGTTAGGGGCAATCAGGCTGGCACACAGAGACAGTGAGGGGCGATTAGGCTGGCAGGGTTGGGGGCAGTTAGGGGCAACCAGGCAGGCAGGCAGGTGAGTGATTAGGAGCCAGCGGTCCAGGATTGTGAGAGGGATGTCCGACTGCCGGTTTAAGGATCAGGCCTAAACCGGCAGTCAGACATCCCCCAAAGGGTCCCAGATTGGAGAGGGTGCAGGCTGGGCTGAGGCCCCCTTCCCCCGCACGAATTTCGTGCACTGGGCCTCTAGTTAAAAAATAAAGATGCCAAGTGTTTGTGAGTTTTGGGTGAACACCCTCCACATCACTCTCCCTACAAAAATGCCAACACACATCTGGCCATCTCACCTGGTCCCACACGCCTGTCCCCCCCTCTCCCCACCACCAGGCGGGGCTTCCTATCTTCTCACCAGGAGAGGGTCCTGCTGGCTCCAGGCCACACCCAGGGTGCTTTCCCAGCATCACCACCACCCAGGGGAAGCACAAGACATGCAAGTTAGCTGGCCTGACTGGAAAGACCCTGTGGGCTCAGAGGGAAGGACTTCTCTCTCTCCCCCTCTCTCCCCCCATTTTGGAATGTAACCGTTTATGTTCCTTCAGCCGCTGGCAGCCAGCCTGCAGCCCCCTCAGAAGGAGATGCCTGGCAGGGTTCACAGAGCCTGGCAGCCGCCTGGGATGGCCTGGGAGAGACCCACCCTGAACCCCCAGCCTGTGCACCCAGTGGTGTGTTGCCTCCTACAGCCGAGGCAGGCAGGCCGGGTCTCTGTGGTTGACGGAAAGGTCTGCAGAGATGAAGGGGCCTGAGGGGCAGCCCTATGTATGGTCTGATCTCTTCTGTGTAAATTTTACAGGACGCAAAGTCCCTAATTTCTGTCACAGGGATGAAACGCTTCCCTGCAGGGTGGGCATGGCCTGTCCTGGGGGCTGCCTGTGAGCGCTTGGGGGTAAAGCGTAAAGGGAGAGGGACTTCTCCCCATTGCACACCTGCCTGTAGTTTCATTCTTATCGTGTTCCTAGGTTACTTTATATGCTTGCATATGGAAGCGGAATTTAGATTGCAGGCTTGTCTGTTTAACAGAAAACATGTTTTGTGATGGAAAAAGTAACCCCTGCAGTTATGCCTGAGCTGCTTGCTCGGCAGGCTCTCTGCCAGGGGGAGACCAAATCGGATACCAGAGCCAGTTACCAAACGCCCACCTTAACCCGATGCAGCCCTGGACGAGTCTCTCAGGGCTGCGTCACAGAGCAACACTGCTGGGGGCTCCGGAGCCAGAACTGTGTTCCCACAGTCCTGCAGGCTGGAAACTCTCCACCAAGTGCGGGCTTCAGTCCACTGAGTCCCGGCGTCCTAGACAGTAGCGCCTCCTCCAGCCACGATGTACCACAAGGAGCACAGGTTACCGTTGAACAGGGAAGCTCATCCAAGGCCCTGGTGTGCGCAGCTGTTCCCGTGGCTGATCCCATGCTGCCAGCAGGGCCGGCCTGTCTTCCCCAGGCTCCCCTGCAAGTCCAGACCAGCACTGCGGTCCGTGTCCAGGCAAACAGACACTCCCGTTGAAGCATCCATCTTATATAAAAACTGCTGTTTGAAATTTTAACCCTGCTATTTTGGCTTCTGTAAATGCTTGTTTGCTTAAATAATAAGGAAAATAAGACTACTCCCATTCCAGAGAGGCCATAAATTTTCTCCAGATGAAGTTATCAGTGCGGGCGCCAGGCCAAGCCTTTGGTTGAGGTCGCAAAGCCACAGCACATAGGGCTCTTTAAGAACTTACAAAGGGGACCGGAAACACCCCATATTTGGGAGACAAAAAAGGTAAAAACATATAAATAGGGAAAGTTCCTCCATGTTGGGGCCCAGAATTTGAAATACAGTTTTCTCTTGGCCCGCACGTAATAATAATAATAATAATAATAATAATAGTAAAGTGTAACTCCATCTCTCCAAGCATTGCTTGGTTCTTCTCCGGTCTTCTGACACATTAATGGTTCCATGAAATATGGGAAATCACTGTGCTTGGCCTTTTTGGCCTCCGGTGAGTAGACCCGGTTTGGGGCCTGGGGGCGCCGGACAGGCCTTTGGGAGGCGCGCTCTGCTGATTTAACAGAATTGAACCGGGGGACCCTATGCGATCCGGATCTCAGCCCAGGACCCAGCTGGCATTTGGAGAGAGTGGATGGACACTTCTGGACCTGTCAACAGAATTGGTAAGGTGGGGCCCCAGTCAGTCAGGCCCACTCAAGTGAGTGGAAGGGGGAGCTTGATCACCTCCCCAGAAGCAAATTAATCAGGAATCAGGTGGACTGTATAAACTCTGAGTAAATATCTGGTAGAAAACTCAGATTGTCTGGTGTATAAAGTAAGTGTGAGAGTCTGTGTGAAGTGAAAGCTACTTTGTACTATCTGGCTGTACACATGAGAGTATTTGTTTTCTCTTTCAGTTGTTTAATTTGTTTAAAGGTAGGGCAAACCCTGCTTTAGAGAGAAGCCTAATTGTGTATAGTAAGGCTAGGTGCTCTGGCAGACTGCAAAAAACCCCAAGCAGCTGCTGGGATCTCCTTTTTTCCCATTTTCTTCTTTCTTTCTTCTTTCTTTCTTTCTTTCTTTCTTTCTTTCTTTCTTTCTTTCTTTCTTTTTTCTCTCTGTCAGAGAGGGAATCAGCCCACTTAGCTAATGAAATTTCTGTCTATGTTTGTGATTTTACTGTATTACATTGAAATTTTGGAATTCTGGGGTTAATTTAAAGGTATAAATTTGTGAAGGGTGTAGCCCAGAGAAGTTTAAACAAAGACTAGACCACTACTCTTTTCTCCTCTGCTAAGGCTTGTTAGGTTAAGATTAGTACATTTTCTCATGGCCTGTTTAGGGCTAGAGAGAAAGACTGCCAGACTTTTCATAATTAACTGCTCCAGAGTGGGTGTGGGGTGGTGGCGGTGGGGTTTGCTGGACAGGGTGGTATGCTCTCAGCCTGCTGAGATAGAGGAGCCCTGGGCTGAGGGACAGGACAATGGTCGGAGAAATCAAGAGTAGTAAAGGAGGATTTAAGAACCTCTAGGGCAGTGGTCGGCAAACTCATTAGTCAACAGAACCAAATATCAATAGTACAACGATTGAAATTTCTTTTGAGAGCCAAAATTTTTAAACTTAAACTATATAAGTAGGTACATTTTATTAACTTAATTAGGGTACTCCTAAGCTGGGCTTTGCTAAAAACTCAAGGGGCCAAAGAGCTGCAGGTGGCTCATGAGTTGCAGTTTGCAGACCACTGCTCTAGAGGCTTGGAGTAAAGAGGAAAAATCTGTGACGGAAAGCAACTGTTACAGGAAGAAAAAAGTATCCTTAAATATAAAAAGCCTAAATATATAGGCTCTCAGACCATTTGCCTTATTTCAGGACAGAGTAAAGGGTTAATACAGAAACCGGGGGGGGGGGGGGGGGTTGTCGGCGGTTCATTATGAAGCAGGGAAAGATGGGTTTTTGTTAATTTTTACTGGCTGCAGACCGCTCTACTGGCATAGGGGTCTGGTCTGTAGCCTGCCAGGTGTCTTATCTGAACTGTACTAGACTCAAGGTTGCAAGTTTTCTGCGAGCACGATTAATCTTTCTCTGCCCCGTTTTATTCTTTTTAACCCTTCCAATACTAAATTAGACTGATACAATATACTTGAAATTACATAAGGAAAAATATAGCAGTTTTTACTAGACAAATTTTAATTTACCTGCTCTTAGCTATATCACAGAAGGTCTAGGTATACTTGAAAGTAAAAGTACATTTAAAGTGTGTACATAAGTATTAATCCAGGAAATTCTGACTGTTACTTTTTGATAATTATTGCTAAAAATAAAGACTTCTAAACATTTTAAAGAATAAAAGAAAGAAAAGGTCTACAAGTTGTTAATAGTGTGACAGAAAAAATATTAAAGTAAAGATACTTAATAGAAAGTCTAAGGCATAGTTATGCATTTTTGAAGAGCATAGAAAAAAATTTGAAGGCTAATTTGAAAGTATTAAATTCATAAAGATTATGTATATAATAAAAAGAACAGAGTAAGGTTTTAGTAGCAAGAGAAAAAGCAGTCAGGACAGGGGCAGGCATGACTTGGAAAAAACAACAACTGAACTCCCAGGAGCCCAGTGGAGGAGAGACAGAGCTGAAGTCCGCAGCAGTCCTGGTGATTTAGAGCTGGTTACTAGGCAGACTCAGCCCACAGAGCCAGGAGAAGGAAGGCTGGGGAGGCCGGATGCCCTAGACCAGTGGTCGGCAAACTCATTAGTCAACAGAGCCAAATATCAACAGTACAATGATTGAAATTTCTTTTGACAGCCAAATTTTTAAAACTTAAACTTCTTCTAATGCCACTTCTTCAAAATAGACTCGCCCAGGCCGTGGTATTCTGTGGAAGAACCACACTCAAGGGGCCAAAGAGCCGCATGTGGTTCGCGAGCCGCAGTGTGCCAACCACGTCCCTAGACGCCTGCAGCCATGGGAAGAAACAGCAGCAGCTTCAGGTATTACATGGAATTAACCGGAAAAACAAACAAACAAAAAAACATTCCCTGAGTTAAAGGGCTTCCAGTGCCTTGAACTCTCCCATAGAAGGTAAAAGATTTAACCCCTTATGCTCTAACTACTTTGGTTCAGTGGATAGAGCATCAGCCTTCGGACTGAAAGGTCTCAGGTCAAGAGCATGTGTCTTGGTTATGGGCACATCCCTGGGGGGTGGGGGGGTGAAGGAGGCAGCTGATTGATGCTTCTCTCTCATCGATGTTTCTAACTCTCTATCCCTCTCCCTTCCTCTCTGTAAAAATTCAATAAAAAATAAATGTTTAAAAGATTTAACCCCTTAGACCAGTGCTTCTCAACCTTTCTAATGCCTCGACCCTTTAATACAGTTCCTCATGTTGTGGTGACCCCCAACCATAAAATTATTTCGTTGCTACTTCATAACTGTTATTTTGCTACTGTTAATGAATCGTAATGTAAATATCTGTGTTTTCCGATGGTCTTAGGTGACCCCTGTGAAAGGAGTCGTGACCCACAGGTTGAGAACCGCTGCTGTAGAGCCTGTCCTAGAGCAATATAATCCTCTGTCCTAGAGCAACATAATCCTCCTCACGTGCTCAGTAAAGCGTTGGCAGAAGGATGCCACTAAATGAATTAAGTGGAGTCAGGGCATAACGGTTCACCGAGTCCTGATTCTGGTTGTGCCATGGGTATAGTTTCCAACTCTCCTGGGCAGGACAGGACTCTGATCTCCCAAGAACATTTAGCTAATGTAGTCATTTGTTATGACTCATTTTATTTATTTGCTGTTTTGTTCTGTTTTTCCTTCCTCTCTTGTGTTATCCGGGGGTTTAACAATTTAGCAACTCAGCGCAAAAAGAATCGCTTTTGGAGAAGCGGAAGCGAGGACAAGGCCAAGTCTCTATCTGCCCGCCCGGCTTTCTCTACACGCCTGAGGTTCTGGTCCTCCTCTGACATCACACCCGCTTCTAACTAGCCCCTCCCTTTCTCAGACACGGTGAGTCATGGGTCCCTCCAGAACCAAGAGGGACGAGCATCTCGGCCCAAGGTCCTTCCCAAAGATCCCGGTTCACAGGGGCAGGAGGCGCCTCTCAGACTGAGAGGTGGTCAGCAGGTGGGTGAAGCTGTGGGCAGGTTTGGTGTTCCACAGACACAGGTTCAGAGCTCGGCTCCGCCTACAGCTGTGCGACTTTGGGAGGGTAACTCCGCCATCGGGCCTGAGCCCTGGAACCCACACCACTGCTCAGGAATTGGTGGCACCAAGTGGCTCCCGAACGGAGATGAACCAGAGTTTGGGCTAAAATCAGGCAACTTTGGAGGTTTATTCTTCAGGGAGGAGACTTGACAGGGTCCCTGCACTGGAGGCCGGTCCATGGAGTGGAGGGCAGGTGGCCTAGACTGAAAAACAAGGGGGTTCGGGAAGGATTGACAGGTTGGATGTCTCCCAGATGCCAGTAGCCATGCGTGCTCACACCATAGATGGGACGTTACATCCTCTTCAAGGCATCTGACTAGCAGGAGACATTCCCAGCAGAGCAGTCGGGTCACATCTTGCCAGGGGAGCCCATGAGAGGTCTGGGTCCCCGGACACCTGAGGAGCGCCTGCAACACCAGAGACAAACCAATGTGAGAGCAACAGAGCCAGCGGGCATTAGGCACAGAGACAGAAGCTTTAAAATGTCCGTCATGACCTCAGAGTAAGCCACTCTGCATGGTGAAACCAGAGCAGGATGCTATGAAAAGGAGCATTTGGGGAAGAGCAATCGGAAATTTAAAATGTGCAACAGAAAAGAGAAATAAAGCTCAAAACTTAAACAGACATTCTGCTTCTAACCCAGAGATGAAATATCTGAGGACAGCAGAAAGAGCTGAAAATGACTGTCCCAGGGTGTTCGAACCTGACGAGAAGACACGGGGTTATGATTTTTCATAATCTTACCTCCCACAGGACCTGGAAGCTATGACATGCATAACCGTGGTTTGACAAGCCAAGCAAAGACAGACAGGGTCCCTGCCCTCAAGACTTCCTGGGGCAGCTTCAGGACCTTGCCTCTTGTTTACAAATCAGAAGCTCCCCTGGGAGAAGATGAGGTGAGTCCCTCTGTGCTCCTGGCCAGACACTGAAATGACAGTCACTGACTGTTGGGTGTCAGGGGCGTGGTGACGGGTGCGACTAGGGTGGGCTTGCTCTGTGTCCCTTGTGGGCACTCAGCAGTCGGCCCGGTCTCCCAGGCTTGGCAGAGCAGAAGCCCTGCCTGGGCTCCAGCAGGAGCCAGGAGCACCACCTCCCCAGGGCCTGCCAGCGGCCTATGTGGCTCCAGACCCACCCCTCCAGGCTAACCCTCGGGCTGTCTCAGCCTGGCTCCCATCCTGAGCCAGAGCCCAGGCCTGTCCAGACGCCTGCAGAGCCTGCCCGAGGGCCTCTCACACTGCACACCCAGCACTGCTCACAGCGATTCCCTGGCAGCCCAGTGCTCACGCTCAGGTGGACCTAGAACTGTCTGCAAAATGGAGACCCTGGTGTCAGTTTGGAGGGGTCCAGGGCTGCTGTCAGAGAGCAGCTGGCAGGCCTGAGGCACGGGGCATCTTAGTCCTTCTCAGGGAAGAGCAGTGACTGGTGGCCCATGGATACTGGACGTTGCTGGGAGGAGCTGCTGGTGCAGGCTCAGTCTCTAGGGAGCCCGCATCCTCCCTCGGGTGGTGGTTCTCCTTTTCCTTCCTCCAGCCCCTGGAGAGCCCAGGCCCCTGGGAGAGAATTGCTCTCGGGGTCTGCTTTTGGTGCAGCTGGCCCTGGAGGGGGTGCAGGGCACCCGGGACACTAAGTATCAGCTGCCTGTGCTGCATGGCCCTTAGGCCAGGACACTGCTGTCCTTTGGAGTCCCAGTCATTGCGCAGGCGAAAGTGTGACTTAAAGTTAAGTCAGATAGAGTCCCGAGTGTGAGGCTGTCCCGGCAGGAGAAACAAGGGGGAGATAGGACAGGCAGGCACATGCTCCCTAAGGGCACGGTCCACCTGTCCCTCCCTCCTCCAGGACCTGGACACAACCAGGACTCAGGGGCTGGGCCAGAGTCAGAGGTGGTTCTCTCGCAAAAGGCCCAGGATTCCCCGTGGATGTTCCAGGTCTGCTGACTCTCCAGCCTTATGTTCTCCGCCGGCTAGACTTCAGAGGACAGCCCCTGTGAGCGGTTCCGGGCGCTCGAGTTCCCAACCGCAGGCAGCACGGGGAGTGGGCTGTGTGTGGTGCCCTTTAGCCTGGGTTCTCACAGCTGTTTGCATCAACAGTGCTTTTCCTTCAAGTAAGGCCTGTGTGCAAGTCCCACACACACAGGAGATGAAAGTGGAGGTGTTATGCTGATGTGAGAATGGGGACCCACAGTTTCTCAACACCCCTCTCCTGCCTTCCCTGGGGCCTAAGCATGCAGCTGCTGCTTCCATCCCTCCAGGGAAGGGGAGTCACTACTTCTGGAGACTCTGACTCCCCTTGCTGGCAGGAAGGTCTAGTGGCCCAGGCAGAGAGCACTGATTGCAGGAGGGTCTCACCTTCCTCACCTGGGTTTTAGTTGCCCAGAGCAGCTCCGAGTTGTAAATTTCATCTTAGAAATTGGTGGAAACACTTGACATCTCATGTAGGCAGAAGGGAAACAGTGAATGACACCAGCCTTTTGAACATTAACAGTTGCTTTGGGTTTTTATAATTTCTAAGAACAAAATCCTAGGAGGGTAGGAAGCTAACTTTTTGATTAAAATGAAAACTGAGAGAGTTTCCATTGGATTCAGCTTCTGAAGTAACCAATAATAAGTGTAGGAGTGAGCATTGTCTCCTCCCTCCCATTGCCTAGAAAGCTCCGTGGTGCTGGCATGGACTCTTACAGCTTATGGGCAGAGACAGGATCTATGGGGAAACTGTGACACCGCGGAGCCCTCACCTCTCTCACTGGGTGGAGGGGAACACGACAGGAGGAGTCGGCCACCGCTCTTGGAAGTGTCACCGAGGGGCCAGATTTATGCCGAATCAGCCGAGGAAAAGATCCTCTTCCTAAGTGTTCTGATTCCTGGAGCTTCTCTTACCAAGAGACAGAAGGCGAAGGGGTGGGCAGTGCAGGGCTCGAATGGACGGAGGGTTTGGAGCCCGCTGATCTGTATCCCAGTTGCCTTTCAGTGACACGTCCTTTTCCAAGAGGAAGGTGGATGTTTCTGTCCAAGGTTTTCCTTCTCAAAGAGGGGCTGGTTCTGCTTTTGTGTTCTTCATGGAAACCAAGTACTTTTTGGCTCACCCCCAGCCCCGCTGCTAACAGGCTTTTTCCGATGCCTGCTATTTGGGGAGTGCACCAGGGCTGGGGAACTGGGTGCCCTGTGCCCCAGTGAGTCCAGAGCAGACTGCTTGGCGGGGCGGAAGCAGAGCTGCTCCTAGTGTGTCCCCGGTTCTCAGTGCAGTTCAGCTCAACACCAGCTGTGTGCAGGGAGGACGGGCACACAGTCCCTGTCCCCAGCTGTGACTGTGCAGCAGGATAAGCCCTGATGGTACACGGGACGGGGCCGTGGGACTGCGTGTGCTGGGGGCGTGGACCAGGAGGGGCGGTCTGCAGGCCTGGAAGGACCGCCTGCCCTGGCCTGGTGGTGCCGCCCTCCCTGCAGCAGGTGCTCTGCTCTGATCCCAGGGAGGCAGGGAGGGCTGCCCTAGACACGCTCAGGCAGGCACACACCGCAGCCAGGAGGGCGGCTGCCCCACACTTGTCACCGTGAGGTCCATTTCTTTTCCCTTTGGGGCAGCTGGCAATTTGAGACAAAAAAGAGGAGGAGCTGAAGGACAGCAAACAGCCACGAAAAGCCAGCACGTTCTTTCCTCCTGAGGCCCAGCACCCGCCCCCTCAGACCACTGAGGTGAAGTGGCCCTTGGAGCGGCTCAGGCTTCATTGTGCACACGTGGGCGCGCACACTGCCCTGTCCTGGCTCCCGCCCTCACGAGGTGCCACTGTCCTGGTCTAGGCAGCGTGTTTCCACGTGTTCTAGAAAACTCCATGTGGAGTAAGAGTGGGCTCTCCACCCCTCCAACCCTTCGCTTTCCCGAGCCGCCCTGTTTGGTCTATACCCGAATTCTGCGTGAAATTTCCTCTGTTAACAACACTGTTTGAGCCCCAGCCCCAGACCTCACAGACACAGAAGCAGAGGTTGTCATCCCGCACAGCCCATGCCCACTGTGCCCGGGGCCTGGAGCTCAGGGGAGGCGGGACCCCTCCTGGGGCGTCTCCAGAACCCGGGTCTGTCCTTCTGAGTGCGCTCCCTGAGCTGTGGCAGAATCGCTCTGTTCTGTCCTCGTTTGCAGACTGGATGGCGCAGTCTGGGCTAGACTGGGTCAGCGGCCCTTTGGTTCAGGGTGGTCCTTTTCTCTCAGGGTCCCGGCCAGGCAGCTCAGAGAGCCGCAGGGATGCTTCCAGTGACCGCTCACCTCGCGGCCTGAAGGGTAAGTCGGCCTTCCTTCTGGGCACTTTCCAGTGCCCTTGGATCTCCGCTCTGGGCTTGGGGTTATCTGTATGATTTAAAGAAGACAATTAGCAAGCTTTTCAAAGCTTGATGGGTTTGCCTCCATAGGGCACATCATGCAGTTTCAGGCTCAGGCCTGGGAGTTTTCACGGATTTGGGTTCAGATCCAATCTCCTCACTGACCAGCTCTGAGCACCTGGGTGAGCTACCTTTCCTCCGAGTCTAAATTCCTGCAGCTTCCAGATGGGGACAGGGCTGGGAGTTCCGGTCCATCGTGCTCAGAGGACACGGGGTGAGTGTGATTCCTTTACTGTGTCTAAGCTTGTTAATGGTGCAGAAGATGGTCTGTCTGCGCTGTCCCAAGGGCTAAGCAGTGTGGTGCCTCACAGCTGTTGCTAATTTCAGCTTTAGCAGGAGTTCTGCATTTCCTCCTCCCTTATTTTGTTTTTATATCCCAGCGTGAACTTCTAGAGAATTCCAGCATGTCCTTGACATCCCCAATGCCAGCCTGGGAGAAGTGTGCTCTGGGTTCCCCAGCAGGGCTCCCTGTGTTCTGTGAGTAGGAGGCAGCGCAGAGCCCAGTGGAGGCAGGAGAGTGAGAGTGAGAGACTGACGTGTGTCCCTCTGTGTCCCCTCTCCCTGACAACAGGTTCCTCTCACCCGGCCCACTCCACCGCAGGACTGAGAGCTTCCGCAGTGAGGACCTGACACAGCTCTCTGCCTGCCCCGTGATGCCAGCACCCCAGGCCACACTACCCTCAGCCGCCAGGAGTACCCGCCACCCAGAATGGGACTCCCCACCAGGAGGCATCCAGAAGAGGGGTGTGGCCCAGCCCCAGGCCTGGGGGTCCCTGTGCCCCCGGAGCAGAGGATGGTCACCCTGGAGGAGTTCCTGGAGGAGCGTGACTGGGCTCCCCCTACTTTGTGTGTGGCCCTGGAGTGCTCTTTCCTTACTCTCCCCTCAGATAGACCTGGACCAGAGGGGAGATCTGGACAGCAAATTCACAGAGAGGGATGGGGTGGGGCCGGCAACCTGGCTGCAGAGCTGGCTGGATGGGGACATAACCACTAGCCAGAAAGTGGCTGTGCTGGCAGCCCGCCCAGACCTGGGAGGCTTTCTCTCTATCTGTGCAGGGAGCGGCAGAAATGCCAACATGCAGTGTCTGTTGCAGTGACTCTATGCTGCCACTGAGCAAGTCCAGGAAGGCGTGGCAGAGTCCAGGTGGAGGGACTTCAGGGAGCATGCCAGGCCCATTTGGGAGCTGAAGGGAGGTCACTGTGGCTGGTTGAACAACCAGGATCAGAAAGTGGGGACCTGGCTGGGCTGTGGGTGCTGTGTGAGGACTTTACTTCCCCCTCGGGAAGACTCACAGTTTATCTCGAGCCCCGGGCTGCCTTCAGAAGGGCTGCTGTGGGGCACCTCCAGCAAACTCAGTGCCCAGAGGTAACCTTGCAGGACTGAGTGCAAAGGGAAGGTCCAGGGGCTGAAACAACTTGCTTTTTTATGATTAAAAGTGTGTCTGTAAGGTACTTTGTATACTCACCGCAAGGACAGTGCTCCAGAGGAAAATGACAACTACAGAAATTTACAAGGAGGCAGTAATGATGGTAACTTTCCACAGAATTTCAAAAAGTCAGGCCAAAGGACACAAAAATGGGACAGGATGGGCAATTGAAATCATATTTGAGATAATGAGGAGCCTTAGACATTTTCAATACATCTTTCTCAAGAAATCATCTTTAGAAACCCGACATCAGCCTCTAAGTGGTCTCCAGGGGCTGCTCTAGTTTATGAAAGGCTGCAAGCTGGCTGACTCCTGCTTCCTGTGCTGCTGGCAGTGTTTTTACACATTAGAAACTGTGTTTCTCTATGTAACGCACACATTCTAGCTCACCATGGGATCTACCCACCTCACTGTCTCCCTAAAGCCATATTGGAATCACTCAGAATCACCATCTCCCATGGGTAAGTTCATTTTTATCACTCAAAGAATAACCTAAGTTTAAAAAAAAATTAGAGATGATTTTATTCAGAAATCATGGGAATTTAATGCTTAAATATAAGCAAGAAGAGAATTATGACAATGACACTAATAGTGGGGGATTTTTCTGAGATCCATGATATTCATGTTCTCAGCCTCTTAGGTGCTAAGAGACAGACTTCTACTGGGTTCAGATGATTCTGACAATTGTTCTAGAGAGATTGCTCTATATTTAATGGTGTTCTTGAAAACTCAACTCCTTAATATATTTTGAATCTTCATCCAAGGATATGTTCACTGATTTTAGAGAGAGAGGAAGGGAGACAGAGAAAAAAATTGAAATAACGAAATGAAAGGAAATATTGATCAGTTGCTTCCCTTATGCGCCCCAAGCAGGTATGGATTCCTCAATCTAGATGTATCCCCTTACCAAGAATTAAGCCTTCAATCTTATCTGGGGGGGGGGGGTATGGGCAATAAATTAAATGATGATCCAACCAACTGAGCCATCTGGCCAGGGCAGCACCTTAATACTTAATGTTTCCTTCAAGACAGTGAATTAGTATGACTCAGCATTTGCAGGAGTGTTTATTTGCATGTGGGCGTGTTGTTTGTATGTGTGAATTTGCTGTCCCTTTAGGTGTTCCTGATTGTATGTGTTTGTGTGTGTGTCCTCTTTGTGTCTGTGTTCTGTTTCCGTGTATGTCTGTTCTGATGTGTGTATTTGTGTCTGTTGTGTTTGTGGGATTGCCCTGTTGCACTGTCTGGCTGGCCCAGTGTGTTCTTATCTGTGTGTGTGTTCCCCTCAAGCTGGTGCCTGTGTCTAGAGTGTTGGGTTTTGGTGAGCCTGGCCAAAAGCCCTGCACCTGAGTGCCCATCTTAGGCTGGGGGTGTTCTGTACCTGTGTGTGTCTGTGCTTGAGGTGTCTGTATGTTTCCCGGTGAGTCTGTGCACCCTGCCCAGGCAGCTGCATAGGCAATTTCCCAAGGGGTAATGGAGAAGACAATATGTTCTTTTCTGCCCCTGCCCACCCCAGGCTAAGCCACACCTGCCCCTGCTCTTCCAACCCTCTGGTGTCCTCTTGGGGGTCCCATCTCTCACCCCAGGAATTGGTGAGGGTGCCTGGCAGCCTGCCCTCTGGTCAGATCCAGTCCATGGCCACCTGGGAGGCTGCACAGTGTGACCTTGGTAGCAGAAGGGGCTCTTGGAACATCTGTATAAGGCGGTATCCGAACATCTTTATCAGGTGGTGTCTGAACACCTTTATCAGGTGGTGTCCGAACATCGTTATAAGTCGGTGTCCACAACATCTTTATCAGGCAGCCCACTTGGAGGTGAAACAATTTGACAGACACCAACAGGCTGGTGTGCCTTAGTTCCTCCCAAATAGACCCTTGTGGGAGAGCCATGCCTGGGCCTCTGAGACGGTCCTAGACAGATTTGGGCGCAGGGGGCGGGGGGGGGGGGGGGAGGTGCTGGGGACTTTAAAACCAAGCGAGTATTGACAGGACATCTCTGGAATCATTATATCTTTTTCTGTCTCCCTCTTTTTTCCCCCAAGTTGAATTAATTGGGGAGACGTCAGTCAATAAAACCATACAGGTTTTAAAATAAATAAATAAATAAATAAATAAATAAATAAATAAGAATCATTGCATGGAACTCCATTCACACACTCACTAAAGCTACAGGTTTGGCAAGTGTACATGTTAGTGGCAGAAATAGAATATTTGGGACTAATTATTATGTATAAGAAATAATTATAAGAAATATTACTCATGCTCTGTTATCCGTAATTGTTCTGATTTTAAAAGCACATTCTAACCTGGCTGGGAGTTGTATGCGGGACCTTGGAGCTCACTGTAAATGCTTCCATCCTCCCCATGTGGGAGCTGCCTACTATCATGGAAAGATTAACAACCTTGTTGAGGAAACAAACAATGGAGTCCCTGATGCCCCCTGCCCTTTGCAAACACCCATCTCACACTGCCCACATTGCCTATAATCTGTAACCATTATACCCATTCTTACTCCTTTTGCCCACTTCCCCATGTAATCTTTGTCCTTATTCCCCATACAACCCGCTGGCTTATGGGGAAGTGGAGTACAGAGCAGATTTTCCTGCATGACCTGCTGCTCTCCCATACTGCCAGCATTATTGGAATAAAGGCTCATATATGATTCCACCCTGTCTGTGCTTTATTGGTTCATGTAGTGACAGGCAGCCCAGACCTCTTGGTTGTTTGGTTTTGTAAGACCCCCAAAAGGAGACCCTTACTCTGTCCCCCGAATTGACGGCAACCCCAATCAACCGCAGGAGGCGTCACTTGATGCAAACCGCAAGAGGTTTTTATTCCAGCGCGCTGGGGCTCAACTCCTAACTCACGCAGGAGCAGAGGGGTTGAACAGCCCAGTGGGAAATTTTACAAGCTTATATAGGCAAAAACTACACGTTGGGAGGGGTCACACACGGGTGGGAGGAAAAGGGGACCAAAAGCTGCTGGGAAATTTCAAAGGGGAGCTGTTAGTTACATATTAATCTTATATTCTATGTTTCTTTCTCTGTCCGAACAACACCGCTCTGTTTATTCTTTGATCCGAGACAAGACACACAGCTTGTTCCCATCACTGGGAGAGGGACCTTGAGGAGTCGAGACAAAACACACTCTCAGCCTTACCAGCACAGGGGGAGAGACCCAGGGGGGGCTTTGAGACAAAACAGCTTTTGAAAAAAACTCTTCACTATTCCTTCACTCTCTTCTGGGAACTGAGCCATGCCCGCTCAATCCCAACTATTCCTGCCTCCCAGAACAGCCTCCGGGGCGCCAGCTCTGAGAGTGCACTCCTTCAGTTTCATATGTACATCTCAAGGAACATCATGAACATGCAGTGTGACATCATCTCAATATATACTGTATTGAGACCAAAAGATAAAGTCTACTTCTGTCCACATTTGTTCCTCTCTTCCCCTTTTCTTCCTTTTCTTTTGACTTCACCCCCAACACCAACCCTACCACCACCCCACCACGCTCACCAGTATCACAAGTGCACCCAAAATTAACACAGGGATGAGGTCTTTCTAAGGACTGTAAACAAAGCCTGGGAGCCATACAGGCAATGAATGATAAACTCAACCTCATAAAATTTAAGAGAAATCTGGTTCTTCACAAAGACAACAAGCTGTTGGAGTGGGGAAATGCTGGTGCTATGTGAGTAGGTTATGGATCAGTAGGACTCACCTGGGGATGGGGTCATAGTGGGGGATTGGGGGGAGGAGCAGAGTATGAGATAAATAAGGAGGACACTTAGGAATTCAACCAAGCCCTGGTCCAGTAGCTCTGTGGCTCGAGGGCCATCCAGATAGGTCCATGTTGTGGGTCTGATCCTCAGTCAGGGCACATTCAAGAAGCAACCAAATGAAGGCATGCAATAAGTGGAACAGGCTCTAAAAATGGTGAAACTCATAGAGACGGATGCTCAGAGCATCCATGGCACTAATCCTCCTTATCTGCTGAAGATCATTAGGACTCGAATCTGTGAGTCCAAGCACTGGAAAGAGGAGTGTTTTGGACTGACCACCAAACTTGTGGTCGATAAAGCCATGGCATTAAGGTTGGTGGGTAGTGTCTCCCTTTCTGTGATTGACCTTGAAAGGGCTTCAGATTCAACTGGGGAAGGACATCATTGTTTATAAAAAATGAAGACTTCAGTCATCCGCATGTTGGGAGCACTTTCCATGAGGCTGACAGGCAATGCAATTGATTGCTACAAGTACTTGGAGCCCCTGTAGAATGTCATCAGAAAAATGAGGAGCCAGACCTGAAATGCAAAGTTTGAACTGATGCATGTAGATGAGTTCATTGATAAGTTTCTGCACCGTGAGAGAGTCCGTGATATCATTCTGGCCTGGCAACAGAAACACTATGCGCTCGAGGGAGCTGAGCAATTGCAGTTAGTGCTCTGGAAGAGGACAGGATGATGTCAAGTCCACTGAACAGCAGGAAGAAAAGCATGTGAAGTTGGAGAGGATACCATCACTTCATCACTGGGGAGAAGCTACCGAAACTTGGACTACCCCCGTTGCTCTCCCACACTGCAGCATAGGAGAAGTGGGTGCTGGGCTCCCAGCAGGCAGAGACCCTCTCCCAAGAGGAGGCACCCTTCCCCTCGCCTCCTAGAGAGACATCAGTGTAGGAGTCTAGGTCAAATCCCACATTCAACCCTGCAGCAGAGCTTAGTCCATTTCGCACTAACATTGGGACAGAGTGGCCACCAGCCTGGATTTGGACTAGAGAGGGCCTCAGAGTCACACACGAGGACCCAGCACCAACTCTCCCTGGCAACTGCTCTGGGCTTTTGCCTGCCCACACGCACCTGGCCAGCTGCCACCGTGGCTCCCAGGCTTGACACCTGAGAGCAATCTGGGCTCCTCAACCACCTGAATCTGAAATCGCCCCACCTCAGCACCTGGCTGGAGGGTGCAGAGACCACAAGGGGCTTGCCCAGGCCCAGAGCTTCTCCTGGCTGCTTCGGTTTTAGTTTCAGGGAGCACTCTGACGTCATCATTTCTTGTGGGTTATTGTGTAGCTCAGCCCGGTTCCGCACCTGCTACACTGACAGCAGCAGCACCTCCCCTGTGTTGCCTCAATCATGTCATGCTCTGCCCTCATGAGAACCCGGGCTTCTAGATACCACGGGGTCCCTGGGCTATGCAGGCGTTCACATGTGTGTGGACTGACTGGGTGAATAAAACAAATATATTGATTTTAGAGACCGAGAAAAATGGGGAGAGAGAAAGAGAAAGATCAATTTGTTGTTCCACCAATTTTATACATTCTTTGATTGATTCTTGTTATTGCCCTGACCCAGGATGGAACATGCAACCTTGGAATTATCGAGATGAGGCTCTGACCCACTGTGCTATCCGTGCATGGCCTCACATACCTGGGAGTTTAAGTAAAATAACCCACTAATGTACTGAGGAATAGAGAGGTGCAAGAACCACCATGATAATAGGTAAGATGGAAGGCAAGAATAGGATGCATGGGGTTTTATAAGTGTTTACTTTATACATATATTTCAAATAACCGATTACAAAGTGGAATGTGTCCTGGCAGCAGTTATTCCATATGTCGCGGAAGAAGCACTGAGAGGGGCAGGAGGAACTTGGGTTCAGGGATGCAGGCAGGTATGGAACCACCAAAAGCATATGTTTTAAAAATGTACATTTAAATCAATTGTACTTAAAGAAACCTTTTAATAATGTATAAAAATTGCCACTTCCCAATTATTTTACTGTTTAATTATGAAAGTTCTTGAGCATATTTGTTGCTACTATATCAGTATGTTGGAAAAAAATATATGATGATCTACTGAAATATCTTATCATGTCCATGTTCAGTGCTATCATTTTGGCAATTTGACACTGATGATGATGAGAATATTTACACCAGGGAAAATGACAAATACTACAAACCTAGACGTCACTTAATGTATTATTTAATGCTTAGACTTAAAAAAGAGTGATGGAGAATGTAAGCAGTGCATATTAAACATATATTAATATGATACAAGTTTATTTCAATTGTACATACGATAAAAACTGAGAAAAACAATTTTGCTTCCAGTATTCAAATATGGCAAAGAAGTCACATGAGTCATTGAGGAATGAGTGAAATGCAAACATATGTGTTAGATGCTGCACTGTACTCCTATTGGTTAAAATAGTAAACCCATTTAAAAATAGGTAAACCATTCTGAACAGACATTTAAACAAAGGAGACAAACACATTGTAAATAAATGCATGAAAAAAATGATCACCATCACAAATTCTTAGGGAAAAGGAATGAAAAGAAAGTGGGCTATCATTTATACTCATTTCCGGGGATTGTATTTAAAAAATTTGACCATTGTAATTGCTCTCAGGGTTATAGAAACACTGGAATTTTCATCACTGTGGGTGGGTGGGAAGGCAAAAAGAACTACCATTTTAGATCACAGTTCTGCATATCTTAAAATGTAAAACATTCACCTGCACTGCAACAGTTTGATAAGGAAAACACATAACTATATAAAGAAATGAATGCAAATATTCCTAGCAGACTGATCTATATTACCACAAACCTAAAATAATTAAAATCATAGAAAGATCAATAGGTAAAGTGGTTATCCATAGAACATGATACTACTCAGCAATAAAAAAATTAACTATTCAAATAAGCATTAGGGTTGATCTCAAAATAATTGTGTAGTATGAGGAAAACCAGTATTTATTAAAAAGTACACAACTTACAGTGCATATAAAATTATGAAAAATATAAAGTAATCTATTGTACAGGGAGGAAAATAAATGACTGCATTGAGGGTTGCAAAAGGCAGAAAGAGAGATTACAAAATGGTAGGAGGTAGATATAGGGTGTGCCAAAAGTATGTTTAGAGTCCTCGATATGAAAAAATATCACAATTTTTTTCATATCAAGGGCCAGTATGGCTCAGCTGTTTGGGCATCATCCTGTGCAGTAAAAGGTCACTGATTCCATTCCAGGTCAGGACACATGCCCATATCCATCCCCGGTAGGAGGCGTGCAGGAAGCAAAAGATCAAATAATCCTGTTTCTCTTTGTCTCCCCATCCCTTCTGCTCTCCCATAAAACTGAATAGAATAAAAGTATTTTTAAAATATTTTTTACAAAGAATAAACTCCGTGTTTTGCTTACTCACAACCATAAGACTACTTTTGCACTAACATCTCTATGAGTGACAGGTAAGTTTATTTCCCGTGTGAGAGTTTCACAGCTTTATATCTGTGTCAAGGCTCACCAAATAGTAACATTAGAGAAGTGCACTTTGTTGCACATCAGTTCTCATTTCCTGGAAGGAACAGCCTGGTGCCCCTGACTGCAGATATTGGCAATCAGTGAAGACTATTGCCATGGGAACCAACAGGAATGCTGATTGGTCCCAAAGACACAATTTGGAAAGGATTACAGGATTATCCTTCCTCTAGCTTTGAGTCTTTGCCTGTTGAGCAACAACTTTGAGGTGAACACCCTAAAGAGGCAAGAAAAACCCACAAAACCCTTAGATTATTTTTTCTGCCAATGACTTCAGCTACAGGGAAACAGTTTTAAATTTCTGAGAATGTCTGTACACAAAGATCACACAAGCCACAGGTCCTGGAATATTTGTGGATTTACATTCAGAAGAAGCACATTTCATCTAATTTACTGAAGTCTCTTCCACTCCCTATTGAAACAGTGTTTCTTCCCAATAGTGGCTCCACCTCAGAATCTTATAACAAATGACACCAGCACATGAAATTTCCTACATCATAGCACATGACTCCTTTGCAGAACGTGGAGAGGAGTTACCCTACACATTGCAGAGTCTTATGTAATACCTACTGTGAACAGAGAATGTAATTCATATTGTTCACAGAAGCACAGCAAAGGCCTCTTCTTCAGGGTGACCTTTGACCGCACCACAAATCAAGGCATCAGGCTGCAAATTTGAACCCAACGTCCTGCAGTCTTTCTTTCAAGGCCTTGGGCAGCAATTCAGAAGAAGCCAATATTGGACCTAGAGTGATTTTAGGCCATCATGCTGTCCCTTTACATCAGAGAAAGTTTGAGATCCCCACAATATCTGTTCACTTCTACATGTACACAGATCACCACTCTGCTTTCAAATCACCCGGGCAGTGGATAGAACTAACAGAGTTAAAAGTACAAAGGCAAAACACTTTTACTAAATGATCATAAACCAGAGCAGTGTACAGCAAGCTGTTAGCAGGTGGTGAGTTAGAAGCTGAACCCATTCATCACAGCATATTGTGAGACCCACATGTCCCTGAAAGAGCTAGCATTGGTTAGCTGAGGATGGGAGCTCAAGATGAATCCTGGCTTGGCCCATTCCATAGTCAGAAAGAAAGGAGTACAGATCGTGCCAGAGTATTCATTATTCATGAGGCAGAAGTGATAACACATCATTCATTTTCCCTGAGCGTGCAGGGGTTTTCACTGATGCACGAGCCAGGTGAAAGATGGGAAATCACTTCAGTCACAAATACTCGCAGTGACATCAATCGGGTAGTAGGCCCAGGCAGGTTAGCAAGTGCAATGCAGCTCCTTAAAGCCTCACTTGTACCTGAAATCTATGAGGAGTCTAGCAGAGTGTGTGTTCCATTAAAAGGAGTATATCCTTTGGCAAATAGGCGTCAAAGAGTCTCCTTCACTACTGTTATTCTGAGTGAGAAAAATAAAATATTCCATGCAACTTTAAGGCTTTTCTCAGAGTGAAGTCACAGGTGTCTTACTATGCTAGGTTTCTGGATAAAAGTTTTCCCAATTTCACTACACTGGTAAGGTTTTTCTCCAGTGTTAACTCTGAAGTTCAACGAGAGTATAGTTTTCTCTGAATGAATTTTGGCAATCACTACTCTCATAGCAATTTTCTCCAGTATGAATTCTGCGGTGTCTAGCGAGGTTATATCTTTGTGAGAAGGACTTTCCACAGTAAGTACACTCATAGGGTTTTTCTCCAGTGTGAACCTTGTGGTGTTTAGTGAGGTTAGATCTATGATGAAAGAACTTCCCACAGTTACTACACTCATAGGGCCTTTCTCCAGTGTGAACTCTCTGGTGTTTATTGAGTGTAGAACTTTGCCTGAGGGACTTCCCACAATTGCTACACTCATAGGGCTTTTCTCCAGTGTGAATACTCTGGTGCTGAATGAGTGTATAAATCTGACTGAACATCTTCCCACAATCACTACACTCATAGGGCCTTTCTCCATTGTGAACTCTCTGGTGCTGAATGAGTGTATAAATCTGACTGAACATCTTCCCACAATCACTATACTCATAGGCCTTTTCTCCAGTGTGAACTGTCTGGTGTTGATTGAATGTAGACCTCTGCCTGAAGGACTTCCCACAATTACTATACTCATAGGCATTTTCTCCAGTGTGAACTCTCTGGTGCTCAATGAGGTGAAACTTTTGTCTGAAACATTTCCCATGTTTGTTATACTCATTATTTACTTTTCCAGAGGAGACACCCAGATATTGAACAACTTTCTGCTTGCTGTTGGCAGCTTTTTCACATTCAACACATTGGTGATGACTTTTTCCACTGGGAAATTCCTGGGAAATCTCACTGCTTCTCTGTGGCTCCTCAGTGCTAACAGTGGCCTGGTGTAGGAGAATGTCTGAGATGGCTGGCAAGTCCTTGCCAACTTCCCTACTGGTTAAAGGCACCCCTGTTAAATAGAAGCTGTCCCTGAACACAAAGACCTGTCCATATTTTCTTTCCAGGGCTTCTCTCCATTGGCATCTCTTTGCTGCTGGTGACAGTTTGCACTGAAAAAATAAGTCTTTCACAGCTGCTTCACTGAAGAAGGCTTTTTGCTCAATGTATGCTGCTTGTGACTCAGTCAGGTGCAAAATATCTTTTAAAACTGAGAAACACCACTTACACAGATAGGTCTTCTGGGTAGCTGGAGATGTCTTAGAAGTCCTGAACTGTGACTCTTCTACAGATACACTCTGCTCAGGAGGCACCTCCATCTCATCCATTTTATGCCAACAACCTGAAAACAGAGAAATGGTGAGGAACTGAGTGTTGACTGTGGTGACAGGGGAAGTCCCATTGCAAAAGTCTTTTATAAATAATATGTTTGTTCCATGCAAATTTCTGAAAATATCAGATGTTTTAGAAGGATTAATAAGAGGCTGGTGAAGCTCTGGGTCTCTGAATATCACAAAACAGGGAAGACCTCACCAGAAATAAGACACAAACATGGCAAGCACCACGAGGAGGAGAAGCAGGATCTCCAACTCATTCTTCGTCTAACAGTGCTCATCATGGCTTGTCTGCTGGTGACATCGGCAAGCTAAGCAGGAGGTTGGTTATAACTCATTCTAAGTAAAATTCAGTAATTGTGTAGCTGATATACAAGGAGCACTTAAGCATGTAAGTGCACCTTGTAACACATGTGCAGGTCAATGTCTGAGAATACTGCCGAGAGAGCAGTTCAGAGGATCAGATGATACAAAAAGACAGGAAGATGAAGGTAGCAGCAAAACCAGAAAGTCATAGTTGAAATGACAAGTCAGTAAAGTGTCAAGTATGGGAAAGACAAAGTAGAAATGAAGTGTTGCCAGTGGCATTTTCACGTCAAAACTGTTGGAAATGAGCAAGTTCCTTGTATGATAAGTACACAGCCCTTATGTCATACCTTCGCCCAGCTACCACCCAACAGGGCCAGGCCTGCTCTGAGGATATCTCGCATGTTCATCCTGTGAAAAAACAACAACAGGGTTATCCCTGCACACATACGTAAAATCTAAATATTCTGAGTATTAATGAAAGATAACAGAGGTGAGCAGCCTGCACTATCCCAGAGCAATTTCGCTTTCAATAGTATTCAGGGAAGATTACAAATAACAATTGAAGGAGGGTCTTACAAGAACAGCCATGGTTCATGTAAGTGAAGAACATATCCTGGCACAGACAGTCACAAAGAGACTTTAGCTGGAGGAAGGGGTAGAAATGGAAGCCATGGGTCTGGATATGGTCACCCTCTCAGAGAGAAGAAGAGCAGGAGGGAACCATTAGGCTCCTTATAAGACTCCTGACTCCCAGATACATCCTGCACTTTTTGAGGCAATTGATGTTAAGGATGTTCATTGCTCAGGGCTCTCCACACAGCTTAGCATTGGCAGCCATAGGGCATTTGAGAAGATAATGGGGAAAATTAGCAGAGCCCATGTTGTGGCTGTGGGAGAGAGAAAGCTACATCGGCAGAATAAAGGAAGAGAGGACATCACTTCAGGACAGTAGGAGAGATGTAAAGGTCTTACCTATAGATGATAGAAGTGAAAAAACTTCCAGCATCACCTCACAGTACAGAGTCTCTGATCCTCATCAAGTAGCCCCCACTCCTCCTGAGAGAAGGCAATGGCCAAGTCCTCAAAGATCATATCCTATTAATGGGGACAGTTCAGTCCATGGTCAGCTTCTCTCCTAGGATTTTACATTTGTTGTACTCCCCATCCATATGCTCCCTCTACTACTCCATTAGTGAAGATATCAGGCCTAGGTCCCATCAAATACACTCTCTCCTTATATTCCTACTGATACTGTGCCTTCCACCAACAATAAGGGCAGAAGACCACATTCATGATACCTGAGCTCTAAGCCTGACATGTAGGCCACACTACCTCTTGTCAATACAGCGGGTGTCACAAACATAGGTTGGGAGAGTTGTTGGCCCTAAAGGCAGTGTGAGCATTCTGACACTGGTCCTGTCAAGCAATATTTTTGTAGTCCCCCAGATTGTCTCTACAAGGCACCAAAAACATGAAATCACACTTCACCCTTCCAACCCTAATCCAAAAGTGCTGAGGCCATCACATTGTAGTCCTGCGGCACATAATTCTTTGTGCTTCATTTCTCTCACACAACTTCCTTCCGTATGCTCAAATTCAAAGTTAACAAAAAATATGCCTTTAGAAGGATGGGTTGTTTCCTAATCAGCTTCTTTTCCATATTTCAAATCACTACCTCTATAATGTATTTCTCTCTTCCCCTTCTCTCTTTCCCATGTCAGTGGTGATTTTCAAGCTTGATGACAGTGATATATGCTATCTCATTCCTAATAATTATTGCATCAGCCATCAACAACAAAAGGGAGGTGAGCACATATATGGCAATTAAGCTGAGGAGCTGGCTTGCAGCA
Organism: Cnephaeus nilssonii; assembly: GCF_951640355.1. Taxonomy (NCBI): domain Eukaryota; kingdom Metazoa; phylum Chordata; class Mammalia; order Chiroptera; family Vespertilionidae; genus Cnephaeus; species Cnephaeus nilssonii. The sequence continues at coordinate 64,518,735 of NC_137086.1, read as the reverse complement.
CAGCAGCTCCTCTTTACAGAAAAGACCCTAAAATTTCCCATATCATGTCATCCAGACATCATCAGAAATGGACTCCCCTTTCATTCACTCTTATGTCAATGTCAGGCCCCCACATCCATGAATTCACATTCCATCTACAAATGCACATCACTCTTTCTACCACACTTCTCTCATACCTGCACTCCCAGAGCCACAGCCCCCACGGTCATCTCCTCGGCCTCTTACTCATTACTCACCATGGGTGCCCAGTAAATTCTTGGCATTTTCTAACACAATGAAGTATTTCCCTGACTGTGATAGTCCACACTCATGGAAGCATCCTTGAGTACTGCTAACTGTTTTTCCTCCAACCTCACCTATTGAGAACCGCATCAGATCTCAAGAGACCAGCTCCACTGATGCTGCACTTGATGTCCCTTCACCAGTGACAGTGTTTATCTCTCCATTCAACTGTCACCAAAGCCCAAGCCCCAATAGCGTACTACTCCCTGACCAGTGAGTCTCATAAATGAACACTCATTCCCCTAAGCTAAACAATCAGACTGACTACAACACCCCAGGCCACACCAAGGCTCACAACAAAATCCTGGTGAGTGTGAAGAGAAGTACATATGCAACAGCCCCAGGCTAATCTTTGAATTACTAGCCAGCCTCCAATTCATCTTTGTGTCCACTCATTTTTGTGGCTATTGGGCACTGCCAAATGATAATATCTCTTCCTCCCTCTAGTTGATCACTTCTGTCCCTATGATGTATTTTGACACCTGCCTCCCACAAACAGGAGCCCAGCAGGAAACCCAGTCCTCAGCGTGACATTCTCCTTCCTGAGCTACCTTCATCATCCTAAACATGATTCTCCATTTTAAAGTAACTTGAAGCCCCGGTTGGTGTGACTCAGTTGAGCATGGACACATTTGCTGAGAGGCCACTGGTTGGATTGAGCCCTGGTCATGTCACTAACCCAAGTTTCCTGCTCAGTTTCCTGTAAGGGGCAAGCAATCCTTGGATCTTGCTCATCGAAGTTTCTGTCTCTCTCCTTGTTTCTTCTACTCCATATCCAAATTCAGTAAGAACATATTTTTTAGAAAAAGGTGATCTATACCTCCACATTTGTCCACACACTCTCCATTACCTTTTTAAGGAGACTTCATCCTGAATTGCTCATCAGAATTCCAGACTCTCCTGAAATACCCTCTGAAATATGTTATACCCTAACAGCCTAAAAAAATTTACTGTATATCCCCAATGAACATTGCTCTACCTATAAATTTATCCATCTCAGCTGATGATGCTTCCATTCTTCAAGCTGCTAAATCCAAAACCTCCCATCATCCCTGAATCTTACCATTCTCTCTCAACCTCAAATTTAGAAATCCAGGTGGCCACACCTAAAACTGATCCAGAATCCAACTGCTTCTTCCATCTCCACGGTCACCATCATGGGTCAGTTACCATCACACTCACCATGACTAGTCTTTCTACCATCTCCCTCACATCCATATTGTTCAACATGATGAAGCCACATGGAGACTAATAGCCTGGTTCCTATCACCTGCCTCCACTGCTCTATATCTCTCATTGCTCCCATCACCTGCAGAACAGTCACCAGAGTTGGCACAACATCCCTCTAGACCTGAATCCTGTCCCATAGTTAGCAGTTCCTAGGTAAGAAAAGAAAAGAAGAAGAAGAAAAAAAAGGACACTTTCTGGTTCCTGAATCAGCTCAGTCTTCACTCCAAGCCTATGCACATTCTGGAAATTATGCATGGAAGGACCTATCACATCCAATTCATGGGAGCCGAAATGAGGGACCACTCACATGACTATAAACCTGGACTTAGGATTCTGGGCTTGGTGTCTCTTCAAGTTTCCCAGGTGCAAGGACTGGAAGAGTGGCTGGACAGTCACAGGACACCTCTATCTCAGAGGACATAGGAATGTCAGGCCCTGGAATCAGACCCACAAACCAGTACCTCTAAGCCATTCTGAATTTTCAGAAATCTGTGAAAGAGAATTTGTGTTGGGAGCCTGGAAAACATTGCTAGGATCCATGGGCTCAGTCTGCTCAGTACTCATGCCCAGCCCCTAGGTCAGGTGATCTAGAGATGACTGCATTACCTCTAGCCTTAGACCACTTGCCAAGTTCATTATCTTTCAAAGGACTTCACTTTCCTGTACCCATTTGATATCCTATCTCTTCTGGTGTATTCTTCTTCTGAGCATTTTTAGAAAAAGTTTAGAATCCTACCTCAGACAATGCTCCTCTTTTATTCACAGTCAACGATTCCTGAGAATGAAACTAAAACTTCTCTCACAAAACTTCGCCTCATCTTCTCTGTTGCCTTTATGCACAAAACGGCCCAGGATTCCTGAATCTTCCCAAGCTATCCACACCAACCAAAAGCCTACACGTGGGCATTGCAGCCTGTCAGCCTCTTTCACCCTGTCACAACATGTGTCACCCATGAGCGACTCACTGTTCTGGATGCTGTCACCTGGGCTGCAGGACTTGTCAGGCGCCCACACCCAAGGCTGGATGGTAGGTAACTGTGGTAAGGCTGAGTTGAACTCTGTAAGCTAAACAGTCTGGGATGCACAGAGATCTCAATCCCACCTGTTGCAGCCAATCAAGCCTCAGAAACAGCACTGCACAGCGAGGACGCTGTGGGACTCAGTGTTTGTGCCACTGACTATGTTAACAGAACAAAGAGGTCAAAATGACCACCAGGAGAAAGACACAGGAAAGTCACACCCAAATCAATGAGCACCAGAATAATGCGTTTTACTTTCATTCTCAGGAAGCTGGAGCCATCCATGGTTGTGAACAAAAGAAGGCCATTGTCTGAGAGAGGGTTCTAAACATTTCCCAAAACTGCTCTGAGGAAGAACAGACTAGATTCTAGTCACTAGAAGACAGAGGATACCAGTTGGTGACAGGAAGGAGAAGTCCTCTGAAAGATCACGAACTTGGCAAGAACGTGCACTGAGGACTGAGGCCCTGAGGTAATGTAGTCATCTTGAGTTGCTTGGCCCAGGGCTGGGCCAGGGTACTGAGCGGCATGAGCCCATTGATCCTGGCCATGGTTGTTAGGCTCTCAACAGACCTTTCTCTTTTCAGAGATTCCTGCAAGTGCAGAATCACTAAGGGGTACTGGTTTGTGGAGTTTATTTCAGGACCTCACACTCTCATGGCCACTGAGGTAGTGGTATCCTGGGTCTATTCTGCCATTTGGCTAGCCCTTGAACCTAGGGACCTAAAAATAGAGACCAAGCTCTGAATCCTAAGTCCACGTCTAGAGTTATATGAATTAGAACCTGATTTTGCTAAACAGTGAAATGAGATATGGGAGGTCCTTCCAGAATGTGCACAGGCTTGGAGTGAAGACTGAGCTGGTTCAGGGACCTGCAGGTATGCTTTTATCTTTCATGGGAACTGTTAGTAATGGCAGCCATGTCTAGAGGAGCTTTGTGACAACATGCTTGTTTGATATGCAGGTGATGGGGGCAATGGGAGATTGGAGCAGTGGAGGCATGGATCTGTCCAATTCTCCCAACACCATTTATTAAAGAGACTGTCTTGACTCCATTGTATGTTCTTGCCTCCTTTGTCAAATATTGATTGGGCATAGTGGTTTGGGTCAACTTCTGGGTTCTCTATTCTATTCCATTGATCTATATGTCTGTTTTTGTGCCAGTACCAGGCAGTTTTGAGAACAGAGGCTTTGTAATACAGCTTGATATCTGGTATTGAGATCCCACCTACTTTGCTCTTCTTTCTCAGGATTACTGTAGTTATTTGGGGTCTTTTTTTATTCCAGATGAATTTTTGGAGAGTTCATTCTAGGTCTGTGAAATATGCCATTGGTATTTTAATGGGGAGTATATTGAATCTATAGATTGCTTTGGGTAGTATGGACATTTTAATGATGTTGATTCTACCAATCCATGAACACAGTATGCTCTTCCATCTATTTATGTCTTCCTCTATCACTTCTTTCAATGTCTTGTAGTTTTCTAAGTAGAGGTCTTTTACCTCCTTAGTTAAGTTTATTCCTAGGTATCTTAATTTTTTTGGTGCGATGGTAAATGGGTCTTTTTTTAGTCTCTCTTTCTGTAAGTTCACTATTGGTGTATAGAAATGCCATAGATTTCATGGCATTAATTTTGTATCCTGCTACATTGCCAAATTCATTTATTAAATCTAATAATTTTTTGATGGAGTCTTTGGGGTTTTCTATGTACAGTATCATGCCATCTGTGAATAATGACAGTTTTACGTCTTCTTTTCCAATTTGGATACCTTTTATTTCTTCTTCTTGTCTGATTGCTATGGCTAGCACTTCCAGAACTATGTCGAACAGGAGTGGTGAAAGTGGGCATCCCTGTCTCATTCCTTTCCTTAGGTAAAATGGTTTTAGTTTTTTCCCATTGAGTATCATGTTGGCTGTAGGTTTGTCATATAAGGCTTTTATTATGTTGAGGTATGATCCCTCTATTCCCATTTTGCTGAGGGTTTTTATCAAGAAAGGGTGTTGAATTTTGTCAAATGCTTTTTTCTGCATCAATTGATATGACTATGTGATTTTTATCTCTCAATTTATTTGTGTGATGTATCATGTTATGGATTTGCAGATATTGTACCACCCTTGCATTCGTAGGACAAATCGTACTTTGTCATTCTGGATCTGATTTGCTAGAATTTTGTTGAGGATTTTGGCATCTATGTTCATGAGGGATATTGGCCTATAATTCTCTTTCATTGTTTTGTCTTTATCTGATTTTGGTATTAGGGTAATGCTGGCTTCATAGAATGAGCTTGGAAGTGTCCCTTCCTCTTGAATTTCTTGGAATACACTGAGGAAGATAGGTTTTTGTTCTTCCTTGAATGTTTGGTAAAACTCCTCTGTGAAGCCGTCTGGCCCTGGGCTTTTGTTTGCTGGAAGCTTTTTCATGACTGCTTCAATTTCTTGCATAGTTATCAGCCTATTGAGATTTTTATATTCTTTCTGATTGAGTTTTGGAAAGTTGTATTTTTCTAGGAATATGTCCATTCCCTCCAGGTTGTCTAGTTTGTTGGAATAAAGTTGTTTATAGTATTTTTTAACAATCCTTTGTATTTCTGTGGGTCTGTTGTTATTTCGCCTCTTTCATTTCTTATTTTGTTTATTTGTGCCCACTCTCTTTGCTTCTTGGTGAGACTTGCTAGAGGTTCATCATTCTTGTTTATCCTTTCAAAAAACCAGCTCTTGGTTTCATTGATCTTTAGTACTGTTTTGTTTTGTTTGGTCTCTATGTCATTTATTTCTGCTCTGATCTTTATTATCTCTTTCCTTTTCCTCACTCTGGGCTTTTCTTGTTGTTCTCTTTCTAATTCTTTAAGTTGTAGAGTTAGATGATTTACTACCATTTTTTCTTGTTGTTCTGTTTGTTTGTTTGTTTTTTGAGGTAAGCCTGTAGAGCTATAAACTTCCCACTCAGGACTGCTTTCATGTGTCCCATAGATTTTGGATTGTTATGTTTTCATTGTCATGCGATTCCAGGATGTTTTTAATTCCTTCTTTGAGCTCTTTGGTAACCCAGTCATTGTTCAATAGCATGCTATTCAGCTTCCAAGTATTTGAATTGTTTTTTATTGTAGTTTATCTCTAATATTATGCCATTGTGGTCTGAGGAGAAGATGCTTGATATGATTTCAATCTTCTTGAATTTGGAGAGACTTTGCCTGTGACCTAATATGTGGTCTTTCTTTGAAAATGTCCCATGTGCACTTGAGAAGAACTTATATTTCTTGGCTTTGGGGTGAAATGTTCTGAAGATGTCAATTAATTCCATCTGATCTAGTGAGTCATTTAGGATTGCTGTTTCTTTGCTGATTTTTTTTTTTGTCTAGAGGATTTATCCAGTGTTGTCAGTGGGGTATTAAAGTCCCTTACTATGATTGTTCTGTTATCGATCTCTCCCTTGATATCTTCCATGTGTTTTTTTTTAAATGTATTTGGGTGCTCCTGTATTGGGTGCATATATGTTTATCAGGGTTATATACTCTTGTTGTATCGATCACTTTAGTATTATGAAGTAGCCTTCCTTATCTCTTGTTATAGCCCTCACTTTGAGGTCTATTTTGTCAGATACAAGTATTGCTACCCTAGCTTTTTTTTTTTTTTCCATTTCCATTTGTGTGGACTATATTTTTCTATCCCTTCACTTTCAGTCTGTGTGAGTCCTTTGTTCTGAGGTGGGTCTCTTATAGACAGCTTATATATATGGGTCATTTTTTTTTTTATCCATTCAGCCACTTGATGTCTTTTGATTGGGCATTTAGTCCGTTTACGTTTAAAGTTATTATTGATAGGTACTTGTTTGTAGCCATTTTTATTTTTTGTGCCTATGTTCCTTCTTCCCTTTTTACTTCTTCTTTTTAAACCAGTCTCTTTAGCATTTCCTGCATTGCTGGCTTGGTAGTGATAAACTCCCTTAGCCTTTTTTGTCTGTGAAGCTCCTTATTTCCCCTTCAATTTTTGAATGATAGCCTTACTGGATAGAGTATTCTTGGATTTAGTTCCTTGCTTTGCATCACTTTGTGAATTTCCTTCCATTCTTTTCTGGCCTGATGTGTTTCTGTTGAGAAATAACTTGTTAATCTAATGGGAGATCCCTTGTACATAACTTTCTGTCTCTCTCTTGCAGCCTTTAAGATGCTCTCTTTGTCGTGAACATTTGCCATTTTAATTATGATGTCTTGCTGTGAGTCTTTTAGATTCAGCTTGTTTGGGATTCTCTGTGCTTGTGTGACTTTTTTCATCCCACATCAGGGAAGTTTTCTGACATTATTTCTTCAAATAGGTTTTCTAACCTTGGTTCCTCTTCCTGTCATTCTGGCACCCCTATTATTCGTATGTTGCTTCATTTTATGTTGTCCCAAAGCTCCCTTGGGCTCTCCTCTTGTCTTTTAATTTTTTTCTCCAATTTCGAGTTCAGTTTGGGTGTGTTTTGATACCCTGTCTTCTAATTCACTAATTTGCTCCTCCACTTCTCCTAGTCTACTGTTGAAACTTTGCATGGTGTTTTTTATTTCAGCTATATCACTCTTTATTTCTTCTTGGTTCTTACATAATTTGGTGATTTTTTTTCTTCCATCCACTTTATGAACTGTATGACCCTTATTCTGAATTATTTTTTTGACATATTGCAAGCCTCTTTTTCACTTAGCTGCCTTTATGTTGATTCCTTTTCTTTCCTTGGGAGGTTTCTTTGTCTACCCATTTTTGCTCTCACCAAAGGATCTAGGTGTTGTGTTGTGCAGGAGCTGCTCCTTGGGTTGAAGTGGCTTCTTGGGCAGTGGTTGCTCCTTGGGCAGTCGTGGTAGTGGCTTCTCCTCAGTTGCCAGCAGCTCCTCTGGTGGGCACTGTTTACAGCCGTGGTGGCTCCTCTGGCTGGTGAAGGCAGGCTGCTAGTGCAGCTGCTGCTCCTCAGATGGTGATGGGCTGCTCACGGGGCTGCTGCTCCTCAGACAGGGGCTGGCTGCACATCGCTGCTGCTCCTTAATAGGGGTGAGCTGCTCATGGGGCTGCTGCTCCTAGGATGAAGGCAGGTTGTGCACTACTGCTGCTCCTCTGACAAGAGTGGCCTGCTCACAGGCTGCTGCTCCTCAGACAGGAGCAGGTTGCTCACAGGACTGCTGCTCCTCATACAAGGGTGGGCTGCTCACATAGCTACTGCTCCTCAGATAGGAGCAGGCTGCTCGCACATCTCCTGCTCCTCACATGCGGTGGGCTGCTCATGTGGGTGCTGCTCATCGGATGGGGGGGACTGCTCCTTGGACTGGGTCTGGCTGCTCCCACAGCTGCTGCTCCTCAGATTTGGGTGGGCTGCTCACGCACCTCAGCCACAGGTGAGTGTCTATATTTGAAAGGTCCTATGAACTAGGTGCAGTGAACAAAAGCAAAGACTAAAAAGAGGGGAAAAAACTGCACCACTGTGAGCCCCTTTCTTCCCAGCTTGGCATGACCTGGGCAGCCATCCAGAATGCCCCCTCTGGGCTCAGTCTCTCATGGCAGTAGACCCAGATCTAGAATACCTGTGACCAGCAGTCCTGCAGACCTCCTTTCCACAGCCAGACATTATGCCTGACTCAAGGAACATGGCCTTGGTGCAGTAAGGTTTCCCTCTGACCCTCTGGGCTCGGAGGTCTTACAGTTCTTTCCAGCCCAGATCCCTGATTTTACCATTCTCTAGGTGTCCTCTACCCTCCCTAGCTGCAAATTGTCTCACCAACTGTGAGTAATTCACCAATTCAGGGTGGATGTTATTTGATTTAGTTGCTTGTTCTATCTGCTCTGAAACAAGGCTCGGGACAGGTCCGTCTATTCTGCTGCCCTTTTGTCTCCCGCTATAATTTTTTAAAAGTGTTGTTTACTGGCCTTGGCCAGGTGGCTTAGTTGGTTGGAGTGTCATCCCATACACCAAAGGGTTGTAGTTTTGATTCCTAATCAGGGCACATACCTAAGTTGCAGGTTTGATCCCTGGTCAGGGAGTGTATGGGAAGCAACCAATCAATGCTTCTCTCTCATATCTATGTTTCTCTCTTCCCCTTCCTTTCTGTATAAAAATCAATAAACATATCTTCTTTAAAAATAATTAAATAATAAAAAATAAAAGCATTGTTTACTAGAAGAAACAACACAAGCAACCTAGTGGCTACTTAAAGAGTAAAGGTTTTGGTATCATACAATGGAATGCCATGCAACATAGAATAAGGAAACAACAGCTACCTGACACAGATCAATCTAAAAATAGCACAGTGTTGAGCAAAAACATCAAGTCAGAGAAGAGCATATGATATGGTGTCATTTATATAAAAATTCAAAATGAGAAAAACTAAACAATTCACACTTTAGTGACCCCTACATAATTGCAAAACAACGACTAATGAAAATAAGGGACTGATTTATTGTGAGAGTCAGGACGGTATCTATCTGAGGGAGGCAGGGAGATGAGGATAGAGTCAGGAAAGACTCCCAGGAGACTAACTATACTGGCAGCCCCTATACTTTAACTTGGGTGGAGCTTATATGAATGTTCATGCATTATTCTTCAAACTATGTATACGTATTTAAACCTCATAATTTAAATTTGTAAAATTTACACGATTATGTGTGTAAATTTTACAACTGATAAAAACCCAGCCAACATAGTATACATTTAATATAATGAGTCCTTACAAAACCTTTGAGATTTATTTTATTTTATTTTATTTATTTTTTTCACTTTTTTTAAAACCTTTGAGATTTAGCAAAGCTACACATATGTCAATTTCTAAACTACCTTTTTTGTTGAACTTCAGCTTAACTGTTTTAAAACTATCTACCTCTACTTGTTGCAGGTTCACCATCTGTGCCATGTTCCTAGTGCCAATCCATCCAAGGCGGTAAGTCTTACACCTCCAACTGAAGGCCAACCTACATTGGACACTTCATTGTCAACTCTTAGAGTACCTTCTGCCAAATCCTACAGACAAGTAATGGATATTAAATATCATACTGAAGCAACATTACCAAGTCATAGCTGAGGAGGAAGCCACTGCCTCTGTGTGTGATAAACCACTCCTGTGTACAGCACCAGGTTTCCACTGCTTTCCTGGACCAGCATGGGGTCTATCTTCTAAAAAAGGACACATATTTTATTTTAAAGTCTGCAAATTATGATACATAATGATTTTCAACTTCTCAATAAAAGTGCCTGCGTTTACCTTCACTGGTGCAGTCATCATTTGCCTGTATGTTGGTGATGGAGACAAAGATGATCTGGGTCTTATCATCACTCTCTTGATACTTTACTCAACTGAAGATTAAATTATAAAAACACAAAGTACTGACTCATGCAATAACCCGTACTGATCTCAAGGGTATTATGCTGACTGCAAAAAGCCCACCTCAATGGTTTCATACTATAGCATTCCCTCTATATAACACTAGAGGCTCATTGAAAGGAAATTAATTAGAAGAAATGTTTTAGAGGCTGGGGAGGGGCTGTGGGAAATTGGCTGGCATGGAAAGGACCGTGGGAGGGATCCAGGGCATGTCCAGCCCATCTCACCCAATCCTTATCAGCCAGACCCAGCATCAAGCTAACCTACGGGTTGAAGCGTCTGCACCCTGGTGGTCAGTGCACATCATAGCAACTGGTCGAACAGTTGACACTTACTAACACATTAGGCTTCATATATATATATATATATATATATATATATATATAGAGAGAGAGAGAGAGAGAGAGAGAGAGAGAGAGAGAAGAGGCCCAGTGCACAGATTCATGCACACTAAAAGGAAATTAATTAGAAGAAATATTTTAGAGGCTGGGGAGGGACCGTGGGAGATTAACTGGCCAGAGAGGGACTGTGGGAGGGCTCCAGGATGTGGACAGCCCATCTTGCCCAGTCCCTATCCAGCCGATTGGGACTGGCTGGCTGGGGAGGGACTGCAGGATATTTGCCAGCTGGGGAGGGACCACAGGAGGGCTCCAGGGTGTGTCTGGCTCAACTCACCCAGTCCCAATTGGCCCAGACCCCAGCAGCAAGCTAACCTACCAATAAGAGCATCTGCCCCCTGGCGGTCAGTGCACATCATAGTGACTACTTGAATGGTCAAATGGTCAGATACTTAGTATATTAGACATATATATATATATATATATATGTGGTCCAGTGCACGAATTCATGCAAATTGAAAGGAAATTAATTAGAAGAAATATTTTAGAGGCCAGGGAGGGACCGTGGGAGGTTGGCTTCAGGGCGTGTCCAGCCCATCTCGCCCAGTCCTGATCAGCCAGACCCCAGCATCAAGCTAACTTCCTGGTCATAGCGTCTTCTCTGGTGGTCAGTGTGCATCATAGCAACTGGTCAAACAGTTAAATGGTTGAACACTTAGCATATTAGGCTTATATAGAGAGAGATTTTTAAATGACAAAAGTATAGAGATGGAGAACAGGTTAGTGGTCATCAGGTGTAGGGACAGGGGTGGGGTGGTGTATCCTATCTATAAAACAGTAATATGCAAATCATCACTCTGCTACACTCACAAGCCACGCCCACTGGCAACGCCCACTGGCCAATCAGAAAGGGAATATGCAAATACACCTAACCAAGATGGCTGCAGCCTCGGAGAGCAGTTGTTGGAACTGGGATATTGGAGCCGAAGATCAGAGGGGAATATCAGAGCCAGCAGGGGTCCCTCACAGGTGATCAGAGCCAGCTGGGGTCCCCTGCAGGCGATCGGAGCCAGCTGGGGGTCCCTGTCCAGAGCCCAAGCCTCAAACAGAGGCTTGGGGCATTGGCTGGGGGTGGAGCTGGGCCACTGGAACCAGCTGGGGTCCCCTGCGGTGATTGGAGCCAGCTGGGGGTCCCTGACCAGGGCCCAAGCCTCAAACAGAAGCTTGAGGCCTTGGCCTTGGATGGAGCGGGGGATAGAGCCATCTGGGGGTCCCTGCCCAGGGGCCGAGCCTCAAACAGAGGCTTGCGGCATTGGATGGGGGCAGAGCGGGGAGATCAGAGCCAGCTGGGGGTCCTGCCCAGAGCCCAAGCCTTGGCCAGAGGCTTGCAGCCTTGGCCGCTGGGGCGGAGCCTGGCAATCAGAGCAAGCTGGGGTCCCCTGTGGGCGATCGGAGCCAGCTGGGGGTCCCTGCCCAGAGCCCAAGCCTAGAGGCTTGCAGCCTTGGCCGTGGGTGGAGCCGGGCGATAGAGCCAGCTGTGGGTGTCTGTGGGCAATTGGAACCAGCTGGGGGTCCCTGCCCAGGGCCCGAGCCTCAAACAGAGGCTTGCGGCCTTGGCTGGGGGTAGAGCAGGGCGATCAGAGCCAGCTGGGGGTCCCTGCCCAGGGCTGGAGGCTTTAGGCCTTGGCAGGGGTGGAGCCGGAGATCACAGGAGATAGGTGTGAACTACAGAGGAAATACCTTTTCTGACCACTCATTGGCTAAGCTCCCTGTATGCCACTGGTAATATTCTTAGTAACTTGGGTATAAGAATCCAAAAAAGTGATCTAGGGCTTTTCCACCACACTCCTGGAGAAAAAAATGAAGGTCCGCTGCTGGAGGGCTAAGAAATGTCATAACCTGCCCTACATGGTTTGGCTCAGTGGATAATGTCTAGGTTTGCCAACCGCAGAGTCCAGGTTAGATTCTGATCAAGGGCATGTACCTAAGTTGCAGGCTCCTCCCTGGCTGGGGCCCAGGTCAGGGCTCAGGAAGGAGGCAAGCAATCTAAGTATTCCTCTCACTTTGATGTTTCTCTCTGTCTTTCCCTTTTTCTTTCACATTCTCTAAAAGTCAATGGAAACATATACTCAGGTGAGGATAAAAAAAAAAAAAGAAAGAAATGTCATCCTATCTAATAAAAGAGTACTATGCAGATTGATCATCACTGCAACACACAATATAGCTGCCCCCATGTGGTCAAAGATCCTGCCCCCATGTGGACACAAGATGGCAACCACAAGATGGCCAGCAGGAGAGGGCAGTTGGGAGGCACCCGGCCTGCAAAGGAGGGCAGTTGAGAAGGACCAGGCCTGCAAGGGAGGGCAGTTGGAGGTGATCAACCCTGCAGGAGAGGGCAGTTAGGGGTAACCAGGCCGGCAGAGGAGGGAAGTTGGGGGCAAACAGGCTGGCAGCAGAGTGGTTAGGGGGTGATCAGGCTGGCAGGCAGAAGCGGTTAGGGGCAATAAGGAAGGCAGGCAGGCAAGCAGTTGGGAGCCAGCAGTCCTGGATTGTGAGAGGGATGTCCAACTGCCCTCAAGGCAGTCGGACATCCCTTGAGGGGTCCCAGATTGGAGAGGGTACAGGCTGGGCTGAGGGACAACCCCCCTCCGTGCACGAATTTCGTGCACCGGGCCTCTAGTGTGACTATAAAGGAGAAGCATGAGGGAGAGCTTTAAGGTAATACAGAATTTTTGTCCCTTGACTGTGGTGTCTGCACAAATTTACACACAGAGAACTTCTTGGAATGCGTGCGCGCACGCGCGCGCTCACACACACACACACACACACACACACACACACATCCATTTAAACTGATAAAACCTGAATAAGGTCTGAATATGATGTCAATTCCCTAGTTTTGATCATGTACTGAATTATGTACTAAAGTTATATAATATGTTACCTCTGGAGCAAAAAGAGTGCAGGACCCCTCTACTATTTTGCACCTTCCTGTGGTTTATAATTATTTCAAAATAAAGAGGTAAGAAAATGAGCAAAGACATGCATACACATCTCCCCTAAGAAGATAAATAAATGGCTAATAGGCACATGAGAAGATGCTCAACATCATAAGTCATTAATGAAATGCAAATTAAAAGCCCTTCACACTCACTGGCATGGCTACAATGAGAGACCAACAATACCCAATCTTGTCCAGGAGAAGGAAGCTGAACCCCTGAGATGTGGCTGGTGGGAATGGAAACAGTCTGGCAATTCCTTAAAAAGTTAAAAGTGCATTTACCATTTGACCCAATAATTCCACTCCTAACAATCTACCCAAGGAAAAAGAAATCACATATGTCCTCGCAAAGACCTTAGCTCCAGTGTTCATAGCACAGTAACTCACAGTGTCAAAAAGTGGGAACAGACCAAACGTCCATCAACTGCTGAGGGATAAACCACACGTGGTGCATGTGCACCATGGGCACGGGCACAGAGAGGACTACAGCATCACACGCGCTACACATGGGGCCTGGCAAACATTGTGCTGGTGAACGAAGCGGACCACAAAAACGGCCTTTCGTACGATTCTATAATCCATCCAGGAAGGGCAAACCCACAAAGGCCGGGAACCTGCAGAGCGGCTGCCCGAGGCTGGGAACAGGAATAAGAATGACGGCAAATCACGGATGAGGGACCGTCTTAAGATGAGAGGAATTGAACAAGCTGGATTGTGGTGATGGGTGCACAACTCCGTTCATTTACTAAAAACCATTTAATTGCACATTTAAACGTCAATTTTATGGCATACAAATTATTGAAATAAAGCTACTTAAGCAGCAAGAAAGAATGAGAGAGAGAGAGAGAGAGAGAGAGAGAGAGAGAGAGAGAGAGAGAGAGAGAGAAGGAGCAGCCCTACCTTTATTTACACAGAATCTATGGAATATGCACTTACCGTGACTGCAGCTGGGACTCTACTAAAGAGCAGGAGAACCTCTGCCCACATTGGTCAGATGTAATGAACACTTTTGAGGACCTTGAATTTTTCTCTCTGCCATAGATACATTAAAGAAATAGCTGTCGGCATTGGTTCAGAAATCTACTATGAAAAGTCATAGAAAATATTCTGCAAGAAACCTAAAAACTCCATGGGCCAAGCAATACCTCCAAACACTTTTAGGATTTGAATTTCATGATCTCTGAGATTACTTCACTTTGACTCTGAGTCCACTCCACAGCTTTTTTGGGGGGTGGGGGAAGGAGAATCAAAATAAATTGAATTAACATCAACGGACTTTTTCTTTTACTTCCATATTATGCTAGTCACCTACTGCTAAAGTAATGCAGACTTGAATTCTAACCTTTCAAGGGTCAAGGGGGTCAGGCATTTCATAACATCTCTCTCTCTCTCTCTCTCTCTCTCTCTCTCAAACTAGGTCCTACTTCATCACTCATTTTAACACCAAGCCACTAATGCCCAAAAATTTCTTCCTGGAGTTGTGGTGCAGAAGACCAGAAACCTGTAACAGGGATCTGCAATATATTCAACTTACCAACCAGGTCTTTAAAGACAGGGGTTTTATTTTATATGTGAGGACCAACACAGAGAAGCGCCATCAGCACTGTATCCCCATCTCTCCTCCCCTCCAACCACCCCTAAGAGCATGCATTTGCCTGCTGTGTCACAGCTCACCCCCTGCCTGTGTGTGTGATAAACACCACCTGTTTTCTCCTCGGGCTAATCTGTCCATTGTCAGTTCCTCTCCCCTGTATTTCCAATGCTTTCCCTGCTTTGGGTGTGCTCCTTAAAACCTCCTCTCTCAATTAAGATAAAGGTCTCAAAATATAAAGGTGGGCTGACTATTACTTTTAAATCTTTATTGTTGGAAGTATTACATGTATCCCCTTTTTTCTCCCATTGACCCCTTATAGCCCGCCCCTGCCCCCAACCCCAGGCCTTCACCATCCTATTGTCTGTGTCCATGGGTTATGCATATATGCATACAAGTTCTTTGGCTGATCTCTTCCCACCCACCCATCCACTCCCGCCCCATCTGACATTCCACAGTCTGTTCCATGTTTCTGTGTCTCTGGATCTATTTGGACGGACTATTAGATGACATGAAGGACTCATTGAAAATTGGCAGGTGTGACAATGGTGTTGCGGTTAGGTGAGGAACTGCCCTCACTTTTGAGAGACACACTGAGGTATTCGGCCATTAAAACGCATTTTCTTTAAGTAGGTGAGCATACACAAACTCGCCCTTGACCCAGACCTCTGTCCGGCTAGTTGTGTATCCTCACGGCCATTCAAAGGCAGACTCCTTAACACAGCCTCTATGTCCATGTTCACTTCCTCATCCCCATTTACTTCCTCCACTACCTGCTCCGCACGTGTTCTAGCCAAGGTCCCTGTGCAACCCGTCAGAAGGGAGGGGATCCACTCTCCGTTCTCAGGCCTCAAGACTCCAGAAGGAGGATGACTCCCTGTAAGCCTCATCCACAAGGAAGCGGAGATTTGAAAACAGTTTTAGAAACTAAGACATCCATTCTTAGTTGAGACAGAGGAAAATGGACTCGGTTGCACATTGCTGACGGGGGTCTAAATTCCCTCCTAGAAAAGTCTGGCAGAATCTATTTTAAAATGCCCATGCTTTCCCTACATGTACTGAGAATCTAGTGAATAAGCACAAATTATATAAGGAGGTTTACTGTACAGTTATTTGTAATGGCAACACCCTGAAAACCACTTCCATTTCATCAATAGGAAATTAGATGAAGAACTATGGTATCTATGCTATGAAATATTATGTAGTTCGTAAAAATAAAGAGATGTGTCGGTATTGAACTGGAGGGATGGCCATGATATTTTATTAAGTAGAAAAAAGTAGTAAGTAGAAAAAGCAAGTTACCAAGTATGGGTAAAATAGCCTCCCATTTTTCTCTTACAGAAGAAAAACTGCTTATACAAGTATATAAATCTACACATACACAAACATGTATGAAAGAAGAAACACATATGTATTTATGTAAAATCTGGAATAATACCCACACACAAAAACTATTAACATTGGTGAGTATGAAGGAGAGGGATTATAGAGAGGACAGTGAAAATTAACTGTTTGTATACTAGTATCTTCTTGTTTAGTTTGATTTTTTGCAGTGATTCTACATTATTTTTATAATGTAAAAATATAATAAAATATTTTAATTGAATGTAAAACATTCTAATCCTGTACTATCAATAACTTAAATGATATTATCAACATCCTCATACTTTTTTCCTTTTATAACAATTGAGATGTAGTTGACATGTAACATTATATTAGTTTTGGGTATACAACTTAATGATTTGATATTGCATATATTGCAAAATGATCACCACAGTAAATCTAGTTAATATCCATTACCACACAGTTATAATTTTTTTCTTGTGGACACCATAATTCTTAAATCATCAGTTTATTCATTCATTAATTCAGCCCAAGGGCTCTGCATCCAGTTGATCCATATTCAGTGATGCCTGACATATGCTACATTGTAGGGCATAGCAGGGAACAAAACAGAGCCAGACACCACCTTCAAGGTCTACAAGGTAGAACAGATATTAAACTAGTAGAACATATGAACAGATGTCACAAGGCCACAAAATAAAAACATGGGATTCTGTGAGGAAATCCTAGGGTGCCTATGAAGCTGCTTGGACCGTGTGACCAGGAAAGTCACTCTGAGAAGAACACGCATAAACTGAGACCCAAAGGTTGAGATGTAACCAAGAGGTCAAGAGCTGAGAGGAGCATCAACCCACTCCACAGGGGGAGGCTGGCTGTAAGAAGACTCTGTTTGATGTACACAAGGAATCAGAGAAGGTCAGAGTGTCTGAAGCCCCCTGAGCAAGGGAAGGTGGAGTGAGATGAGGTCAGAGAGAGGGCTGGATACCAAGGAGCTATATGTGCCAGGGGGGAGTGTGGCTCTGGTTGTGAAGTACACGGAAAATGGTGTAACTCCCAGAGGACTGCCAGGACGGAAGTTATGTTATGAGGCAGGTACCAGTGACACAGCCCCCAATGCTGAGGGCCCCAGTCAAGTGGTGGGGACATCTGAGCAGTCACTCTGGTGTGGTGCTGACAGAGGTCTAGGGCACAACCCTTTGTCTCCTGAGGGACATCTCCATCACTTTGAGCCACCACTTTGAGCCAGCACCATGGAAAAGATGTCCTTCCATTGCAAATTACTAGAAGATAAACCCTCCCTCAGTCCACTGTCCTGGCGTTTCTCACATGGTGCAATGACTTACAGTTTGAAACTATGAATACAAGGTTTTATTAAAGACTAGATCTTTCTTTCACTTTTATACCACAGTCAAACATTTCTCTAACCTTCTGAAATCCAGTCGTTGTTCCAGCCAAAGACCAAAGAGCCAGATGGTGGGACAAGTTGGTCACCCCACATGTGCACCTATTATGTGCTAGGCACCCTGAGAAAGTGCAGAGAGAAAGTGAAATATAACCTTTTCCTTGAAGACATTACCGGAATGGCAGTGGTATTGTTGATGCTCAGGTGCCTTTATCTTTTCATTTCTGTGTATATGATCGGCTCTCACCCACAGGCACCCATCTGCATGGCAAGGAAGGGGGTGCTTTTCTTTCACCGGGGCAAGAGGAATATGTGTGATGAGGACTCTTACAGCAGAAAAGAAGAAACACATTTGGAATTCAGCTTTGGACTACTAAACCAGAATTTCCATGACAGTATTTTGGAAGTCATACTATATTATTAAGATATAAAGTCGATATTCCCTAAGAGTAAGGTGACCAGACGTCCCGCTTTTGGCGGGACAGTCCCGATTTTTATCAATTTGTCCCGCGTCCTGCGGCATTTTTAAAAAGTCCCGATTTTTGGAAAGAATGCACGACAAGCTAGGTAACGGCGGGAGAACAGGAAGGGAATATACGGTTTTCAATGGCCATGTGGCTATTTAGCCAGGATATGAGTTTTATATTATTTTTGTTAATTTTATAATGTTAAACTTTAATAATAACAAATAATTGTTGAGAACTGATTATCGAGAACTGCTTATCAAAGTTCACATTGTTGATCAGTTGTTAGAATTCGACGACCATTGTTTGGACTTAATCTACTAAAAAAAATTCACTCAAATGAGAAATATGCCAAAGAATAAAATAATACTATACATAATTTTTTTATTTATTATATTTGTAAATTGTACTTATGTTGAAATTTTAAAAAATATATTACAATACTATTTTTTCGTTCTATGAAAATTTTTGTTGCTCCATATAGACCAAATTTTTAATCAAGAACCACCACCACCCCACCCCCCCGCCCCCCCCCCCCCCACCCCGTCAGTGGTGTCCCGCTTTACCAATGTTAAAATCTGGTCACCTTACCTAAGAGCCAATTAACGTGTGAAAAGCCAGACCCGCCTGACTTGAAGTGTGAACATGTCTCTGCGCTCACCGCCACCACCGCCACGTCAGTGGACCAGGCTTTCTGAGAAGAGACACTGAGGCTGCAGGCTTCCGGGGCTGCCGCCCTTTGCCAACAGTGGACGCCAGCCTGTCCCTCACTGCTCCCTGCTCTCCACCAGGAAGTCCCGCCCCTGCCGGAAGTTAGAGTACGGACATCTGGAAGATGGTGGCTTTCCAGTGCTCATGGCCTCAGTAAGCACGAGGCAGGCATGGGCCTGTGGGCGGAGGGCTGCAGGCAGCAGGCAGGGCCCTGAAGCTGCTAAGCCCACGGTGAGGAGTCCGCGCTGGGACCTCTTTGGAGGAGAGCTCATTGCAGGTAGTCCCTTAACTTCCCCAGAAGGTGGCCAGGGCAAGGCAGGGCAGAGGGCAGGCCGGGCTCTGCGGGCACCTGCTGCTTAGGGAGCCGGCCTTCTGAAGTCAGGGTGTTATTTCATCCTCACCACGGCCAGTCCCGCTCCTCCCTGCACAGTGTGATGGAGCCCAGGCGCCTTCCTCCTATGTCTCCCACCTCCTCCCCCTCCTGTGTGAGACCGGGATCCTCCACAACCTGATGGTTCTGGCTGGGACAGAATTTCAGGGAGATGTAGTCAAAGCCATAGACCTGACCACCTACAGCAGGCCAGGCATTCACTGGACGTGACCACAGGAAGTTAATGGTCCACTTCTCACTTAACCTTCACTCATGGCATGAAGGACACCAGATATGACTGGTTCCAGAGAAGCCATTGTGGTGCTTCAGCTAATGGCATCCCCTGAATCCTGTGCCCCAGCGATGAGCTCTCCCGATGCTGCGCCCATTGAACTCCAGTTCTGTGGGGGTAGGAAGGCCCTCAGGGAATTGAGAGTGGGGCACGAAGCCCTTGGGGTCAATCACTGAATTGCTCTTGAGTCACTTAAAAATAAAATCAGGTCTCTGCAGATTTGTGTTAAAATCCCATCGAATGAATGTATTGCTTAAATAACTTCAGTAACATGAACGGTATTGCTATTTTTAAATGCTATGTTGTTATATTTTATTTTGAAGACATCAAATAAGTTAAAAATTTGATAGAATTAAATAATCCCATTTGTGTGTTCAAAACACCCATACCATGTTCATGGATTGGTAGAATCAACATGATTAAAATGTCCATACTACCCAAGGCAAACTATAGATTCAATGCACTCCCCATTAAAATACCAACGGCATATTTCACAGACCTAGAAAGAACGCTCCAAAAATTCATCTGGAATAAAAAAAAAGACCCCGAATAGCCTCAGCAATCCTGAGAAAGAAGAGGAAAGTAGGTGGGATTTCAATATCAGATTTCAAGCTGTATTACAAAGCCACTGGCTTGCACGCACTCTTTTTGTGGTTTCAGTCTGCCTCCCCTGTTTTCTATGTCACTGTTATGTGTTTTCTTTAAAACAGTTCTAGTCCCATAAATTTTGCTGCATTTCTCTGAAACCTTGGCCCTGAAATTTGGAAGCAGAGAGTTTAAAATTTTAGCATCCAGTTAATATTTCATTGGCATAAGCTCATATAGCCAACCGTTATTCAAATCCTGATTTGTATAATTATAAGAGAAGCAATTTTCAATATATCATGAATTTCTAAATTATATGTAATTTGCTGTGTTCTCAGTTCAGGTCACTACATTTATAAATTTGTTTCCCGTTTAGATCACATTTTGTTTTGCATTATTTTAAATCTCATCATGCTTCCCACAAATGAAGGCTATTAGATTTGTGGTAGATTCTATAAGTGGAATTGATTTAGGTGGTTATGAAAAAATAACAACTGTAGGTGGGATTTTTTTTTCATTTTTGTTCTTGGACTTTAAGTAATTTGTAATATTTATTGGAGCTGGATAGTTAATAAAAATGCTCATTGGTACTTTGTCCCCCTCTATCATAGGTCCAAAGATTTCATTTACTTAAAACTTTTAAATTTATTTTAAACAAAATAAAATTTTTAGTTAACCAAAGTAAAATCATTACTAGTTTAGAAAATAATTAAAACACTTTTAGTTCATTGATTGACAGCCTAAATGTTTCA
Organism: Cnephaeus nilssonii; assembly: GCF_951640355.1. Classification (NCBI taxonomy): domain Eukaryota; kingdom Metazoa; phylum Chordata; class Mammalia; order Chiroptera; family Vespertilionidae; genus Cnephaeus; species Cnephaeus nilssonii. The sequence goes on along the minus strand of NC_137086.1, from coordinate 64,498,017 downwards.
ATTTTGTTCTGACATACCTGCATATCTGTTCTCTAAATGTCTTTCTTGCATGTGCTAGTTTAATATTCCTTGCACAGAAAGCGATGTTCAGATCTTTATGTTAAAATATTTCCCAAATATGCAGCTTAATTTTGTTCATTTTCTTTCCTCTAAATTACTTATTAGTTAATATTCTATCAAATCGTTTTGTACGCAGTTGACTGGTGGGTTTAGGTGTTGTAATGTATGAGGTACTAACTGGAGCATCTCCCTTCACTGTGGATGGGGAGGAGAACTCCCAAGCTGAGCTACTAGGTGGGACTTAACAAAAGAAAATGAATGAATGGTTACTTCAAAGGAACTGATCAAATTTCTGCAATTTGGCTGGTAGAAAAAAATAATTTAAAATGGAGATTGGCAAAATTATGTTTAAGTGCTTAACTTACATGTATAATTACATAGGAGGTAGATATAGACCCTTGATATTTCCTTATATTTTATGTGCCCAGAGGGATTTTAAATTTCATAAGGAGTGTGTCATAATTTTGGTGTATTCCAAAGCACGTAGCATTGGCCAGGAGCTGCCACACCCCCAACCCAGCTGTGTTCCCTGCCAGAGCCCTTTGGACTATGGGGCCTAGAGCCGTTAGGAATAGCGACTCAAGAGCTGTTTAGAATGTGGGGTGAGGAGCCTTTTTTGAATTTAAAGCAAATAGCCGTTTAGAATGTGGGGTGAGGAGCCTTTTTTGAATGTGGAGCAAATAGCCGTTTAGAATGTGGGGCAAAGAGCCGTTTAGAATGTGGGGTGAGGAGCCGTTTGGAATGTGGGGCGAATAGCCGTTGGCAATGCGTGGCGCAGAGCTGGTGGGCACAGAGACGGTGGGCCCAGAGCTGGTGTGCGCAGCGATGGACGGTGAACACAGCCTCAGGATGGATGATACTGTCCGGGAGCTCATGGAGCTCTTTCTACAGAGCCCGCTGGTGGCTTGGGTGAGTGCACCTGCCTCCTTGTCTCATTGCTGGTGCCCTGGCTCCTCTCCCGCCCCACTTGGGTCTCCACAGACCCCACCCACCTGGGCCCTGGTAGTCCTGGGACTTGGGGTCTTCGCAGGTCTCCTAGCTGGGGGCAGGGGTCCTGGCCAGGGGGGCCTAAGGGGTTTCCTACTCTGGAGCCCATGTACCAGCTGCAGGACCCTGTGGTGCTCCCAGCTCTGGACTGAGGTGGATTCACCTGCTCCCGCCAGGGCGTTAGGCTGCCGGTCCCGGAGTGGACAGGGTCTGAGGGGTCACCCGGCCCATGTGGCTGGACCACTGGGGAAAAGCACTCACTCCCCCAAATATCCTGGTGTAGTGTGTGAACCCGAGACCAGCTGGTGGATGGTGGTGACAGGTGAGGGTTGGGGTGTCTCTGAGTGGGATCGTGTACTGGCTGGGACGGGCACAGTGACTCCAATAGATCAGAGACATGAGAAATGCGTTGAAAAGTCCCTTTTATTTTTCATGTTTCCCTGTCCTGTGACGCTGGAGAAAAGTGGTGAGAAAGTTTGCCTCCTGCTGTCTCACATCTGTAGCCGGGATCGGGGCAGGGAGACAGGCCCTGGGGAAAGGTGGGCTTGGTGCCAACTGAAGCGAGGGTGGGCGCTGGGTGACCCTTCAGCCCACAAGGGTGAGTCCCAGGGGCCCTGCCTGCCATTGCCCCAGAGAGCTTCAGAATGTGCATGTGGGGTGACATTTCCTGCTTTCTGCCCGCACCCCCTCCTCACAGGTGAAAACTTTGAGCCCAGTCGCCAGCGGCAAGGAAGACAACCTGTACATGCACTTGGTGGATGGCATCTTGCTGAACCAAGTCATGCTCGAAATGTAAGTTGTCCTCACAGGCAAAGGACAAAACTGATTTGGTTTGATTTAAGGTGTAGAAATGGAGGAACCTGAGTTGCTGTGGGAGGGTTTCTCATGGGCCAGTGGTACCTCAGGATATGGGCCCTTTTGCTGCCATTTGTTGGGGATGAAGAACTCCAGGACAGTGGGTTGGCAGTTGGTTTGATGAAGGATATTTGGAACTGAAGGACTGTCAAGCACTTGGTGAAGATGGTTCAGTTAACTTCAAACTCAGGTATTAATGTGGTTTAAGCGATCACATTTTAAAAATAAAACTTGGGGGGCGGCGGTCATGGAACAGTAACGGACAGTGTCTGGCTACAGGAAGTGTCGTGTGGGTCGGGAGCAGTGAGAGTGCCTGAGGGTTCACTCCTGGTTAGGACCCTGTTTCTGAGCTCCTTCACTTCATCTTCCACATTCAGTTGCCCCATAGCGAGTGCAGTTGGTTAAGTGGCTTCTCAGGTCCTGGATTGAAAGCCACTGTGTTAGGAGAGGCACAGGGCGTCAGAAAGCTGAGGGACCGATTTGGACCCTCTGAAACAGGGTCTGGGGTTGGTGGTACTTGTTAGTGTGCAGGCGGGACCACATCCTCTCCTGCTGCTGAATTCTGCAGACCCTGTCTGACTGACAGCCTGCCCCACGGAGGTGGTGGCTCCTACCTCTGACTCTGTTTTTAACTCAGAAACAGAAGGGGAGGTGTTGGAACTAGTGTTGGTGTGGTTCTTAGGCACTTGAAGGAAAAGGGAACATCCTAACGTTCTCCGTGGACCAACCCCTTATGCTCACCAACTCACCTACATCTAAGCTGTCCGACTTGGGCATAAACCCTTTGGCTATTGAGAATCAGTTTTATTTGTGGCCCATGCAGGAGGAGGAGTTAGCTTTGGCATATTCAGAAAGTGGTTTAGTCCTAACCAGTTTGGCTCAGTGGATAGAGCGTCGGCCTGTAGACTGAGGGGTCCTAGGTTCAATTCCGGTCAAGGGCATGTACCTTGGTTGCAGGCACATCCCCAGTAAGGGGTATGCAGGAGGCAGCTGATTGATGTTTCTCTCCCATCGATGTTTTTAACTCTCTATCCCTCTCTCTTCCTCTCTGTAAAAAATCAATAAAATATATATTTTTTTAAAAAGAAAGTGGTTTAAGTAGACTTACCTACAAAGATCTGTTTTAAGAAATTTCCCAAGAACATAGCTCCTTTTGTTTTAATACGTCATGTGCTATCATGCTGTGGGAGAGGTAGAAGTTTCATTTCTAATGGTTTTTTTTCAAAAGCCCTACCAATCTTACCAATCTTACCAACCCTGTGTTTGCTTAGATTATAAATGACAAATCTGCTAGCTTTGGCAGCACTTCTCTAAGAACACTGACCAAAATGAGTTTTCCTCGGATTGTCCCGTGGCATAGTCAGGTTCTGGCAAGTGGTGGGGATTGATTGGAAAAGGGGTGCAGGAGAACTGGGAGGGGTAGAGATTTTCTATCTAATGGCTGGAGTATGTTTCACTTTAAAAACTCATCAAGCTGTAGGTTAAGATGTATGCACTTCACTCTGTGTAACAATCCCCTCATTTAAAATAGAAAAAGATCCCCAGCCCTTGTGTCCACACGTAGGGAACCAGCGGGGACTGAAGTCCAGGCATCTCTCATCCTAGCGGCCTGACGCTGGGCGTGGCAGTCATCACCTCAGTTTGCTCATCTATGAAATGGGAAGTGCAGTGCCCCCCTAAGAGATGGTTGTGGGGATTAGATGCGATGATGTGTGAGCATGTAGCACAGCGCCTGCGTTGTGAAAGGTGTTAGTGTCAGTTACTCGCTCATGTGTATACACTCTTGATTCAGGAAGGAGTTGAGGCGGCCCGTAAGAATTGTTTTTGTGTTTCTTCAGTCTTTCTCCCATATTCTTAGTCCCCTAGATTATGATAATTCATAGCCTTAGTCTCTCCCAGTGAGGTCTAGGACAGAACTGGACTCTGGGACCCACGTCCAATCCTCACATCCGACACAGTACTGAAGCTAAGCCTGTGTTTTCACTCCTGCCAAGTGGAGAAATGTAACTCACCAGCAGGTAAGGCTGTTCTGCTTTACCGTCCATGCTGGGAGCTCCAACTGCGTGCTGTTCACCTGTTTGGATAAACTGTCCCCAGGTTGACAGGACCTGAGGAAAGAGAGCAGCAATATGCTAACCGGCTTGCTGGGGCTCAGATAAGGGGCTTGTTACCTAACACTTCAGAGCCACCAGGAGGCGGGCAGGGGCTGAGGTGCCTGCACCTGGGCAACTGAGGAAGGCTGCGGTGGTCTCTGGGCCTCCCAGTGACATGTGTGCCTGGGAGCAGGAAAGCCCTGTGAGCTCAGCTTTCTGGGGAGGCCCTGGTCTAGGAGAATCACTGAATGGAAGTGAGGGATTGAGGGGCGTGGATGGAGATGCATGGGAAACTTGCCGAATGGCTCTTCTGTAAATGCAGAATCTCCGGGTACCCACTGGTACCCCAGGGAAAAGAAGGTGTCTGATTCACGTTGCACACATTTTTCACTGTCTTGTGAGAAAATCATCTAAGAGCTTTGACTTTAGCATCAGGAAGGCAAGTTCTAATCCCCCTTTACCACTTACTAGTTTATTACTTTGGAAAAATTCCTTAAACTCTCTACGCCTCCATTTCCTGACCTGTAATAAGGGATGGAATTTCATAGATCTGGGCGGATTAAAAAAGATCATGTATATAGAAAATGCCCAACAAATGTCCATCATCATTGTCATTAGAGTGAGGCCCAGAACTGGGGTGTTGTGTGTGTGTGTGTGTGTGTGTGTGTGTGTGTGTGTGTGTGTATGTTTCCGCGTGCGTGTATGCCCATGTGCCTGCATGCCTGTGCTGATGTGCATGTACTTGTGAGAGTGGACACCGTTTTGATTTGTCTAAGGTTGGAATCAGCAGCGCTTGCTCTGTTTTCCCGAAGCAGGAGAGGAGGGGGTTCACATTGTGGGCAGAATGGGATAGACTTCCCTTAGCAATAGTTGGCTTGTTTGGATTTGGTTCCTAATAGTCTTTCTCTGCCCTGCGAGCCTTAAAGGAGGGAGTATTGGTTAATGATCATGATAATTAGTCTGAGTGCTTAGGAAGTAAATGCCAGGGCTCTTTTTTGGAGTGTGATTCCAGTTAGTACTGCCCTTCAGAGCTGGGGGAGAAGCAGAGGGTCAGAGCCCAGGCCCCCACCCTAGTGCTTGGAGTGGTTTTCAGGTGCAGCGAGCGTCCCTGTGTGCTGAGGCCCTTTGGCTGCTGGCATTCCTAGGGAGGTCCCATCTGACTTTTAATCGGGTCTTCATTTGCCAGGGAAAGAGCTCAATTCGGTCTTGGCAGACACTGTGTCTCATTCGCAGACATTCTGAGGATGACCGTTCACTCCTGTTCCCAAATGGGCAGTCGGGGCTGCCAGAGCCCCAGCCCCAGTGTCCTCCTCTCCGAGTCAGCTGTTGGTGTCCTGGTTGAATTTCAAACAGCTTGTGGTGGTGGTGGTTTTTAAATTGTACTTCCAGTGACATTTGAAATGTTCACTTGTAGATTTTTTTCCTATTTGTCAATTTTGTATTAATTATTGTCTTCAAATGAGCCGAATGGCATTGAAAACGATTTCCATATCTCTCCAATCTCTCCTTCCTTACTGAGGGGAGCAGGTTACTGTGGAAAGAGGAAGAGGCCTGCCTCTCTCCCATCAGACCAGCTCCCAGGAGGCTCAGTGCCCTCGTGAACCCATGAAGACAGCCCTCATTTGAATTATCACCCTCCCTGAGTCCTGGGACAGTAACTGTGGGGAGGGCTTTGTTACGAAAAGCAGGAGAGGCAGCAGCTAAGGCCTCCTGTTGTGTCTGTTCTCTTCAAATAGGAAACCTGTTTTGAGCCTGAGAATTTTGAGAAATATCCTGAACACATATCGATGAGTGAAGTTATAAGTCACTTGATTGAGAATTCTGGTTTCATCACGACCAGACCTGACTTTTGCTGGAGAGTGGAAAGTCAATGAGGCTTTGGGGGTTCCCACATGAATTGCTTGAGACTCTACTGTTAGCCTGTCTCCTAGGTGGCGTTGTACACCATGTAGTGTCACAGACTGATGACATCGGTTTGTCCAAGTTGAATTGTGTCCCTAGAATGTAAAATCACAGGACCAGCCAGAGACCCAGGCTGGTGACAGAGGACGGGAACCCATGTGAAATAGAACATTAATGATTTTTATGGATTTAAGTCAGAAAATGTACCATGTTTCCCCTTTTTCTTTCTTGATGGTTCATATATTTTGGCGTGTTCAGTTCCTAACTCTCTTAATCTTTAAATATATTGTGGGGTGGATTATCGATTTTCACACAGTGTAACCTTTTGGGTCTGCATTGCATTTGGTGGTGGTTTGTGGGAGCTGCTGGAGTGGGAATGGAAATGACATTGACTAAGGGCCTGAGGAGGGCTTGTCGTGGGGTTGGGAGGGACGTGTATTGTCTAAGGTCCACGGCTCGGCAGGTGAAGAATTCGGGTTTGACTGGAGCCACACTGGTTTCAGCCTCACACTGACCTGGGCTTGGAGAGGGCTGCCCAGCGCTGGGAAGGGAGGTGAGGCAAATGCTGGGAGACTCCGTTTCTAGTCTCATGTTTCCTCCCTTAGAGACCCCAGGCCTAATCAGCGCTTCCACCAGCACGTGAACAACCATGTGAACCTCCGCATTGAGAACTTGACCATCCTGGTCAGACACATTAAGACCTTCTACCAGGTAAGGGCAGACTCTGTTCCCAGGACTTCTGTGCTCCTGGCAATGTCGTCACTCAAAAGGTTTCTCTGCAGGAAGCCCAGAGGAGATGGTGTTCACGGTGAGGCAGCTGCTTGCTGACACTTGGAGGTTTCTCACTTGCACCTTTTATTACCCCCTCCTCCGCATTGTGAGAAGGGGCAGATGTTGGATAGCTTTACTTTGTCCAGCGAATGTCCTTTGAGCCGTGTGCATGGCATTGGGTCTGGTGCTGTGAGGGCCCCAGAGATGAGTCGCCACTGTGGCCCCAAGCACCAGTCGCATGGGGAGTGGCAGGAATGGGTTCTGGGAGGGGCACGCTGACATGGTTATTATCCGCAGCTCACCGAGTCTTTGTACAGCAGCAATTCAAGGGGTTGAAGGAGATCTGGGGCCACAGAGGGTTATGTTGGGTCAGGACTGTAATGGACAAGCCCCCAGGGTGCGGAGGGCAGCACTGGATTTCAGCCTATAGAGTGTCCACTGGTCATGCTCACCGTATCTCATTCGCAGATAGTCCGTGGCAGGAGGACCCGATGGCGAAGGGCTGTTAAAATCCCCACCCCAGCCTTGGGAAGGTGGGGTGAAATCTCTGATCTTTATGGTCTTTATATGACCAGCTCGGACGCCATATGGACTGAACCTGTCACCTGGGCCTTGGTTTTCACACTTCTTCTGAGCACTGAAACTTGTGTCCCCATACGAGTTTTCTTAAGATCTCAGGTGAAGCCCCATGACTCTGATTGATGGGGGTTGGGGGACCCTAGTGCCCTCTGCTCAGCCCCCACCTTTCCCTCCAGGGCATCTCTGTGAGTTCCTGGGACCTCAGGGAACATGGTTTAAGAACCACTCCCTGGCCTTGCCTGCGTGGCTCCAGGTTGTAGGCTCAGTCTCCAGTTGGGGCATACAAAGGCAGCCGATGAATGATTTTCTCTCATTTTTGATGTTTCTATCTCTTCCTCTCTGAAATAAATAAAATATATATTTTTTGAAGAAACACTCACTGCCCAGCAGGTCCCAGGATTATTCTGTGGTTTCACTGAGATCTTGGGCAGACTCCGCCTCTGGCCCTGTTCCCAGCTCACAGCTGTGCTCACTCCATGGCCTTGACTCTGAGAAACCTCTGGGCGGGGCCTGGAGAGCTCAGACGATGGGGCTGAAGTGTCCTCGTTTCTTGGTCTGAGAGGAGCCACACTCAGGGCCGGGCATGCTGTAGGCTGGTGGGTTTCAGCTAGTGCTGCCCTTGTAATGGCCATGGACAGGGGAAGGGGTGGTGCTGCCATTGAACTTGGGTCTGGGTTTTAAGGGATCTTGATTCCTGGCTGCAGGCACCATTCGTGGTAAGCAGGTGCTTTTGATGCTGTGTGCTAAGTGCCAGGGAGGCGGATGGTGCCAACAGTTCAACAGACAAGACTCCTAACTCAGGCTGCGTGGGGGCAGCTGGGAAGGCTTCTTGGAGGAAATGACACCTGAGTGGAGTGATGGTGCGCAGCTGAGTTTCCAGTTTGGAGGGTTATGGGCAGGAGACGGCGGAAAGGGTGTCAAAGTGGAGGCAGTCCTGTCAGCGTCTGTCACTTGCCCCAGTTGCTGGGATGAAAGCCTGTTGTCCTGGTTTCACAGGCATCAAAACCAGGGAGATGCCAACGTGGGACCCTTGACAGGCAGGCCTCCCGCCTCAGGTGTAGCTGGGAGGGCGTTACCTCTCCCTGTGGCAGCCATGAAGGCCTCAGGGGAGGGAGGTTCCTGAGGCTCTCCGTGAGCAGCAGGGAGCAGGCAGGCTCCGGGGTGAGCTGTGTGGCCATGCGCCTGCCGTCCTCTGGTCTCGCTGGTCGAGGAGGGTGCAGCTGATGGTGGTCCGCTGCCCTGACGCTCAGCTCTGGGCTGGCCAAGGGGGCTGGACCATGTGGAATCGCAGGCAGTTTGCTGCTCTTGGGCACTGGGTAGCGCTCCAGAACACAGAACCGTCCCAGGAAGGAAAAGACGGCCAGTCCACCCTCAGGGCCCAGAGAATCGCAGGGAGAAGAAGGACCTGCCTCCTGGCCCGGCTTCCGCACTGGCAGCTTTTTGAGGGCAGGGCAGGGTGCGTGGCAGCCTCAGCCCCGCGGCCCAGAGTAAATGTTTAATGCAGCACTTGCTAAGGGCCGCAGGGCGCCCCTGCCTCAGTCCTGCTCCCGTGGAGAAAGCCGTAGACACTTGCCTCTGGGCTGACACAGGTGGGTGCGGGCAGGGTTGTGCTGTGTATTTCCTTCCGATTTATTGGAAAGTAAAGTTCTGATCATATAAGTAATACGTGCTTTTTACAAACAGCTCGGAAACACACAAGTAGGAAGAATAAGAGCCACCCACAATCCCACCACTGAGAGACAGTCACTATGAGCGGTTTAGTGTTTGCTCCCAGTGTTTGCATGGGGAGTTGTGTTTCACGCCCTGCCTTTCATGTTCTGCCTTTGTTCTCTCCCTCCTGACATGCTAGCGTACGCATAACTGGTTATTGTTGTGAAGCGACAGTCAAGAAAGTTTTCCAAAAGAAGTACCGCCCAGTGCCCCCTTGTTGTGAGGGCTTGGATGAAGCGAGACAGACATTCCTTACCCTGACCAGGGAGGGTGAGAGGTCACCCCACGTAGAAAGGGATTCTTCTGCCCGTGGCTTTTCAGCGAGACACGTCAAAGTCACAGAACCCAGCCCTGGTCTTGTTTGCCAGGCAACGCTTCTGCCACCCTGGCTGTCCTTTACTGAGGCATCAGGGCAGGGCACTTGGGAATACCAGAGGCCCTTCTTGAATAGCACCAGCTATTTAAGAAGCTCAAGTTTTGCCTCTGAAAACCTGGGGAGACTTTGTCCTTGACCTTTTTAGAGGACGGGACAGGGTGAGAAGCAGCATGGCCAGGCTCAGTCTGAGCGCTGGTGTTCAACCAGGGTCTCCGCCCTCCTCTTGGCCCGCTGCTTGGTCGCCTCTGGGGTTGGAGCCAGGATTCTGTGTTTTCAGAAGTTCCCCAGATGTTGAGTGTTACGTCCTTCCTGTCGCACTGGGAATCAGTTGGCTGGAGCGGTGGTTCTCAAAGGGGGTGCCCAGCCCAGCAACAGCAGCAGCACCTGGGAACTTGTCAGCAACCATCTGCGTCTGCGTCCCTAAGCAGCCCCCCCCCACCCCAAGACCTGCTGTGGAGGTCCTGCCTCCTTCTTAGCAAGCCTGTGGGGATGCTGACGCACCCTCCCACGGGAACCCCGGGCTACAGAGCACACGGAGTGATGTATGGAAGGGGCACCTTCCCCGAGTTCTCCTGGGGCCGAGAGCTCCGTTCTCCCCAGCGACTCCTCTCATCACAGACAGTGGACACATCTCACCTGCCCTGGGGCAGGAAGGCGGTCCTGGCAGCCCTGTGAGAAGGGGCCCAGTGATGCCCAGGTGACCAGAGGTCTCACTGAGGGAGTTGCCGGGAAGGGGGCAGGACCTTGGGAGAAGGCCTCATTCAGTCTCTGCTTTTAAAGAAGAAAGGCTGGTGGGGGTCGGAGGGCACCAGCTCCAAGACAGACACCCCAAGGGGTGAGAAGCCTGGAGGAAAGCTGAGCCTGGAGCAGAGCCGCATGCTGCCTCCAGCTGCCTGCGGGTCAGCTTTGTGTCAGTGCCACCCAGCCCTTGCTAACAGCCAAGCTCTTTTTCACCTGAGTCTTTTTAAACTAAATGTTGGGGTGCAGTAGTTCATTTTTTACATCAGAGCCAGGAGTCCTTACATGAAGCACAGGTTCACTCCATAATGGAGCCAGTAGGAAAATAAGGCCAGTGCAGCGGGAATTCCCCGTGCAACAAATATCAGACGCGTGTTTCTTCTTTGGGCTGTGCATGGTGTCCCACCACCGTTCCCTGCCCTGGACGCCTGCGATCTGGCCCTTCCTCTGGGCAGTCAGGGCCTCGTTGTCATGTGAAGCTGCTGAGGCTCCTCTGGCTGCATGGTGGTGGGAGGCCCTCGGTCAGCGGCTGGATACATTCCGTGTCTGTTGACGGACATGTACATGTTTGTTTCGAGTCCAGGTAGGGACATCGATCCTGACACCTGGACCCTTAGATGGATGTAGGGACCCACCTGCAGGAAGGACTCTGAAATGGGAGGTTTGCTGAGGTTCTCCGAGCTCCTCCCCTCAGGTGCGTTCCTTCTCTGGGCCTCTGAGTTCTCATCTGTCAAGCAGAGGATGGGCCTGGGCCCGATATTCCACATCCCATGATGGCCAGCGACCACCAAGATTTCCAGTTAAGAGCACCTCGAGGAAGTGTGGTTTATGATTCCTTGAACTTGGCTTCTTCCTTCTGAACTCTTACCTTGGTTAGAAGGCTCGGCAGACCCCAATATTGTTTTCTGTCCGAGGAAACAGCAGAAGAAATAGTCTTGGGGTTGCGTGATCTTCTGTAATCCCTTCTTACCGCCATTGCTTTGAAAAATGAAAAATCAAACAGTACCAGTATTTATAATGAACACCTGAGTATCTTTTTTTCGAATAAATATGAACATACTAGAGGCCCGATGCACGAAAATTCGTGGAATGGTAGGCCTTCTTTCTGCCTGCTGCCGGCACTTGCCTTCCCTGTGGCACCCGGGACCCGGATGGCTTCCCTCCAGCCCCAGCTTCGTCCGGAAGGATGTATGGTCTAATTAGCATATTACCCTTTTATTATTATAGATTATAGATGTGATTTTTTAAAAATTGCTTTCAGATTTTTTTTAAGAAATAGATGTTTCTAACTCTTCCTCTGCCTTCCTCTCTGAAATCAATTTAAAAATATATTTTAATAAAAGGAAAGTTTTTTTTCTGATAGAAGTCTCCAGGATGCCTCTACTGAGTCCAATTATCCTTCACTCCCTCCCGGAGATAACCGCTATCACCAATTTGCTGGGTATCCAGCTCAAATTTTTATACTCTTGCCGTGTGTGCATGTATGTGTGCATGTGTGTGTCACTGTATATATACACATGCACACACACTAACATTACTTTGTGTGATGTCTTTAAATAAAACTTTCATACATTGCTTGCACCTTTTCCCCACTCCGCCTTCCTTTTGAGACCTGTCAGCTCTGTGTGGCAGTTGTATTGGATGAGCATGGGGCTGACGACTAAACATTGGAATTATCTTTAGAAATGTGCATGCTCCATTTGAAAAATGGAAACTTTAGTTCCAAGAATAGAAGGAAATGTACATCTGACATTATTGGAGGAACATAGACATGATTAAGAAAATGTTAGTCACCTCTGATGCAGTGACAATGGACCCCAGATAGCCAAGAAACACTCTCTAACACTGAGTGGAGAGGGGCCTGGTGTGTTGGGAGTGGGTACACCTCATGGGGTACCATCCCTTCCCCCCAAGTTCTGGTGTGGACAGGAGCCACAGAAAGATGGCAAGAAGGGAGGATAAAGTCAGTGCATAAATGTTTGACGGCGCTGCAATTCCCAGCCTGTGTGCCTAGGCCACCATTCTAATCTGATGATTCAGAGAGAGTTCTGGGGTGTTCCACTGGGCCCATGGTGCTATGGTCCCCCTTTTCTTTATCAGTGCTAGCTGGCAGGACACTAAATGCAGACATTCAGTGAGTTATGCAATAGAGCGACTCCTGAAAAAAGTTGGCAACATTTTTAAAAGGGATAAGAAGAGCTTTGTTGGTGAGGAATTTCTCTAGTGACCACTGTCTAAGGGCAGAAATACCTGTGAAACCTACCCCCTTACTTGTCTTCTGAAAAATTGGATTTCTATCTTCTGAGTCGTAAACAGCAAGGCCCTTCTGGACAGGGAAGACCACCTGCCCTGGAGGCGCTCTGGGAACGCAGTGGAGGGTCAGGGTGAGCCGCACACTCCGAGGAGGGCTGGTTGAGACCCCCAGACCCGGGGCTGGTGCCTGGGCCTGCTTTCAAAGACCCCTCTGTGAAGGCAGCTCCATTCCCAGGCCACCTCTCTGAGGGGTGCAGCGTGGCTGTGATCTATCCCTCTCCCAGGGAGGGCGCTGCTGTAAAGGAGAGAAGTCTCCACCTTTACAGCCTGCACCAGGGACCTGCTGACACAGCATCCTGAATATCCTATAGAGACCCCGCAGCATCTCTTTAATTTTCATTCTTTACTTTAGTTGCACCAGCAAATCATACCATGGAAATACAGACATCTTTTTAAAAGACACTCCCAGCCCAGCCGCTGTGTCTCAGTGGTTGAGCACCAACCTATGAACCAGGAGGTCATGGTTGGCTTCCCAGTCAGGGCACATGCAGGGGTTGGGGGCTCAATCCCCCGGTAGGGGGCGTGTAGGAGGCAGCCTATGGAGGGTTCTCTCTCATCATTGATATTTCTCTCCACTCCCTCCCTCTCCCTCTGTGAAATCAATAAAAACATATTTTAAAAAATTTAAAAAGACACTCACACCTGATGCTGCTGTCCTGGCATGTAATGTATCCTCTTCTTCCCAAGGTCTCTGCACATATGCAGACATGATGTTTATTTGGTTATGATGAGGGCAGAAGTACAGGTAGCTCTGACTTTTCACATTTATTTATGTCCTAACTATTCCTTCCTCTTACACAGCATGTTCCCAGTTACCGTGCAGTGGCTGCGCTCCCCCAGTGACTTGATAAGCTGTCATGTTGTTAGTCATTCTTTATTTCCTTTCCTGTTCTCAGTGGTATCTTTCCTCTTTGTTTCTGTAGGAAGTTCTCCAGCAGCTGATTGTAATGAGCTTGCCGGATGTTCTGATGATTGGCAAAGACCCGCTGTCTGGTGAGTGAAAGCCCCCTGCCTCCCCCGGGCGGCTTGGCCAGTGCCAGTGGCTCTGGGCAGCTGTTGGACACAGAGCTCTGGCTGCCAGCTTGGAGCCAGCACAGTGAAAACACGGGATCATCCCGGTGAGGTTTTAAAGATGGGTTTGTTCCTCTGGGCATGCAGCCACGGCCCCTGCTTTGGTGGGCTTAGGGGCTGAGTCATATGTGGCCTCTTGGGGGTCTGTCCTCCTCAGTAAATGTGGAGTCAGGGCCACCTTCACAGGGTAGGGACCTTTTGGAAAGAAAGGAAGAATCTGTGGAGGAACTCGCATCTCTCTTCCACGGGGACCCTGTGATGCCCTTTTCAGTCCGTGGTGGGTCTCACCAGGAAGTCCTGCCACGTCTGCCACTGCACCCTGAGGCCTGAGAGGGCAAGGGTTTCAAGTCCTAGCCTCGGACATGCGCTGTGACTTTGAAAGTCCAAATGAAATGTGCTCCTGGACATCTTCCAGAAAGTCAGAGTTATTTCATGCTTGTCAGGTGGCTCTCTGGGGAGGTAAACAGGCGGCGGATCTCCTCCGCCACATCCTGTGCATCTGCCTGCACCAGGGCTCCAGGACAAGCACCATGTTCTCTTACCTCTGGGCCTTTGCACTTGCTGTTCCTGTGCCTACAACGCTCTCACTCACTGTGTCTAACGCTCCCCCCTCACCCTGTGGGTCTCAGCTCAGAGGTCACTTCCTTTAAGAAGCCTTGCCTGATCTCACTGCAGACTAGAGGTCCTTCTTCCAGGTTCCCTGGGCGCTTTCCAGCTCTTGTGCATTGTCAATGTTCTTGGTCTGAGGCAGAGGACGGTGTTGATTATGACAAAGCTCCCAGCAGCCGGAACACATGGGTGCCTGGAAGGGAGCTGTCTGTAGGTTTGTTTCTAATTTGCCTGCTTAACTGTCACTGAGCCAATCTCGCTGGCGGGGACCCACTAGAGAGTCTTCTGTGCATTTGAAACTATTCAAAACCCACAGTCTGGTAGATTTATGAAAATACCAGTTTTTCTTACTCCTGAAATCCTGAGAGAAATTGGGTATCAGCCTCCCATAAACAATGAGAGAACTTCTGCTGCTCTCGTGCTCTCTTATAAGTTTCATTGGAATCTGTGTAGGAAAAGTCACAGGATGCCTTTGTTTGCAACACATGTTTTTATCCACTCACCCTGGTGAGAACAAACACAGCACTGCTCCACTTGAATCTGCTAGTGCCCTGTTTATTGCCCCAAAACTTATTTTAAATCATTTTTTCCATGAAGATTTTTCTAAAATTCTCTACCTTTAAACTTTCCTCACACTCTCCTCCCCACCCCCCTCGTTAACAAAACTTAGCAAACAGGAATTCCATACTTTTCTAACAATGCTCTGGATCAGATTTTTGTGTTTGGTTTATTTTGATGCCTGATGGGTGGGAATGAATGAATGAATGAATGAATGAATGAATGAATCATGATTGCCATGTGTGTAATTGCCAGTGCTGACGGAGTGGAACTCTTTGCTCTTTCATTGAGCCTGCTCAGACTGTAGATTGAACCCATATGTATCTGTGTGTGTGTGTGTGTGTGTGTGTGTGTGTGTGTGTGTGTGTACAGGGTTTCTAGTCTCTGCCTTGCTTATGCTCTTGCTACTAGTAGTGGAGCAGTGGGCCTTCCTACACGTGTTTCCACTTTTAATGCTGTTTTCCTCTGCTGTGGCTGGGAACATGGACCCTCAGAGCTGTTGGAATTATTCCAAAGTATGGTACACTCAGACCCTCTGCCATGAACATCAAGATGTTCTGTATGAACTCTGCCTTCTGTTTCTGCTGCTCCACGCCCTCCAAACACTTTCTCGCTGGGTGTCAGCTCTCTGCTGGCTACACCACCATATACAAGCCTGGGGGAGGTGAATCGCTGTAGGAAGAGGAGCTGGTGATGGCTGGGAGGGTCTTTGCCTGTAATATCCACAAAAGGGCTTACAAGAGGCACTTGCCTGTCATGTGGGCACTGATTTGGGGACGGGGAATGGTCACATGGGCACATGGGCTGGTGGACGAGAGCACTTTGACCATGGAAAAGTTTTGGTGGGGCTGATTGGAGGCTTTTAACACTCCTATGCTCATTCCCCCCCCCCCTTTTTTTAAATCAAAACTGAAATGTGGCTGATCATCAGCTCACATGAATAGAGAAGTGAGTCAGGGTGGTGATTATATTTATGAATGACTATGGATTCGAGCCCTTGGTGCCAATGAAATGCCTCAAGTGAAATAACAATCATAAGTCTTTGAAATTATTCCATTTTAAACACGGTGGAAGTTCTACACTCATTAGCAAAGGGACGTCTTTGCGGGTAGTGGATAGATCTGCAGCACCCACCCTTACTGAGCATATTGTTAAAGGTGGGATCTGGATGGTCCATGGGGACCCTGTGGTCCAGCCCTCACCCCGCCCGCTCTCCTTCAGGCTGGGAGGTGTCAAGGAGGGTGCTGTTTAGGTCAGTGAATGTCCAGCCCCCAGTTCTGAGACTCAACCATAGTGTCTTCATTGCAGGAAAGGTTGTTTTTAACTATTTCTCATTTGAGAGCTATTAGGATGAGGTCACCTATTACTCCATACACACCTTACAGCCCAGGATCTGAAATAAAGCACAACACTCATTCTTGGGACATGAGTTTGTTTTCTTCATCCCAGGGGTCGTTGGTGGTAGGTTGGGCCACTTAGCACAGTGCAAGGGGGTGTGGGTAAGTCTTCCAAGAAAACAATGCTTTTTCTAGCACATTCCTTCTCCCCAAGTAGAACAGGATATGACGAGAAAGCTGGAAAACTAAATAACTTTTTTTTACCCCCAAACCACTCTGCACATCACGCAGGCCAGCTGTCTCCATTTCAGAGATGGCAACTGAGGCTGGGGGACAGGGTACAGCTTGGTGGGGTCACACTGCTCCTGGTAACCAGCCAGGTCTACAGCCCAGTATTCTGACGCTGTTGATCTAAGTGGCTGGCACTCATAAGCACATGAAGATCCATAATCAAGGAGACAGTGCAAAGTGATGAAGTGTGATTTCTTTTTGTCCTGCTTCTTGGCAGAGCTGAGAAAAGCAGTATGATAGAGTTGGTCTGGGTCTGGGGAGTTGGGCTTATCATATGTTGGTTGTGAGAGAGTGAAATGGTAAAAGCCTTTCCGCCTGGCAATTTGGCAGTACAAAGAGCTTAAAGGATGAGTTTTCCCTAAAGAGGTAAATAAGAATCTGCTTTAATCAGCAGCCAGGGTGGGGAACCTTTTTTCTGCCAAGGGCCATTTGGATATGTATGATATCATTTGTGGGCCATACAAAATTGTCAACTTAAAAATTAGCTGCTATATTTGGTCAAACATTTGATTAAATCATTCCTAATGCTTTGGGAGGGCCAGGCCAAATGATTTTGGGGCCTTATATGGCCCTTGGGCCAGACATTCCCCACCCTTGCTCTAAGCCCCGGCCTGTGTGGTTCAGTTGGTTGGACATCATCCAAAAAGGTTGTTGGTTTGATTCCTGGTTGGGGCACATGCCTGGGTTTCAGACTCTATCTCAAGATGGGGAAGGAGGGTGTGAGCAGGAGGAAGCATGCAAGAGGCAGCCAGTCTGTCTCTCTCAGATCGCGTTTGTCTTTCTCTCCCTTCCCTCTAAAAACATTTTTTAAAAAATCAATTGCTCTTCTTTCTTCTAAAAACCAAAGAACCTAACCACTAAGATGTTGTTTAGCATCATTTAGATTAAAACGTTGAAAACTTGAGCCTCTGGAAGGAAGTTGGTTGAGTAAATTGGTAGCCATTGTGCAAAGTAAGTATGAGATCATCAAAAGTGGCGTCTGTATGTTGTCTGGGGTTTTCTTTGGAAGCCTCCAGCCAAACACTGACACTGAGAAACAGGAGGAGGAGGGGCGTGCCGGGGCTGCAGGCGGACCCTGAGGGGATGAATGATTATCACACGCTTCTGTGAAAGAGAGGCTAAGGCACTACTGGGCTATCGCTACCAAGTACCCTGTTCACCTGCCTCCTCTGGCGTTTATTGTCCTAACAGCTGGAACTAAAATGAACCTCTAGATACAATCAGCAGGGTAAGCATCCTTGAGAAAGTATGTGCTTCTTCAAGGTCGGGTCTTTAAAGACTAAACATAGAGATTCTAGCAAAACACCCGGGGATCAGACTTGTTTGGAAAAATCAAGGCAGGGCTGCTGCCTTCGGCAAGGTCTCCCCAGAGGCCCCCAATCTTTCGGAGTATCCTCCTTATAGACTTCCCCACCAAGTCCCGTGCTTCCCCACAGCAGTGGGACGTGGGCAGAAGCTGGGGGTGCGTCCGGGGCTTGTGAATTTGCAATGCTGCACGATGAACAGGTGGAGTTGTGTGTGCCTCATCTCAGCGCCCACTCAGCACTTCCTGCGGAGACACCTCTCTGCCATGGGCTTGCTTCCCGAACACACTAAAGAGATGCTGATGTTGAAGTTCGTGGATTATCATGGGAAGATATTGGTGACATACTTGAGTGGGAAAGGACCACAAATACTTATGTACAGAATTTTCATTTGGCTTAAATAATACACAACCCCATACATAGAAAACAGATGGCAGGGTACACCCAAGTCGAAATCACTGGGTAGAGAAATGATTTTTTTTAGCTTATCTGATTTTTCCCCCAACAGCAGAGTGGTGTATCACTGGTGAGATTTTATGAGGAGATGGGTCTACTAAAATATGTTGCTCTTTTGATTTAGCAAAGAGCATAGAGGAGATGAAGAAGATGCTGGTGCTGGTGCTGGGCTGTGCTGTCCAGGTAGGGCTTGGGCAAGGGTGGAGGGCATCTGCCCTTGGACATCTTATGTGTGGGTTTGGGGGATAGACTCCCCTTTAGTGAGTGAGGTGGGAGGGAAGCTGCCTTCAGTCCAACATGACACATCCCGGCTTCCTGAGAGAAGGGACCACTCATTAGTTGGCAGCCGATTCTAGTCCCAGGGCACCTTTGGCAAGAAGCAAGTGGGGGTTCCTCAGCCTAGGGTGCCCTTAGCAAATTGTCCCCAGTATAGGGACACCTAGACCAAAGATCAGAAACTCCATCCTGCCTGGGGGCCCCATCTGACCCTCCCTGATTTTGGAAAAAACTTTCATGGGCACAGGACCCCACTGGATTCTTCATGTATTATCTCTGGCTGCTGGCACAGCACAATGGCAGAGCTGAGACTAAATGGCCCGCAGACTCTGAGATGTTCCTACCATCCGGCCCTTTGAAGAGGAAGGTTGTCACCCTGGAGCTCTTGACCTTATGTGGTTTAAGAGTCACTGGAGTTGTTTAACGTGCAGATTTCTGTGCTTCAGCCCCAGCGTTTTCAACCTGATGGGCTTTTTGAAAACAAGTACCCCTGGTGATTCCTCTGTGTTGGTCAGAGCAACTTCTAGAGAAACCTCTGTCTAAGGGACAGGAGGGAGGACAGATTCTTGTTTATAAAGGAGGAAGCCAGGGGCTGGTGGGTAGTTCATTTGGAAACTATTTCTGTGGCTGTGGTCGCCCAGGTTGCCTCCCTTGCAGAATGCTTCCATTAACATGTGTTACCTCCACAGTGCGACAGGAAAGGGGAGTTTTTTGACAAAATCCAACAGCTGGACATTGAGACTCAGACCAGGATCTTGGCCCATATTCCGGAGGTAGGTTGTGGCTGGCTTTGTGGGGCTTAGCTGTGGTCCGGCACTCCGGTGGCAACCAGGAGGCAGGCTCTCACCACCAAGGGAAAGTTTAAAGACTACATCACCCATTAGTGATTGTCCTAATTTTAGGTTTCATACACCAGATGTATTGAACCTGTTTGGAAAGCTAAAACAAAATGGGGATAAAAATGTAAAAAAATTTTAAAACACCTCAATCAAGTCTCCATTTGCCTCCTGTTCTTGCCTACAATGGAGCCAGGCTGGTTTTAAATACTGTCAAGGGGTTTGGGCTCAGAGTTTGATTTGCCCTGAAAATGTGTTCCGGCCCATGTGGCCCTGCTTCCCATGGCTGATCGTCCCAGGGAAAGGGTCTCCCATTTCTGTCAGTGATGTGGCAGAGACACAGGCTGACGAGTCCCAGAAGGGCAGTCGCTATAGACTGGGCCCTGGGGTGGGGGCAGGAGGGCTCTGCACTGAGGGCAGCCCCTCTGCCATGGACCTTGGCAGAGGTGGTCACATCAGAGAAGTGGTTTCCCTGGAAACCGGGCCTGTGGGGCAGCCATCAACCTGAAAGTGAATTTCCCTGACACCCCCTCCCTCCAGAAGAAGCCTTGTATGATTTAGTTACCTTAGGAGATGTGGTTCAGCCTTCAGTCCCATTGGACAGATGAGGTAAAGGCATGAGAAAGACATGAGCAGGAGCACCTAGGAGCAAGTGTGGGGCTGACAGGGGCCGTTGAACACAGTACCCCAAGCCGGCACCAGGAACAGGCTGGGCTGATGGGCACCCAGCCCCAGGCACCATGGGTGGTGGGTGCTGAGTCCGCACTGGAGCAAGAGAGGGAAGTGACTGGTTGAAGTGGAGGGGAAGTCAGCATTGTCCTATATAGGCTCAGCCATTTGTGATGGTGAGCGACCACCTGTTAGCCTGAGGACCATTCTGCTTTTGTTAAATCCCCACCCAAGGGTATTTTCCCAGTGATTTTTAGAGAGAGAGGAAGAGAGGAAACACTAAGAGAAATATCAAAGTGAGAGAAACAAATGGATTGGTTGTCTCCTGTGTGCTTCCTGACCAGGGCCTGGCCATGGAGGAGCCAGCAACCTAGGTACATGCCCTTGACCGGAATGGAGCCTGGGACCCTTCATTCCCCAGGCTGACGTTCTATCCACTGAGCCAAACTGGCTATGGCCATTCTGCCTTTTAATTTTCCTTGTGTGTCCTTGTGTTTTGAACATGTATGGATCCAGGGACTAGGTCTTTGCTACTCACTGTCTTCCCTGCTCAGACAGCAGAATATTTAAAACTAGAGGCCCGGTGCATGAAATTCCTGCACGGGCAGAGTCCCTAGGCCTGGCCAGCGATCAGGGCTGATCAGGGCTTTCCAGCTGCTAGCAGGGACCTCCCTTCCACAGCTGCCAGATGCCAGCTGCTGGCTGGGGCCTCCCTTCTCCGGCTGCCAGCTGGGGTCTTCCTTCATTCCGCACCACCCCCTGGTGGTCAGCGCATGTCATAGCAAGTGATTGAACTCCTGGTCTCCCAGTTGAACTCCTGAGGGGACAATTTGCTTGAGCCCCCTGGACACAGCATCCAGCCTCATGGAGGGGCTGACAGGCCCAGACACTCCAATGGCGGTGGATCCAGCCTCGCCGCTGGGCTCCCGCGGCCCCCAGCCAGGCTGACAGGCTCAGACACTCCAGCAGTGCCATCTTTGTTGGGTTAATTTGCATACTTGCTCCTGATTGGCTGGTGGGTGTAGTGGAGTGATGGTCAATTTGCATGTTTCTCTTTTATTAGTGTAGATAACAAAGGGGAGGATGCAAGGCAGCCTGAATGATTATCACATTCAGGGCTGGCCCTGGGGATGAGGCTTCAGAATTATTGGATGCTTCTCATACATTCAGGTGCCGGGCCCCACAAAAGACTCACCGAGTCAGAGGGGCAACACAAGCCTTCAATTGAAGCTGCTCCTGTGGGCCAGCCAGTGTGGCTCAGTGGTTGAGTGTCCACCCATGAATCAAGAGATCATGGTTCGATTCCTGATCAGGGCACATTCTGAGTTGTTGGCTTGATCCCCAGTAGGGAGTGTAGGAGGCAGCCAATCAGTGTTTCTCTCTCATCAAGGTTTCCATTTCTCACCCTCTCCCTTCCTCTCTGGAATCAATAAAAACATATTTTAAAGAAATAAAATATAACATTTTTTTTAAAAGCTGCTCATGTGACTGCTGTGCGGCTGGGTTGCATCCCAGGATCCCCTCCAGACATCAGGTGCCTTTCCCAGGCACTGGATGGGGGGAGCAGGCCTGCAGCCCAGCCTCAGAGCCCCACATCCCTGCCTTTCTGGTGCCGCGTACCACAGGCTGAGATTTCTCCGAATTCTCTGAGACCCTCTGAATCACAACGTTTCCTTTGTGAGGTGGGAAAGGTGAGGAAGTGGATGTCAATTGAGGGACTGAAAGGCCCCGTTTTCTTGTTGTGGGTTTTGTGTTTTTGGGTTTCTTTAATCCTCAGCCAAGAATATTTTTTCATTGCTTTTCAGAAAGAGTGAAAAGGAAGCAGGAAGAGGGGAAAGGGAGAGGGAGAGAGAGAAAGACATTGAGGTCAGGGAGCGATATCGACTGGTTGCCTCCCACATGGGGCCGGGATCAAACCACCAACTAAGGTATGTGCTCTTGACCAGGAATTTAGCACGAGACCCTTTGTTCCCCAGGCTGGTGCTCTAATCACTGAGTGAAACCAGCCGAGCAGGGTAGCAGGGCTTTTGAGGTGCTCTCCCCCTCCACTTGCCCCTCTGGGAAATGGAAGAACTTTGTTGGTGCACCTCACTCAGTGGATTGCCATTTGTTTCCCCTCTTGAGGCCTGAGTGCACCAACACTCACCTTCCCACACTTAGAAGACACGGACTGAAAACAGACCTTCTGCCTCCTCGGGCTGGTCTGGGGGCTCAGGTTGAGAAGGTGAGGTCAGGCCCTAGATGGTTTGGCTCAGTGGTTAGAGTGTTGGACAGCCGACCAAAAGGTCGCAGGTTTGATTCCCCGTCAAGGGCCTGTCCCTGGGTTGAAGAAGGTGATGTGGGCAGTTGGAGGAGAGGCTGCCCAGTGCGGATGAGGCTGGGGCCTGTGCTCACACCCGGCGGAAAGGGGAAACCAGGTGGGACCGTGTGGCCTTTGGGGTGGAGATTCAGGCTCACCTGAAAAGTGTTTCAGGCTATGAAATGTTTCCTCAAAAAGTAACAGAAGATTGTCATGGACCCAACGTTCTGACAGAAGCGTTCTAATATTTTGCCCTCTTCGCATTAGATTTTATTTTAAGAAATAAGATGCTATCCCTCCTCACCCTCCACTCCCAAGGCTCACCTTCTTCGTGTGATACATGGATGGTGTGAGACTGAAATCCCTGGGGACAGTTAGGGAGCTCCCACACCGTGAGGAGCGCTGTCTGGTGTGAAGTCAGTGTCCTCCTTGAACTAGTGTGCCAGCAGCAGTGGTGTGTGAGTAAAGAGCTCGCTGCAGGGTGTGGCTGGGCTGGCTGAGGGGCCTGCCCGCCCCCCACCGACACGTGGTGGCTGAGGGTTAATAATGTCAGTGAGGTGGGTCAGCTGTGGGAGGGTTGGCCTAGGTCACAGGAGGGCGTGGCCTTGGGAGGTGGGTGCTCTTGGGGACCCCACAGCTGCTCCCTGCCCAGCCTCAGCAGCACCGACCCTCTGTGTCCCCCCAGGTGACCCACCACCAGGAGTGTCTGTTTGACCTGCAGAGGCTGGAGGTCCCAGAAATGGCCCTGGAGGAGCTGCAGTCCCTCTCGAGGAACATGGCGTTTCAGCTCAGGAGGCTGGTGGATGAGCGAGACAGTTGCAGGGAGGTGTGCTTGCGGGTGGCCCAGCAGCTGGGGGACAGGTGGGAGGGGTTTGGGCCTGGGGCCCTAGTTATGGGCCTGGCTCCTCATCCTGACTTCCTCTCAAGTTTGCACACTGTCTGTCCTCCTGGTCCATTTTCCTTGGGGGCAGGGCGACAGCACTTTTCCTGCAGGGCCCAGTCCCCTCTGTGACACCTGCGTGAGGACAGAAGTTGAGCTTGGGGGCCCTGCTCCATTCACTCGGCCCTGCTGTCTCAGTAAATGAATCCTCACGTTTTAAAAACTCCCCCACTTTTCTCCTGCCCCTCTCCTGGCATTGCAGTCTCAGCTGCCATCTTCTCTTTTACTTCTTTGATCTTTTGGTCATCCTTCAGAAAGTTGTAGTGCGGGCACTGTGCCAAGCACAGGAGCACGCTGGTTAGACCCCTCTGTGTGCCCTCTGTAGCTGATCGTGACCCTGACCCTGGAGCGGGACACCAGCAGCCGCCCCAGCGAGGACACGCAGCACCTGGCCATGGAGCTGGCAGACACCAAGGCCAGGCTGCGCAGAATCAGGCAGAAGCTGTGAGTCCCCCAGTGACCCCGTTCTTTCCGCCCTTGTGCCCCGTGTCACCACACCTGCGAGCACCTGTGGTTCACTGCCATGTGGGGCAGTAAACGGGGGCGCTCTCCCACGTGCCTGGGAGTGTCTGGGCTCTGCTTTGAGCTGGGTCCCTGTTGGGCCCTGGGTAGCCCGCTCCCTTCCCCCCACTCCCATCCCCTCCCCCCCCCCCCCGGCCTGCACAGCAGGGTTCTGCTGGGCCTTTAGGGCTCCTGCCAGCCCAGACATGGCAGGCTCAGAGCAGCAGCCTGCTGCTCACCCTCAGGCCCAGTGTGGGTGCTCTTGGCTGGAGGGAGGATGTGACTCTCCTGTCCTGTCCGGTGGGCCTGCTCCCCCTTTCCTGCAGCTGGTGATGGCACCATGCCTGGTATCTCGGGAGCTGCCCGCCTTCACCTCCCCGCCAGTGGGCCTCGCTGCCTGCCTGGCTGTGGGCTCCTTCCCTGTCCCGCACCCTCAGAGGAAAGCTCAGGTCTGTGGTGTGGTAAGAGCAGGCATTGGAAACTTAAAGCTCACCTTGGAGTTGGGTGTGTTTTTGCACCCCCGCATGCAGACGCCTTCCTCACGCCCAGAAGCCAGGTCCCCTCTCCTTCCCCGCTGGGGTCTCCCAGGTGGTGGGCTTTCGGGGTGCTTCTGAGGAAGCCCTCACCATGTCCTCCCATTGCCCCCAGGGAGGAGAAGACGGAGCAGCTGGCGGACACCAGCTGCTGCAGGAGGCCCTATGTGAGCGGGAGGCCTGTCCTGTGGGGGTGGCTGGGGGGCTAGGGCGCCCCAGTCACCATGGCCCCAGGTCCAGGAATGTGATCTGGGACCTCTCCTTCCCGCTCAAAGCAGCGCTGCCTGAGAGTCAGTTGTCCTGGGAGCTGCTGTGGGGTGACATGCTTCAGTGTCAGCATGTGGGGCTCCCCCTCGGGGGTCTGCACATGGACCAGCTTGGCCGCCCCTGGCTTCTCCTGGGGCTGCAGGGACTTGGGCCTTCCCCAGCCCCGAGGGTGCCCTGAGCCAGGTCCCCTGTGATGTGGAGTTGGTGCGGCTGGAGGCTGAGGGGGAGGAGGGTCCCCCAGGGGAGAAGGGTGTGCCCAGCTAATCCCAGCTCAGGGAATGCAGGTGTCAGCATTGGGGTCCCAGCTCCCCTGGGGATTCCTACTCCCTCTTCCTTTTCTCTCCAAACCAAGAACAAGGAGGGGAACGTTCACCACAGCTGCCGATTTTCAGGGCGTGCCTTACCTAGCTCCTCAGGCCTTTCCCTGTCAATGTCTCAAAGTCTGGGCTTCTGATTTTATTTTTTTACTTTTATCTTTAGAAACTGTTGAATATATGGAAGTGTACGGAATAGTATAGTGAAAGCCCCGTGTGCCCATCTCCTGCATCAGTACTTATCCATACTCTGCCATTCTTATGTCACCTTTACCTCTGACTCTTCATACTCCTTTTTAAGGTACAAGTGATGTACCTTAAATACGCAAATCTTAACTTTGCGTTTTTGCCAAATCAGGGCTGTGTGTGCATGTAATCAGCCAATGTGGGCTGAGCATCTGCCCAGGCAGATCGTGATTGAAATGGCCCGACAGGTACAGCGGGACCCAGAGCCTGGGGGAGGTGTGATGTGCACCGGACTCCAAGGCGGGGGAGAGAGAGGGAGAGATGCCTAAAGAGAGGCTCTCCCACACTTGGAGCAGCACAGGAGGGAACTGTCCACTTCCTGTGCGTGTGAGGCGGCCCTGCTGAGTACTTCCCTTGCCTCTGCCTCAGCAAGACGCTAGGCAAACGCTGGGGCTTCCCTGGGAGCAGCTGAGGTGCAGGGAGTTGGCATCTCAGG
Organism: Cnephaeus nilssonii; assembly: GCF_951640355.1. Classification (NCBI taxonomy): domain Eukaryota; kingdom Metazoa; phylum Chordata; class Mammalia; order Chiroptera; family Vespertilionidae; genus Cnephaeus; species Cnephaeus nilssonii. The sequence goes on along the minus strand of NC_137086.1, from coordinate 64,472,690 downwards.
GACCAGGGAGGGCGTTGAGCCTGCGGAGCCTGCTGAGGGCGCCTGCTGATGCTGTGAGCGTGGGGGCGGTGATGTTCATTTACTCGCTCACCCAGTGCTTCCTGTGGACTCTGGAGCCTCCTTTCTCCACCCAGATCCCAATCCTTCCGGGGTGCCGAGACGTCTGCTCCTATCAGGCCCTCGTTCCTTCCAGCCAGAATGAGCATCTTCTGCCTCTTGGCATCTCCATCTCTGCCTCCTCCTCACACATCCTGTGTTCAGGAGACGCTTTGTGAGCACCCACTGGGCGCGTGGTGCTGTCTGACGTGGTGGGAATGCACCCAGCTGACTAATGATGAGAGCCTCCTGTGAGGCCCACCCCTCCCCAGGCGCTGCAGGCCTTACCCTCAATGCCCTATGGTAACTGTGTGGATATATTCTTATGTCTGTTCACATGGGAAGGTTTGTGCAGGTGGCATTTGACTGGTCTGTAGGAGGAGTTCATTGCTCTGCCTGTAGCTCCTTGTTTGATGGACCTACTGTGTGACTCAGTAGATTTTGCTGGTTAGACAGAGAGCTGGAGGCGCTTGGTCTGTCTGCAGAAGGGCTGCAGGTTGGAGGTGGAGGTGCCTGGAACACAGGCCGGTGGCTCTGTATTCATTTCACCTGACACTTGACTGGGACACTCGCTCCTTCGTTTCCCTGGCACATGTACTGCGTGGCAAGCCTCGTACCCGGATTCATGGGCAGTAGGACTCGCAGTTTCTGCCCTGCAGCAGGGTGCTTACTAATGGTTGCCATATGCTTGATCCGTGTGCTTTCCCAAGACACAACAGGGAAGCAGGAGGTGGGGACCCTAATGGTCCATGGCCCTGTTTGTCAAACTTTGATAAGAAAGATCGCTGCCCTGAAAGCCAGGCAGAGCCCCCACCCCGACCTTCCATTTCCCACGTCCCGTGGCTAAAGGCCACACGAAGGAACGTTTGTCTTCCAACAGCCGCCCCAGCAGGTGTCTGAGTCTGAGTCCCCACAAGTCTTGGCTCCAGGCAGATGGTACAAGCACAGCTGATATGGGGCAGGCAGGTGGGGATGGTGGGCTGCAGACAGAGGCTGAAACCCTGGAACCTGGGTGGTCTCTGCCAGCCTGTCTCTGGGTGTGGACAACTCAGGAAGGGGGTCTGGACAGGGATTTGCCTGCACAGGGAAGATTGAGAGGATGACTCAGTCTCCACCTTGGACCTGGGGAGGCTCCTGAGTCACACTGAACAGGGAAGGTTCCTGCAGGAGGAGGAACAGCCTAGGGCTGGTCAGGGGCTCCCTCTTGTGCTCTGCTGCCCTCCAGAGAGGGCTGTGCGGGACCCTCTACAGACTGAGACAGGAAGGAAATAAAAGCCCGAGCTGAGGGGAGGCTGTGGGAGAGAGAGGGCAAGGGCTGGACTGGGGGTGCCTTTAGGAGCAGGGTGTGTGTATGAGCAACTGCCCCTGGAGGCTGCTTGGGCCGCACAGGCAAACCACTGGCCCCCACGCTGCCTGGCTCAGGGCAGGGAGAGTCGTGTTCTGAGCTGGGGCGGAGGGCTCACCCTGGTGCCTGGTGAGCGGGATCAGCTCTTATGGGCGGTGGAATTCTGCTGTATGTGCGGTGGTTTCTTTGAGAAGGGCGTGGAGTTCAGAAAGCGGTTTTGTTCCCAGTGGGATAAAGGAGGGAGGCTGCTTTGACAGGGACTGGAAGGGACCATGGAGACACGTCGGGTGGAGGAGGGGAATTGGCTCCTGGGCTGGAGGAGACCCCCGGAGCTGGCCCAGTGTCTGCCCCTTCTCTCTGTCCAGCCCCGCCCCCTACCTATCCCCCTCTCCCTCAGCTCTACAGAGAGAAGCCGCTCACCCAGGCTTGGCAGTCTCCCTGGTGTCCATTGCTAGCGGGTGTGTTTCCCTTCAACAGCTACAAGGACAAGCTCCAACATGAGGCGGCGCTGGAGCAGCTGAGGAGGCTCTTGAACTCCGAGCGGGAGGCTCTGCAGCAGGAGCAGAGGACGAGCGCCATGGCCGCTGAGGAGAACCAGAGGCTGCAGGGAGAGCTGGACAGGTAACCATCAGGCCCCCTGCAGCGCCTCTGCCAGAATGTCATTCACACCCACTCACTCAGCACCCGCTGAGCTGAGCTCAAGGGAGACCCCTGGTGATGGTGCATCTTTACCAACCCTGCCCTGGTAACAGCTGGTGGTAAGAAGGTAGAGGGGACTCGAGCTGGTGGCTGGAAGGAAGGACTCAGGAAGCTGGCATGGGGCATTGTCTAGGTCTGGATTACCTCCCCTCCCACATTTATGGTGCCAATGACTGTTGGGCATGGGCACCTGCATCCTCTAACACCAGCGCTCCCTGAGGGAGAGAGGCTCTGTCCTCAGCACTCACCCATTCCCATTTGTGAATTCACCTCCTCGCCGAAATCTACTGGTTACCCCCAAATTGGTGCCCGTGGCCTTTCACGGATATGCCCAGTTTGGGAGATGCTGGAGTCGCCTGATGTGCACATTTGCAGCTGAGGTTGAACAAGGCCTTTGACCCCGGCCTTCTTACAGCTCTCACAAAGGAGCGTCCTCTCCGTGGTCCATTGAGTGCCATGTTGTTCTATTTGTGCTCTGTGGGGGCGATTTCCTCGTATGAAGTGGCCCCCAAATGGAGTGCTGAAACACTGTCTAGTGTTCCCCCGTGCAAGGCTGCGCTGGGCCTCACGGGGAATATACGAGTGGCACACAAGGGTCATTCGGGCCCAGGTATGGTGCTGTTGGCTGTGAGTGTATTACATGAGGCGTCTTTATGTCTTATCAGTAGACAAAATGTGGCCAGAGACTCCCAGGAACCGGTGAGAACAGTGTATATACTACCGGTGGCTGGATAGAACAGTATACTGGGAATCATGAGAATTAGCTGAGCTATTGTTATCCTTTAAGAAAACCACAGCAACAGAGGAGGAAACAGGCTCAGGGAGATGACACAACTTGTTCAAGGTCAATGCTCCTAGTTAGTGGCACAGGCAGGATTCAAATCCAGGTCTTGCCTCAACGCAGAGGCGGGATCATATGAAGCCTTCCTTGGCACAGCCCTGATTTAACATGTGTTGTGGGGCTGTAAACTCAGCTGCCTGCAGTGGCCGGGCAGGTCCAGCAGGCGGGGAAGGAGAGTCAGCGATAGACCAGGCCCTGGGAGAACACACCCAGGCTGTCAGCTGGGAGGCAGGCCAGGCTGCAGGTCATCTTTCTTTATGCTTTTTTTTTCCCCCTGAGGAAAAGATATCTGAATGTTGATGTGAAACTTAAAATTTTTGAATGCCGATAAACTACTTACTTTGTTTGTTTGTTTGTTTGTTTAAAAAAAAAAAGCTGCTTGTTTGGGCGGGACAGAGGACCAGGATGACCTGGAAACATTTTTGAGGCCGGGGACCCTTAAACCTAAACCCGGGAGTATTCACAGGACAACAACGGAGGAATCTTTTCATCTTTTTCTGTTTGCTTTCTTTATGTTATTTTATTTTTTGTAGTTGTCTTTATTGGAGAGACATCAGTTAATAGAACCATACACACTTTAAAATGAAATAAAATAAATGTTAAAATTTCTTTTAAAAAGCTGTGTGGGCCAAACTTCACACACCTCTGTTCAAATTGAGTCCATGAGCCTCTGGTCTTAGGAGCTTTTTGGTCTAAATCTTCCCCCAGGAATCCCAGTCGGGTTCTGATGATGATGATGATGATGATGGTGATCATTTCAGTGAGTTTACGTAACACTGCAGAATCTCCTATTTTATTTATCTCAGGTGTTGAAATTAGAAAGGGGCTTGGAATTGGGGAGAAGAGCTGGGCATAGAGTCTTAGAGCAAAGAAGTTCTGATTCAGTGTTTAAGTGTTTGAATCAAAGAACCCTTTTTCCAAGTAGGCAGCTGGGCCAAAGCCTCCCATAGAAAGGCCTTCTACAGGGATGCTCTGTGGAAGTGGTGTCCGAGCCTGCCTGTCCTGTCTCCCCCAGCCCACAGTGTGGTACCTGGGGTAGCCTCCTAGAACCCTAATGAAAACAGTTTGAAAACTGCTGATTTTGTTCAACCCTTCATTAACGAGTGAAAAACAAAACACTGAGGCCCAGAGAGGCTGTGGTTTTGATTAAGGTTGCACAACTGGGGCAGAGCCTAGGAGTGCTCCTCAGCCCTCTGCCCTGTGTCTCTCCACCCCCAGGGCCCATTTCCTGCACCAGCAGCTGCAGCGGGAGCAGGAGGAGCTGCAGACCCACACCAAGAAGCTGCAAACCACCCTGAACGACAAGCAGCTGGAGATGAACTGCTGGCAGGACCAGTGCAACTGGCTGAGGGGGGAGCAGGAGGAGCTGCAGATCTACACCCAGGTGCTGCAAACGTCCTTGAATGACAGGCAGCTGGAGATGAACCGCTGGCAGGCCCGGTACAAGGAGCTGAAGGGGGAGCAGGAGCAGCTACAAACCCTCACCAAGGAGCTGCAAACCAACCTGAAAGACAAGCAGCTGGAGGTGAAGCACTGGCAGGCCCGGTACAAGGGGCTGAAGGGGGAGCAGGAGCAGTTACAAACTCTCACCAAGGAGCTGCAAGCCAAGGAGCTGTATGCCGACACCAAGGAGCTGCAAACTTCCCTGAAGGATATGCAGCTGGAGGCAAACCGCTGGCAGGCCCTGTATGAGGGACTGAAAGGGGAGCAGGAGCAGCTGCAGACCCACACCAAGAAGCTGCAAACCAACCTGAAAGACAGGCAGCTGGAGGTGAACCGCTGGCAGGCCCGGTACAAGGGGCTGAAGCGGGAGCAGGAGAAGCTGCAAGCCCTCACCATGGAGCAGCAAGCCCTTAGCAAGGAGCTGTACGCCCAGGCCAAGGAGATGCAAACCTCCCTAAAGGACACACAGCTGGAGGTGATTCACTGGCAGGCCCTGTATGAGGGACTGAAAGGGGGGCAGGAGGAGCTGCAGACCCACACCAAGGAGCTGCAAGCCTCCCTGAACGACACACAGCTGGAGGTGAACCGCTGGCAGGCCCAGTGCAAGGGTCTGAAGGGGGAGCAGGAGGAGCTGCAGACCCACACCAAGAAGCTGCAAACCTCCCTGAACGACAGGCAGCTGGAGGTAAACTGCTGGCAGGCGCAGTGCAACTGGCTGAGGGAGGAGCTCCAGAGCATGGACATCTCGCTGACGGAGCTGGACAACCACTGCCAGGTGAGGCCTGGGGCTGGAGGGCACAGCACCCTGGATGGGCCTTTTCCCTGGGCTGACGCCTTGGGCTCAGCCTGGTCTGAATGAGTCCTCATTGGCATCTCTGCTCAAAGGGTGTGTGTGAATGTCACACAGGGGCGGAGGGGAAGCCAGAGGCTTGTGGCTGGGATGAACACCATGACTGGCAGCGGTGTGCTACAGAACACCTTTCACCGGATCTTTGCTTTTTGCAGGGTCGGGGCGGTACATGGAAACAGCCGAGTACCGTTTTATTTCCATCCTCTCGGCTAAGCACTCTGCTCTCTGTGTCATCTCATTTAATTCTCGCAATGATCTGTGAGCTGGGTTCCCATTCTTGTCCTTCTGAAGTAGCGGTTTGGAACTCCATTTGTATGAAGCCAAAACTGGGGACTTTCCTGCTCACCAACTGCGATGATATTCTAGAGCAGGAGCTGGCCAGCCTCAGCCCCAAATTCAGGTCCAGCCCCACGCCTGCTTGTGTCAGGCTGTGAACCAAGGATAGCTTCCACAGTGTTTAATGGTTGGGGAAAATCAAAAGTAGGATGATATTTGGTGGCAAGTGAAAGTGATATGAAATTTAAAAGCCCGTGTCTTCGAGTAAAGACTTTTGGGTTGTTATTTAAACACAGCCACACCCAGGCCTGTACATTGTATCTCCGGCCCTTTCCTGCCGTAGTAACAGAGTTGAACAGTTGCAGCAGAGACCACTGTGGGCCTGGAAAGCCTCACAGATTTAGTGCCTCGGTCTTGACAGGAACAGCGTGCCAACCCTGCCTAGAGCAGAGATGTCCAACAGGAATATAATGCAGGCCAGCACATGTAATACTCAACTTTATAGTAGCCATATTCAAAAGTAAGAGGAGACAGTGGGATTAATGGAATGGTCTATTTTATTTAACTACTAAAGGCCCAGTACATGAAATTCGTGCATAGGGGAGTGTCCCTCAGCCCAGCCTGCACCCTCTCTATTCTGGGACCGCTTGAGGGATGCCCAACTGCCCGTTTAGGCCCGATGCCACTGGGCAGATGGGCATCCCTCTCACAATCCAGGACTGCTGGCTCCCAAAGGCTTGCCTGCCTGCCTGGCTGATTGCCCCTAACTGCTTCTGCCTGCCAGCCTGATCACCCCCTAACCACTCCCCTGCCAGCCTGATCTATGCCTAACTGCTTCCCTGACAGCCCAATTGCCCCCAATTGCCCTTCCCTGTCAACCTGGTCACCCCTAACTGCCCTCCCCTGATGGACTGGTTACCCCTCACTGTCCTCCCCTGCAGGCCTGGTCGCCCCCAACTGCCCTCCCCTGCTGACCTGGTCACACCTAACTGCCCTCCCTTGCCAGCCTAATCCCCCCCTAACCATTCCCCTGACAGCCTGATCTATGCCTAACTGCTCCCCTGACCGCCCAATTGTCCCTAACTGCCCTCCCCTGAAGGCCTGGTTGCCCCCAACTGCCCTCCCCTGCTGACCTGGTCACCCCTAATTGCCCTCCCTTGCCAGTCTGGTCGCCTCTATCTGCCCTCCTTGCCGGCCTGGTCGCCCCCCCCCCCAACTGCCCTACCCTGCAGGCCTGGTCGCCCCAAACTGCCCTCCTCTGCAGGCCTGGTCCCCCCCAACTGCCCTCACCTGCAGGCCTGGGTTCCCCCCAACTGTCCTTCTCTGCAGGCCTGGTACCCCCAACTGCCCTCATCTGCTGGCCCGATCACTCTTAACTGCCCTCCCCTGCAGGCCTGATCTCCCCCAAAACTGCCCTCCCCTGCAGGTCTGGTCCCTCCCAACTGCCCTCCCCTGCTGGCCATCTTGTGGCGGCCATCTTGTGTCCACATGGGGGCTGCCATCTTGTGTGTGGAATGATGGTCAATTTGCATATTACTCTTTTATTAGATAGGATTATATCTAAAATGTCACATGAAACTCCAAAAGTTTATTAGTGGGATTTTTAAAATGGTTTTTTTACTGATTTTTTGAGAGAAACATCAATCAGCTGCCCCTTCATGCCCTCTACTGGGGAATGAAGCCTGCAACCCAGCCATGTATCTTGATCAGGAATTAAACTGCTGATTACTTGGTGCATGGATTGACAACCAACCAACTGAGCCACAGCGTCGGGCAGCTTATTAATGATATATTTTACATTAGTGTTTAATTGTTAATAAGACCTCAGAACCTATTATGTATTTTGCACTTATGGCCCGTCTCAGCTCAGACTGGCTGCGTTTTCAGTGCTCAGCGGCCACATGTGGCCACTGGCTGCCTGATTGGAAGGTGCAGTGGCAGAAGGCTTGTCTGTCTCCATGGCATTGGCCGCATTGATCATTCCAGCTGACACAGACAATACCAAAGAGGCCATCTTTGTGCATGTGGCCTGTTTCTTCTTTTGGAAGTAGATTCCCAGCAGTGGAATCACGGAGCGTGTGGTGTTTGAGACATTGTCCATCTGTGTTTTAGCGGCTCTCCAGTCTCAAGGGGAAGTTGGAGAGAGAAAATCGTCACCTCCAGTGCCAAGTCCACTTGTTGAATGAGCAGAACCAGAGGCTTCTCCAGGAGGACGTGGAGGACAAGGACCAGCACCACCAGGAGCAGCAGCAGTACGTGGGAGGGGTGTGGGCTGATGTTCACCCTTCAACAGAGGGGGCGTGGCTTCCAGCTCCAGGACTAGACCGTGCCCTCTGGGCAGCAGAGAACCCCCTGGGTGCAGTGGTGTACCCAGGGCAAGGGGACAGACCATCTTACCAGTGCATCCTTCACTCACTTCCCCTGGAATGGTTCTAGATTTCTGCAAGTAGGAGTGGTTGGCTTTGTTGGCTTTTCAGAGACGCTGCCCCCTGCCTGACGTTTCTTAATCTGTTCTTGGGATGCTCTGATGATGGTTTTGCATGGAAAGTATCTGCAGGGGGCCAGGGAGTGGGCAGGCTTCCTGAGCCTGCTCTAAGCTGAGACTTCCCCAGCTTTAGGATAGCTGGGCCATGAGTTTGTGGGGTTGGGGGTCGGCCGTGGGAACAGAATAACACTGACTAGAAGAACAGAGGCCGAGCCAAGAGCGCTGGGAGCAGAGCAGGTCAGGAGCCAAGGGCCCAGTGGTTAGCAAGCGATCACTTTTCACGGGGGCGCACTTCGCGGTGAACTCGCAGGAAAGCCCTCGGATTAGGTGGGGCCTGGGCACCTTATGACCTAAGGAGCCTGAGCAGCTGCCTCGATGCCGAGGACTCACTTTCAAGCAAGGAAAGCAGGGGTCTGAGCTGTCAAGTCCACATGGGTGAGGAGAGGCAGGAAGAGGACCGAAGCCGGCGGCCCAGTGGGGGACGCTGTACAGAGAGCACTGCGTGCACGGCTCCTAGACGCACAGAATGAAAGCATGCCAAGCCGTCTGCTTCAGGAAGGCCAGGCTCCCTCTCCCAGGAGCAAGGGTGTCCTCTGGCAGCCCAAGGTTTAAGAGGTGTCTCTCTGGTCCTTTCTGTGTTTTTGAAAATGTGAACTGACTTCCCACACTTAGAAATTAAGAGATTTTGCTTCAGAGCCGGAGCTTCTGGAGCCTTCGGGAAAGGCAATCAGAAGCTCCGCCACATGGACAGCGGGGCTCCGATTGCAGGCCCTGCATTAGGTCCCACGTGGCACCGTGCACTCGGCCTCGCCGCAGGCCCCACCCCCCTCCGGTCCTCCCAGGCAGCTCTGCTCCTTATCTTCTCTGTCTGGCCCCCGAAAGGCTTTGAGTTTCCTTCCCTGGAAGTGTGAGCAGAAGCCCAACATTGCAGTGGGTCCAGGTCGGAGGTCTGACTTTGCTAAAGTGACCTTTTTCACCTGATGCCCGTCTAACTCACAGAGGGAAGACCCCCCCCCCCACTCCACACCACTGAAGGCATCGTTGGTCTGCACCCCCAGGAGCTAGCCTAGCCCTGTGTCCGACCCGAGTGCCCAACACCCTGAGCTGACCTGGCCGGAATCCTCAGGGTTCCCCAGTTTGAGTTTCAGATGGTTCGGGGTCTGCTCTCCTGACAGACAGCCTGATCCTAGGTGTTCAGGCGGTCCCCTCGATGTGCTAGGCATCCTGGACCCACGTCACCTGCTTCCACCCCCATATTCCCAACTTGGTGGTCATGGTGGCCATGAGCACTGTGATGTCTGAGTCCCAGAAACACACCAGTTCCTTCTGGGCCAGGTCCCAGGCGGGGCTGATGAGTCAATTTTAAAAACCAGATTGTTTCTCTCTCTCCTCTATTAGAGACAAAGTAAATGACTTACAGAGACAAAATGAAAGACTGGGAGAAAAAAGCATGGCTCAGCACAAGTTCCATGATCCAGCGCCAAAGAAGTGAGTTGATCTAAGCGTCAGTAACTTACACACGGAACAGAAGCTTGCTCTTTCACGAGTAGGGAAGCTGTAGCATCTAGAGCAGTGACCAGTTTGTTGGGCCCGTACCTTCCGCTGTATGGCAGCTGCCCTGTGTGCAGGTCCCTCCCAGCACGGAACAAATTTAGTCTCTTTCGGTCCCACCCTCCTTACTCAGGGTTATCCTATGAGGGACGGTGAAGGCCAGCTGGCCAGGAGCCTGTTTAAGGGGCAGAGAGTCTGGGCTTTTAGAGCAACTAAAGCAGGCGTATCAGGTTTGGTCTCAAGATTGCAGGACCTAGAAAAGCATGTTTCTGTTTTGGGAAGGAAGCTTGGCTCAGACGCCTGGACCCGCATCCCCGTCTTCAAGCACAGGAACCTTTTGTTCGGACCTCCATTCCTCTGGGTCCACTGGACCCCCAAGGGCAGGTTCACAAACAAGTTCCCTTCTGCAGAGAGCAGCAGCCCCGGTGGTGTGCCGGCTGGGTCCCCGAGACTGCCGGCCTCTCTCCAGCAGCAGGGCTTCCCCTGGGCCCGGGCCTGAGCCCAGGAGCTGGACTTCCCATTGTCCTGTCCCAGCCCAGCCTTGAGGTCAAATCCCCATGAATCCGGCAGGGCCTCTCTGTAGAAATCACAGAACCACAGAATTTCAGAACCTCCGCCTGACCCTGCTGTTGACAGGGAAATTGAGGCACCGATGAGGAAATGGAGTGGCTTGTGTAAGCACAGTGCTGTTTCGTGGCAGAGCCAGGATCAGAACCCAGCTGTGGTCCTTGTGACATTAGAATGCCTCATATCCTGTGAGCTGCAATGTATTACCTTTACATTCACTGTTTTTATTTATTTACTTATTTTTTTAATCCTCACCCGAGGATATTTTTCCCATTGATTTTTAGAAGAGAGTAGAAGGGAGGGAGGGAGGTGAGGGAGGTATGAGAAGGGGAGAGAGAGAGAGAGAGAGAGAGAGAGAGAGAGAGAGAGACATCGATGTGAGAGAGAGACATCAATTGGTTTCCATCTGCACATACCTCGACCGGGGCCGGGGATCGAACCTGCAACCCAGGTATGTGCCCTTGACGGGGGAATCAAACCCACCACCCTTCAGTGCTCAGGCCGACACTCCAACCACCAGGCTCCCGCCCAGGTTCACTGTTTCTACTTGAAGCAGCCCATTCTCCTGCCCTCTTCCCCTCACCCAGACTCCTCAATGCCGGGAACAGCCAGAGTATACCAGCCTATTCCACGTATTATTAACTCTAACAGAAAATGAGGAGGTCCCTGACCCTTTCTGAAAATGGCATTTTGGTGGAATTTTGCCAACCAGCATGATTAGGTCAGCACAGCACCGCTTCCTGCACTTGGCACAGTAATGGAGAGCTGAGAGCTGGGTTGGAGGTTCTGTTTTCCCGAGGGGCTACTGTGGGTTTCTGCCGTGAGAAAGGCTTCACCATCCCTGGGTCAGTGCGAATTAACTGCACACTGTGTGCCCCCTCCTGAGCCCCAGGTGGGATGATCGTGGTGATGGCGAAGAGCACCCTCATTCTGAACCAGATTAACCGCAGCCTTCCCAGGCTGGTGAAGGAAATCCCAGCTCACGTAGGGCACCCGGGGAGGCAGTGAGGGTTGGCTGTGTCCTAAAATCCTTCCTCTTACAGGAAGAAGCGCTGGATTGGAGCCAAAGCAATTATGAAATTCATCAAAGGAAAGAAAGGGGGTTCCAGAGAACAACCAGACCAGGCCTCGCCCAGTAGTTCTCAGCCTCTTCAATCGCAGCTGGAGCCCCTGGAGGCCAACCCATGCTGCTCAAAGTGGACAGAAGAGCAAGACGCCCGCAGGGGGCGCAAGGGAAAAGGTAGGGGGGCGGACCTGGCTGCGGGCAGGAAGTGAAGGGGAGCATCTCAGGTCGCCCTCAGGGACAGGGGAGAACCAAGGACACTCCAGTGCATGCTGGGTGCGCACGTGTGTGTGTGTGTGTGTGTGTGTGTGTGTGTGTGTGTGTGTGAGAGAGTGTAGGAGCCTGAAGCGGGCATGCTCCAAACATGCACATCTGCCTCCTGAGGTATGTGAACACCCAAGTAGAAAATGTAAACCCCGTCAGTGTTGCTGCACTTTCGTTCCAGAACAATTCAGGTCCTTTAGCATGAGGAGCCTCACGCATCATGGACACTGTGGGAGGGCCTCGCATATCCAGAGCTGATGTCCACACAGTTGCCGCAGAGACAAGCTCCACTGCGGATGTGTTTGGGGTTCCCGGTTTCCTCCGGCCTAGAATAGGCCGTTTCTGTAGGGGGCTCCGCGGTGCATTGAGTGCGTCATGGACAGCGGCAAGGTCTCCAGCAAGGCCTCCTGTGGCTCTGATTGTTCTGTCACTTTGAAAAGCGGGTCTGGTTTCTTCTCCAGCCTGATGTGGCCTTGAGTCCTGCCACCACGGGGTGCACTGTACTCGTCATTCAGGGTTGTCGTGTGGAGTTGCCTTAGGTTCTGAAGTGGATTTCTAGTTGCATGTGCTGTATGTATTTCATGGACTCTAAGAGGCTGTCAGGACAAGGGTGCTCACATAAAAAGAAGATAAATGGGTTGTGGCAGTGACGATTTTGTCAGAATTGTCACCTGGCCAACAATGACTGTGAGACAGGCTCGAAGCTGCATCCTGATTTCAGGGATGTTAAGGTTTGGGAGAGGGGGAAAATGCATCTTACTTGCCTTAAACATGGTTTAGTTTTCAAGTTTACTTTTAAATATCATGTCCTACATGACTTACCTATAAGCCTGCCAGACGTGCACCCTGAGAATTTACATTTATGAAGGACACCAGGACTTCCTGAGACCAGCCCATGCCTGGGACTCGGGCCCTCTCAGGGGCGGCTGTGACAGCACCGAGGGCCCGTGACCAGTGCCTTCTGAGTGTGACCTGCGCACATGCCTTTCTGGGTGACAGTCACCACTGCAGGTCCTGGTGTGTCCCTCGAAACGCAAAAAACAAAGTGTGCACACGCATACATACCAGTGTTTGGGACACATACTTGCATTCCCAGTCTTTACAGGAGTTGATTAGGTAAAACGCTCACATGCAGGTAAATGATATCGAAGCTGATTAACATGGATCTAGAGGCGTCTTGGCCTCGGGTTTTCATTCAGACTACAAACTTTTTTTTTTAATTTCTTTATTGATTAAGGTGTCACATATTTGTCCTCACCCCCCCATTCCCATCCCACACCCCTCCCCACGGATGTCCCAACCCCCTGTTGAACTTAACCATTGGTTAGGCTCATATGCATGCACACAAGTCCTTTGGTTGATCTCTCCCCCTCCCCCCACCCTCCCCTACCCTCCCTCTGAGGCCCGATAGTCCGATCAATGCCTCCTTGTTTCTGGTTCTGTTCTTGTTCATCAGTCTATGTTGTTCATCATTTCCCCTAAATGAGCGAGATCATGTGTCACTAGAGATATACTTATATGAACTGAATGTGAGATGAGCAATAATAGTTATGCTGACAGGCAAATGAATCAGTCTGTAGTGAGTTTCTTTCTGGACCAACAGTACTTTTGAGACCCAATATCAATGTCCACCAGTTCCTTATGTGTACATGTCGGCATTGACCCCTCTGCTCTGGATGGTGGACAAATGGTGGTAATGCAGGTTCGATTCCCTCTGGTTGGGTCTCAGCCAGACCCAGGGGCACGGCTTCATCCGGACCCAGGGGCACGTGGCCTCACCTGGACCCAGGTGCGCGCGGATTCCCCCGGACCCGGGACCCAACGTCACCCGGATCCAGGGGCACATGGCCTCACCTGGACCCGGGATCCAGCTTCACCCGGATCCAGGGGCGCATGGCCTCACCCGGACCCAGGGGCGCGTGGCCTCTCCCAGACCCAGGGGCGCGTGGCCTCACCTGGATCCAGGGGCACATGGCCTCACCCGGACCCGGGATCTAGCTTCCCCCGGACCCAGGGGCGCGTGGCCTCACCCGGATCCAGGGGCGCACAGCCTCAACCGGACCCGGGACCCAGCCTCACCCGGATCCAGGGGCACACAGCCTCACCCGGACCCGGGATCCAGCTTCACCCGGACCCAGGGGCGCGTGGCCTTACCCGGACCCAGGGGCGCGTGGCCTCACCCGGGCCCGGGACCCAGCGTCACCCGGATCCAGGGGCACATGGCCTCACCTGGACCCGGGATCCAGCTTCACCCGGATCCAGGGGCGCATGGCCTCACCCGGACCCAGGGGTGCGTGGCTTCTCCCAGACCCAGGGGCGCGTGGCCTCACCCAGATCCAGGGGCACATGGCCTCACCCGGACCCGGGATCTAGCTTCCCCCGGACCCAGGGGCGCGTGGCCTCACCCGGACCCAGGGGCGCGTGGCCTCTCCCAGACCCAGGGGCGCGTGGCCTCACCCGGACCTAGATGTGTGCGGCCTCACCCGGACCCGAGACCCAGCCTCACCCGGATCCAGGGGCACACGACCTCACCCGGACCCGGGATCTAGCTTCCCCAGGACCCAGGGGCGCGTGGCCTCACCCGGAGCCAGGGGCACGTGGCCTCTCCCAGACCCGGGGGCGCGTGGCCTCACCCGGGCCCGGGACCCAGCCTCACCCGGATCCAGGGGCACACGGCCTCACCCGGACCCGGGATCTAGCTTCCCCCAGACCCAGGGGCGCGTGGCCTCACCCAGACCCAGGGGCGCATGGCCTCTCCTAGACCCAGGGTCGCGTGGCCTCACCCGGATCCAGGGGCACACGGCCTCGCCCAGATCCAGGATTCAGGTTCCCCCGGACCCAGGGGCGCGTGGCCTCACCCGGATCCAGGGGCGCACAGCCTCAACCAGACCCGGGACCCAGCCTCACCCGGATCCAGGGGCACACAGCCTCACCCGGACCCGGGATCCAGCTTCACCCGGACCCAGGGGCGTGTGGCCTTACCCGGACCCAGGGGCGCGTGGCCTCACCCGGGCCCGGGACCCAGCGTCACCCGGATCCAGGGGCACACGGCCTCACCAGGACACAGGATCTAGCTTCCCCCAGACCCAGGGGCGCGTGGCCTCACCCGGACCCAGGGGTGTGTGGCCTCTCCCAGACCCAGGGTCGCGTGGCCTCACCTGGATCCAGGGGCCCAAGGCCTCACCCGGACCCGGGACCCAGCCTCACCCGGATCCAGGGGCACCCGGCCTCGCCCAGACCCAGGATTCAGCTTCACCCGGACCCAGGGGCGCATGGCCTCACCCGGACCCAGGGGCGCGTGGCCTCACCCGGACCCAGGGGCACGTAGCCTCTCTCAGACCCAGGGTCGCGTGGCCTCACCTGGATCCAGGGGCGCACAGCCTCACCCGGACCCGGGACCCAGCCTCACCCGGATCCAGGGGCACACGGCCTCACTCAGACCCGGGATCCAGCTTCACCCGGACCCAGGGGCGCGTGGCCTTACCCGGACCCGGGATCTAGCTTCCCCCAGACCCAGGGGCGCGTGGCCTCACCCAGACCCAGGGGCGCATGGCCTCTCCTAGACCCAGGGTCGCGTGGCCTCACCCGGATCCAGGGGCACACGGCCTCGCCCAGATCCAGGATTCAGGTTCCCCCGGACCCAGGGGCGCGTGGCCTCACCCGGATCCAGGGGCGCACAGCCTCAACCAGACCCGGGACCCAGCCTCACCCGGATCCAGGGGCACACAGCCTCACCCGGACCCGGGATCCAGCTTCACCCGGACCCAGGGGCGTGTGGCCTTACCCGGACCCAGGGGCGCGTGGCCTCACCCGGGCCCGGGACCCAGCGTCACCCGGATCCAGGGGCACACGGCCTCACCAGGACACAGGATCTAGCTTCCCCCAGACCCAGGGGCGCGTGGCCTCACCCGGACCCAGGGGTGCGTGGCCTCTCCCAGACCCAGGGTCGCGTGGCCTCACCTGGATCCAGGGGCCCAAGGCCTCACCCGGACCCGGGACCCAGCCTCACCCGGATCCAGGGGCACCCGGCCTCACCCAGACCCAGGATTCAGCTTCACCCGGACCCAGGGGCGCATGGCCTCACCCGGACCCAGGGGCGCGTGGCCTCACCCGGACCCAGGGGCACGTAGCCTCTCTCAGACCCAGGGTCGCGTGGCCTCACCTGGATCCAGGGGCGCACAGCCTCACCCGGACCCGGGACCCAGCCTCACCCGGATCCAGGGGCACACGGCCTCACTCAGACCCGGGATCCAGCTTCACCCGGACCCAGGGGCGCGTGGCCTTACCCGGACCCAGGGGTGCGTGGCCTCACCCGGGCCCAGGACTCAGCCTCACCCGGATCCAGGGGCACACGGCCTCACCCGGACCCGGGATCTAGCTTCCCCCGGACCCAGGGGCGTGTGGCCTCACCTGGACCCAGGGGTGCGTGGCCTCTCCCAGACCCAGGGTCGCGTGGCCTCACCTGGATCCAGGGGCGCACGGCCTCACCCGGACCCGGGACCCAGCCTCACCCAGATCCAGGGGCACACGACCTCACCCAGACCCAGGATTCAGCTTCACCCGGACCCAGGGGCGCATGGCCTCACCCGGACCCAGGGGCGCGTGGCCTCTCCCGGGCCCGGGACCCAGCCTCACCCGGATCCAGGGGCACACGGCCTCGCCCGGACCCGGGATCTAGCTTCCCCCGGACCCAGGGGCGCGTGGCCTCTCCCAGACCCAGGGTTGCGTGGCCTCACCCGGATCCAGGGGCCCACAGCCTCACCCGGACCCGGGACCCAGCCTCACCCGGATCCAGGGGCACACAGCCTCACCCGGACCCGGGGTTCAGCTTCACCCGGACCCAGGAGCGCATGGCCTTACCCGGACCCAGGGGCGCGTGGCCTCACCTGGGCCCGGGACCCAGCCTCACCCGGACCCGTGATCTAGCTTCTCCCGGACCCAGGGGCGCGTGGCTTCACCCGGACCCAGGGGGGGCGGCCCCACCCCGACCCGGGACCCAGCCTCACCCTGACCCTGTTCCCAGCTTCACCCGGATCCGGGACCCAGCGGGGTTTCGTCTTCTTGATCCCAATTCCTGTTGGTCAATTCCATCTCAGCAATTCCTTCGGCCCTTTTCTCAGAGCTCCAGGGCAGCCGCCGCAGAACTCGTTGGGCGGCGGGCTCGGAGAAGCTCCGGTGCGCCCGGTGCGCGGCAGCAGGCTGGTCCGGGGTGTCTGCGTCGGCCCTTGGGTCTGCAGCGGTGGCCGGTCGCTGAGCGTGCGCACCTGGCCGCTTCCGGGGCGTTGAGATTCTTGAAGGACTCGGAGGTCAGAAAGCGTGGAGTCTCCCACCCCATGTCTTTCAGTGGCTCGTCTGTCCGTGCTCGGCAGCAAGTGGAGCCTTCCCCTCAGCCGGAGACCGCTGGGGGAACTGCGCCGAGCACGTTCCAGGCCGCCATTGTGTCGCCTGAGCCGTAGTTCTTATAGTGTGATCTTTGGGTCACCGGCATCAGCATCATCCCGCGTACCCCTCTCTTTTATTCTAGTTGTAGAGCATCTGCTCAGCCAGCCCTCCGGTGGTTCTGGATGGTGTCTGCTCTGCTCTCCCGTCGTAGACTCAAAATTGTTGTGGTAGGCAACAATCAGGCTTCCGCCCTATGCCTCCATCTTGGTCCTCCTTTGTATAGTTAAGTCTTGATTGTTGTTGGTGTCGCTGGGAGGAATTTTCCTCCAGGCCAATTGGCCGTGCGGACCCTCTGTGTCTATAAAGGAAGAGTTGCTGTGCAGGAGACACGTTTATGGGCCGGGTCTTGGTGCAGCAAGGCTTTGGCGCTCACTGAGTCTGCCTCTTGAATGTGTCCCTTATGCGAGTGGTTGAAATCTGGTGTCATCTCACACCGACCAATAGATGCCCTCGTTTCTGGGTCTCCAATGGAGTGTAGGTCAGCTACTGCCTGAGGCCACTCAGCAGGAATTACAGCAAAAACTGCAGTTTCCTCCTTCTGTGTGAGCGGCCCTGGAGCAGTCCGACTAGAACCGCAGTTTATCTGGTCAAGCTGCCATAGGGCAGGCCACCCACATGCAAAAGCCATTGCTTGGAGCCCAGGGGGGCCTGCAAAACGTGCGGGGCGGGTCTGCAAAACGTGCGGGGCGGGTCCCAGGGCGGGGCAGGTCTCAGGGCGGGGCGGGGCCTCAGGGCGCCACCAGGCCATGGCGTGGCGAACCGCACTGGCTGCAAGTCTGCTTTTTCTGGTTTCCACGTTTCCAAGCCCCCTCGTTCCACACTCCAGCGCAGCAAACACTGATTGCTGGGCGCACCTCTGCAAGGAAGTTACTCCCACTCTCCGACACGAAGGCCGAGAGTCCAGCCTCTCCCTGCAGGCGTCTGGGTCTCCCGCGCGTCCCCAGAAGCTGGATTTCAGGGTGATGGGGAGCTAATCTCCCCTAGGGTTGGAACAAAAGCCGCACGTCCCTTCCCCCGCCACCAGCCCGACCCACGCTTCTCCGCACCTTATCTCCTCCGAGTTCGCTCTTTCCTCTTCCCTCTTAGCTGTAAATCCACCATTCAGCCAGCTCTCCTGTGGTTCTGGGTGGCAGACGCTCTGTCCTCCAGTTGTATCCTTGAAATTGCTGTGCGCAGCGAAGTTCCTTTGTCCAACTTTGCTGCCTTCTTGGTTCTCCTCTCTCAAAATGGCTAAAGGACTTGAATGTAAGCTGGGAACTCCTAAAAATACTCTGAGTCGGTGTTGGCGGTCTCCGGGGCCCCGAGGATCTCACTGGGTAGGTCGGCCAGGTCAGTGACGCGGATGGGCCCGTCCTGCAGAAAGATGGTCTCTTCCTTCACCGAGAGCCACTGCACCGAGTCTGCGGCCGCCGCCACAGCGGCAGCCGCGGCCGCCCACGAGCTCATGACCCCGGCTGAGGTGCTGACTGAGGAGCAGCCGCCCGGCTTGGGGAGACACGAGCAGGAGTCGCCGCGCTCACCAGTCCATCTTTTAGTTGTATTTCCGAAACTGCCATGCGGGGCAACAGATCAGCCATTCACCTCCGCCGCCATCTTGGCTCCAGGACTCCAGGCTACAAACTTTTATTTTACATTCACCACCCCTACTTGTGTGATTCTATAAGT
Source organism: Cnephaeus nilssonii (assembly GCF_951640355.1). Classification (NCBI taxonomy): domain Eukaryota; kingdom Metazoa; phylum Chordata; class Mammalia; order Chiroptera; family Vespertilionidae; genus Cnephaeus; species Cnephaeus nilssonii. Next base: position 64,454,103 of record NC_137086.1, on the reverse strand, counting down.
TGACTTAACGATAATCAGCCTAACTGAGCTAGCAAAACTTTCAGAGAAAAGATGCTTGACTGCCCTGGCCAGTTTGTCTCAGTGGTTAGAGGGTCGGCCCTCAGACTAGAGTCCAGGGTTTGATTCTAGTCAAGGGCACGTACCTCAGTTGCAGGCTCAATGCCCGGCCCGGTCGAGGTGTGTGGGTGGCACCCAATCCATGTGTCTCTCTCACATAGATGTTTCTCTCTCTGACTGCCCCTCCCTTCCACTCTCTCTGGAAAAAATATCCTCGGGTGAGGATTAACAAAACAAACAACTATTTGGATCCCTGAATGAGCAGGTCAGTGGTAGATATTAGTAACGGCAGCCATGTAATGGGTGCTCTTTCTGGGCTCAGCACCTTTAGCTAGTTTCCCACTTTATGTCTCTCCTTTAGTTCCAACTGCCATGTGAGGCAGGCAGGATTCCTATCCCCTTTGCAGGGCTGGGCAAGTGAGGCTTGACAAGGTTAAGCACTTGCCCAGAGGATACGGGGTGGAGCTGGGATCCGAACTCGGGGCTGACAGATTACGGAGCCTGAACTCATAACCACTGTGAGCACTGCCTGCAGTTAAAGCTGCTTTGGTCCCTGAAGGTGCTGACCAAGCCTGGAACATTGCATAGTGGGTCCTTCCTCCTGTGGTGTGAGCTGTGGCCATCAGGTGGCGCTGTGGAAAGAGAAATAACAGGGGTCCTGCTATGGACTTGAATCCTAAATCAGAAATCGGATAAACCAGTTATGCTCATGTACCTGACATGTTCAGGAAGTTAGGCCAATTGTCTGCTCTGAGAAGACTCCATAATTCAAAGGTCACGAAGTGTAGGTTTGCAGGAGAAGATGCGGAGGGATCCAAATGGGAATAATTCTTGATGTGTTCACAGTGTTTTGGTATGAAACAGAGGTATTTCAAACACATCCTTCCATAAGAGGCTGTGTTAGATGTACAAGGATTATCAGTGAGCAGCTCATACTATCCTGTTGCAGAAGCCAGAAGCATCCCAGGAAGTGTCCCAAGGTCTTTGAACAGGAGCAGGAGTTAGTTGTGTGCAAGCCAAGTTGTCAGGGAGCTTGTCGTTAGGGTGGAGGAGTAAGAAAACCAGGTCCTAAACTAATAAAAATTCTTATTTAATTAACACATTGACATTGAAAAATAGTCTAAGGCATCAGCTCCTAGAGCAATATAGAATCCTTCTCACGTGCTCAATAAAGCGTTGGCAGAAGGATGCCACTAAATGAATTAAGTGGAGTCAGGGCATAACGGTTCACCGAGTCCTGATTCTGATTGTGCCGTGGGTATAGTTTCCAACTCTCCTGGGCAGGACAGGACTCTGATCTCCCAAGAACATTTAGCTAATGTAGTCATTTGTTACGACTCATTTTATTTATTTGCTGTTTTGTTCTGTTTTTCCTTCCTCTCTTGTGTTATCCGGGGGTTTAACAATTTAGCAACTCAGCGCAAAAAGAATCGCTTTTGGAGAAGTGGAAGCGAGGACAAGGCCAAGTCTCTATCTGCCCGCCCGGCTTTCTCTACACGCCTGAGGTTCTGGTCCTCCTCTGACATCGCACCCGCTTCTGACTAGCCCCTCCCTTTCTCAGACACGGGGGATTCCTAATCCTTTCCCTTCAGCAGTGTCTTCCTGATGTACCCTCCTTCATGCCTGAATTTCAAACAGTAAAACAGTAACTAAAGGCCAGATGACCCATAGTGGACCCCACCTCCTGACCCAAATTGCAAGCCAAGCTTAAAGTACCAACGTGGATTCTGACTTCAAAAGAGACGAGTTGTCACAGCCTCTGGACCGTATTCCAGCGCAGCCAGTGTGAGGGGAGCCTCGGGGCATCCACGCCCAGGTCCCTGGGCCAGGGTGTCCATGCTAAGTGAGTCTGGGACCCGTTGCCGCCCCCTCTCTCGCACCTGCAAGCTTAGAGACCATGACTCTGTGCAGCGCAGAACTGATCAGCGGTCACTAGGCTTCCGGAACTCTGTGGTCCCTGTCAAGTGAGATATTTTTAAGACTCATTTGTGGGCAGCTAACTTTAAACCTGCTGCCCTTTTCTCCACTTCCTGTGTCAGAGCTCAGAATCTTGGCTTTTGCGGAGCAGTCCCTTTTTAGATGTGTTCTGTGTTTTGAAGAATTTACCGCTCCACTCAGCATCTCAAGTAACTGGATCGATGTTGCTGAGCCAGGGTTCAGCTCAGAGTGACGTTGTAGGACCGTGCTGAGGTCCTCTGACGTCTTGGGTGCTGCTGTGAGGCCAGCAGTGGACAGACAGGACATCAGCTCACAGTCACCATCAGCCGGGAGCGCTGGTCCACAGAGGCCTTTAGTTACTGCATTGTTTTCTGTCTTCAGCCATCCTCATACCATCTCCATGATTTTGCAAAGTCTGTATCACCTGTATGCTTATTGCATGCTTTCCCTTGAATCGACTTGCCATTTCCACTTTAAAAGGGAAGATGTTTATCAGTACTGTGAGTGGAAAACCACTGTCACGATAAACACAAGGTCACCATAAAAGTAAACGGGTGACTGTTGAACTGTTGCTGTCAGTTAATGTGGCACTGACTTCATGGCATGCACCGCTCTGACTCCTGGTCTGCCACGTGCTGGTCCCCCGCCTGCCTGCCCAGGATGCTGTTGGAAACGCGGTCTCTCTGCCCTGGCTGCTGTCTGGCACCTCCGCCTCTCCGCCGCTCCTCACGCTGACCTCACACTGTGGACGCCTTTCAGATTCATCCCACCAGACTTGAATCTTGCTTCTCATCAAGGTTATCCTTCAGAATCTAATATTTCCCTTGATTTCAAGTTGCAAGGCTTAGGTGCTTACAACTTCCCTGTGAGTCCAGACACTGGGTGGCTGAGGGGCAGGGGGGCAGGTCCTAGGAGAGTGTGGAGGGGCCCGAATCCCCACAGTGGGCATGGCTCCGGGTCCATACCCCTCCAGCTGCCTGGGGCAGGACACTGTACAATACATAAGGGAAACCTATTGGGAGGGTGCACATCCTGGTCCTTGAGGGCCTGGACCACAGGTCGGGAGTGGTCCTGAGCAGCCACAGGCCTGGTCTTCTTACATCAGGGATTGAGTGACACGGCAGGTGGGCCCAGTAGTTAGTGCGTTGGACTTTTACCAACATTCTGTTGAGCCTCCTGAGCTCATCCTTTATTCTCTCCCAGCTGCTGGGGGCTCACACTGTGAGCCATGGGTAGAGCCAGGGCCAGCCGCCCGGGGCCTCCATCTCAGGGGCCTCCCCTTAGACCCCAGCCCATGGGGCACACAGCCCAGCTTTGTCCCTGGGCTCCCTGGGCCCTGCTGCCTCTGCTTCTAGGCCTCATTGTGATCGCCCCATTTTGGCATGGGATTTTGCAGCCCCATTTCTCAGTGTCCTTCTCTGCCCCAGGCCCTGGGGACCTCATACCAAAGGGAGTGGCCCCACCAAGAGGCAGTCTTGAGCACACGGATGCCTCCACTGTCCCAGCCACCAAGCCCTGGCCATCAGAGCTGGGCTCTGGGGCCAGTTCATCCGCAGCCATCACTGCAGCTCCTTCCAGCTCCACCTCCACATCCCGGCACCCAGTCCGCACCCACGGTGAGTCACGGGTCCCTCTAGAACCAAGAGGGATGAGCATCTCGGCCCGAGGTCCTTCACAAAGATCCAGGTTCACAGGGGCAAGAGGCGCCTCTCAGACTGAGAGGTGGTCAGCAGGTGGGTGAAGCTGTGGGCAGGTGTGGTGTTCCACAGACACAGGTTCAGAGCTCAGCTTTGCCTACAGCTGTGCGACTTTGGGAGGGTAACTCCGCCATCTGGAGACTAGGGCCTGAGCCCTGGAACCCACACCACTGCTCAGGAATTGGTGGCACCAAGAGGCTCCCGAACGGAGGTGAAGCAGAGTTTGGGCTAAAATCAGGCAACTTTGGAGTTTTATTCTCCAGGGAGGAGACTTGACAGCGTCCCTGCACTGGAGGCCGGTCCATGGAGTGGAGGGCAGGTGTCCTAGACTGAAAAACAAGGGGATTCAGAAGGAGTGGACAGGTTGGATGTCTCCCAGATGCCAGTAGCCATGCGTGCTCGCACCATAGATGGGACGTTACAACCTCTTCAAGGCAACTGATTAGCAGGAGATATTCCCAGCAGAGCAGTCGGGTCACATCTTGCCAGGGGAGCCCATGAGAGGTCAGGGTCCCCGGACACCTGAAGAGCGCCTGCAACACCAGAGACAAACCAATGTGAGAGCAACAGAGCCAGCAGGCATTAGGCACAGAGACAGAAGCTTTAAAATGCCCATACTGACCTCAGAGTAAGCCACTCTGCACAGTGAAACCAGAGCAGGATGCTATGAAAAGGAGCATTTGGGGAAGAGCAATCGGAAATTTAAAATACGCAACAGAAAGGGAGAAATAAAGCTGAAAACTTAAAAAGACATTCTGCTTCTAAGCTAGAGAGGAAATATCTGAGGACAGCAGAAAGAGCTGAAAATGACTGTGCCAGGGTGTTCGAACCTGACGAGAAGACACGGGGTTATGATTTTTCATAATCTTACCTCCCACAGGACCTGGAAGCTATGACATGCATAACCGTGGTTTGACAAGCCCAGCAAAGACAGACAGGGTCCCTGCCCTCAAGGCTGCCTGGGGCAGCTTCAGGACCTTGCCTCTTGTTTACAAATCAGAAGCTCCCCTGGGAGAAGATGAGGTGAGTCCCTCTGTGCTCCTGGGCAGACACTGAAATGACAGTCACTGACTGTTGGGTGTCAGGGGCGTGGTGACGGGTGCCACTAGGGCGGGCTTGCTCTGTGTCCCTTGTGGGCACTCAGCAGTCGGTCAGGTCTCCCAGGCTCGGCAGAGCAGAAGCCCTGCCTGGGCTCCAGCAGGAGCCAGGAGCACCACCTCCCCTGGGCCTGCCAGCGGCCTATGTGGCTCCAGACCCACCCCTCCAGGCTAACCCTCGGGCTGTCTCAGCCTGGCTCCCATCCTGAGCCAGAGCCCAGGCCTGTCCAGACGCCTGCGGAGCCTGCCCAAGGGCCTCTCACACTGCACACCCAGCACTGCCCACGGCGATTCCCTGGCAGCCCAGTGCTCACGCTCAGGTGGACCTAGAACTGTCTGCAAAATGGAGACCCTGGTGTCAGTTTGGAGGGGGTCCAGGGCTGCTGTCAAAGAGCAGCAGGCAGGCCTGAGGCACAGGGCATCTTAGGGAAGAGCAGTGACTGGTGGCCCATGCATTCTGGACGTTGCTGGGAGGAGCTGCTGGTGCAGGCTCAGTCTCTAGGGAGCCCGCATTCTCCCTCAGGTGGTGGTTCTCCTTTTCCTTCCTCCAGCGCCTGGAGAGCCCAGGCCCCTGGGAGAGAATTGCTCTCGGGATCTGCTTTTGGTGCAGCTGGCCCTGGAGGGGGGAGGGGCTCCCGGGATACTAAGTATCAGCTGTCTGTGCTGCATGGCCCTTAGGCCTGGACACTGCTGTCCTTTGGAGTCCCAGTCATTGCGCAGGCGGAAGTGTGACTTAAAGTTAAGTCAGATAGAGTCCCGAGTGTGAGGCTGTCCCAGCAGGAGAAATAGGGGGAGATAGGACAGGCAGGCACATGCTCCCTAAGGGCACGGTCCACCTGTCCCTCTCTCCTCCAGGACCTGGACATGACCACGACTCCAGGGGCTGGGCCAGAGTCAGAGGTGGCTGTCTAAGAAAAGGCCCAGGATCCCCGTGGATGTTCCAGATCTGCTAACTCTCCAGCCTTATGTTCTCCGCCGGCTAGACTTCAGAGGACAGCCCCTGTGAGCGGTTCCGGGCGCTCGAGTTCCCAACCGCAGGCAGCACGGGGAGTGGGCTGTGTGTGGTGCCCTTCAGCCTGCGTTCTCACACCTGTTCCCATCAACAGTGCTTTTCCTGCAAGTAAGGCCTGTGTGCCAGTCCCACACGCACAGGAGGTGAAAGTGGAGGTGTTATGCTGAAGCGGGATGGGGACCCACAGTTCCTCAACACCCCTTCCCTGTGTCCCCTAGGGGCCTAAGCATGCGGCTCCTGCTTACATCCCTCCAGTGAAGGGGAGTCTTTCCTCCTGAGGCCCCAGCACCCGCCCCCTCAGACCACCGAGGTGAAGCCGCCCCTAGAGCGGGCACCGGCTCTATTGTGCACACGTGGGCGCTCACACTCTGCCCTGTCCTGGCTCCCGCCCTCACCAGGTGCCACTGTCCTGGTCTAGGCAGCGTGTTTCCACATGTTCTAGAAGCTCCATGTGTCCTAAGGGTGGGCTCCCCAACCCTCCAACCCTTTGCTTTCCCGAGCCGCCCTGTTTGGTCTATACCCGAATTCTGTGTGAAATTTCCTCTGTTAACAACACTGTTTGAGCCCCAGCCCCAGACCTCACAGACACAGAAGCACAGGTTGTCATCCAGCACAGCCCATGCCCACTGTGCCCGGGGCCTGGCGCTCAGGGGAGGCGGGACCCCTCCTGGGGCATCTCCAGAACCCGGGTCCGTCCTTCTGAGTGCGCTCCCTGAGCTGTGGCAGAATCGCTCTGTTCTGTCCTCTTTGCAGACTGGATGGCGTTGTCTGGGCTAGACTGGGTCAGCAGCCCTTTGGTTCAGGGTGGTCCTTTCCTCCCAGGGTCCCGGCCAGGCAGCTCAGAGAGCCGCAGGGATGCTTCCAGTGACCGCTCACCTCGCGGCCTGAAGGGTAAGTCGGCCTTCCTTCTGGGCACTTTCCAGTGCCCTTGGATCTCCGTTCTGGTCTTGGGGTTATCTGTATGATTTAAAGAAGACCATTGGCAAGCTTTTCAAAGCTTGATGGGTTTGCCTCCATAGGGCACATCATGCAGTTTCAGGCTCAGGCCTGGGAGTTTTCACGGATTTGGGTTCAGATCCAATCTCCTCACTGACCAGCTCTGAGCACCTGGGTGAGCTACCCTTCCTCCGAGTCTAAATTCCTGCAGCTTCCAGATGGGGACAGGGCTGGGAGTTCCGGTCCATCGTGCTCAGAGGACACGCGGTGAGTGAGATTCCTTTACGGTGTCTAAGCTTGTTAATGGTGCAGAAGATGGTCTGTCTGCGCTGTCCCAAGGGCTAAGCAGTGTGGTGCCTTACAGCTGTTGCTAATTTCAGCTTTAGCAGGAGTTCTGCATTTCCTCCTCCCTTATTTTGTTTTTAAACCCCAGCATGAACTTCTAGAGAATTCCAGCATGTCCTTGACATCCCCAATGCCAGCCTTTGAGAAGTGTGCTCCAGGTTCCCCAGCAGGGCTCCCTCTGCTCTGTGAGCAGGAGGCAGCGCAGAGCCCACTGGAGGCAGGTGAGTGAGAGTGAGAGTCTGACGTGTGTCCCTCTGTGTCCCCTCTCCCTGACACCAGGTTTCTCCGACGCGGCCTGCTCCACCGCAGGCCCAAGAGCTTCCGCAGTGAGGACCTGATGTCCAGCAAGGACACAGCACTCTGCCGCGCTCCGCGATGCCAGCACCCCAGAATGCAGTACCCTCAGCCGCCAGGAGTACCGCCACCCAGAATGGGCCTCTCCACCAGGAGGCATCCAGAAGAGGGGTGTGGCCCAGCCCCAGGCCTGGGGGTCCCTGTGTCTCTGGAGCAGAGGATGGTCAACCTGGAGTAGTTCCTGGAGGAGCGTGACCAGGCTCCCCCTACTCTGTGTGTGGCCTGGGAGAGCTCTTTCCTCACTCTCCCCTCAGATTGACGTGGACCAGAGGGGAGACCTGGACAGCAAAGTCACAGAGAGGGATGGGGTGGGGCTGGCAACCTGGCTGCAGAGCTGGCTGGATGGGGACATAACCACTAGCCAGAAAGTGACTGTGATGTGGGCCCGCCCAGACCTGGGAGGCTTTCTCTCTATCTGTGCAGGGAGCGGCAAAAATGCCAACATGGAAGGTTAAGCCATGCGGTGTCTGCTGCAGTGACTCTACGCTGCCGCTGGGCAGGAGGTGGTCCTAGCCATCTGTCAATAAACAGGCAAGGCTGTGCTCCAATGACCCTTTACTCATGGACACTGTCCTTTGAATTCTATAGAGTTGTTTTAATGTCATGCTTTTAAAAAATTGTTTTAATCATTTAAAATGTAAAGACTTATCAGCTCCCAGGCTTTACAAAAGCGAGTAGCACATCCTAGCTGGCTTGGATCAGTGGTTAGAGCATCAGCCCCTGGACTGAAGGGTCTCAAGTTGGAATCGAGTCTAGGGCACGTCCCTCAGTTGCACGCTTGATCCACCAGTTTTGGTCCGGGCTTGTGCATGAGGCATCCAATCATTGTGTCTCTCTCACATTGATGTTTCTCTCCCCCCTCCTCCCTCCCCTTAACTCCTTCCATTCTCTCTAAAAATCAGTGAAAAATATATCCTTGGATCAGGATTAACAACAACAAAAAAAGGGTGGCGAGCTGGAGTGGGCCCACAGCGAGTTTGCTGAGCGCTGCTCTGCAGCTCTGAGCCCTGGATGTCAGCTGCCTTAGGAAACCCTCATGTCTCCGTGGAGCTTTCCTGAAGCTGCACGTGCGCCTGTTACTGAGCCGGTGCCTCCGTGCACCGGTGATGGTCCCCTCCTCACAGAGAGACACTTGGAGGGTTTTAGTGCTCCCATGATTGTCTTGTTCCCCTTAGCACACATGGTTGAGCTTTCTCTGGCCACATAGCAAATTCTCTGGCCGGCAATAGTAGAGCCTGGTGACACAGAATACAAACTATTTGTTCAGTAGAGACGTATTGAGCGTGTCCTATGTGTTAGGCAGCACGCATGATGCCTGCTCCCCACCCCCCAAGAACAAAGGAAACCCGTTCCACAGCAAGTTTTGTCACATACTTGCTAAGCGCCTAGTCATGTGGTTGGTCCTGGAGGCAATGCAGTAGGTCCTTGAGTTACGTTGGAAATCTGCTCCTACAGCGCCAGTTAACGCGATTTTCGCCGTGAATCGGAACCCACCTGCATAAGCACCGACATCACTCACAGGGAGCACATACACAGCAGTGATGTAAAAAGAATTTAAAGGAGAGATAACAATTCCTGAGTTTTACTAGGGGTAAATAGAGTAAATAATAATAAACATCAAGCATATACGTATGTACATACATCGAAATGATGGAACTTTATATATATATATATATATATATATATATATATATATATATATATATACACACTAGAGGCTCGGTGCACGAAATTCATCCATGGGGGTCCCCTCTGGCCAGCCTGCACCCTCTCCAATCCGGGACCCCTCAGGGGATGTCCAAATGCTGGTTTAGGCCTGATCCCCTGGCAGGCAGTTGGACATCCCTCTCACAATCTGGGACCACTGGTTCCTAACTGCTCACCTGCCTGCCTGCCAGATCGCCCGAACTGCCACCTCTGCTGGCCTAGTCACCTCTTGCCAACCTGATTGCCCCTAATTGCCCCCTGCCAGCCTGCTTGCCTCTCAATGCCCTCCTCTGCAGGCTTGGATGCCCCTCACTGCCCCGTCCCCACCAGCCTGCCCGGTGCCAACTGCCCCTCCTATGGGCCTGGTCACCCCACACAGGCTGCTGCTTAGTTGTTTGGTTGGACCTCATTAACCCCTCTGCTAGCCTGGTCATCCAATGCAGCCTGCTGCTCAGTTGTTTGGTCACCCCTCACTAACCCCCCTGAGGGCCTGGTTACGCCACACAACCTGTTCTGTCATCCCTTTGGTTGTGATGGTCGCTTAGGCTTTTATTATTATAGATGGGTGATGGCGATGTAACCACAAAACAACGTACGTCGAGTCCGATATAACCTGAGGACTGCCTGTATGTGCATGGTCTCTGCCTCCCATCATCTCTGTTTCTGTCTACAGAGCCCTGTGCACCGGTGGCTGGAGAGAAACCAAAGCCCTGCCCTGGAGATCATGGTCTGATGCTGTGCTTCTCAGACTGCAGCCTGCCACACACTCACCGGGCTGCCTGGACACAGGCTGGACCCGGGGGTTCTGGCTCATGGGCTCTGGGGTGGGGCTCCCTGAGAATCGGCATCACTGTGTGTGGAAAAGCACAGTACACGATTCAGAGGACACCTGGCCCTTCCCAGCCTCAATGAGACCAAATCAGCCTTGCTGTAGGAGTTGGTTGTGGAAGCTGATGCTCCCTCCTGAGAGCCCCCTCCCTCCCTCTGCCCAGCGTGCTCCCCCACTAATGTGACACCTCTGAGCAGGCCTGAGGAAGTGGGATTCACAACCGTAGCCCTGCCCATGCCTCCACTCCCTGAGTGTTGATGCTGGGAGAGGGTGTCACAAGATGGGCCCTCTGGGTGGCCAGGGCGGGTGTACTCATGAAGATGGGTGTCAAAGATTTAAAACTCTGCAGAGAGGAGCCGGGTGGTATGAAGGACGGATGCAGAGCCAGACAGCGGTGGGTTCAACTGCCACCTGCCACTCTCTGGATGTGGGGCCGGCTGAACTGTGCCCTCACTTGCCTTACCTGTTGAAGGTTGTTTTAATACAGCCTTGCGAGGTTGCTTTGAGAATTGAATGAGTTGGGGGGTGGTTTTTGTTTTGTTCTTTTGCAATTGCACCTGTGGTTTCTAGCAAAGTGCCTGGCACACGGGAAGCAGGTGATAAATGGTACCTGTTGTGTTAGTGACCACAGGTCTTCCTGGACAAATCCCAGGACATGTGACTCCTAACTAGCATGTGAAACAGCAGGCTGTGTCTCTGGCAAGTTGAGCATCCAGATGTCTTCACGGGCCAGGAGTTGGCAGGTGGAGCTGTCTCCTGGGCTGCTGAGCCATCCCGCAGACTGACGCTGCCTGAACCAGGTCTGGGGGCCTGGGTCTGAACCCTGACTCATCTTCCCCATGCCCTCCTTCCCTTCCTCTTCTCCTGTTGGCCCTCCAGCTAGGAGACGCCTGCACTAGGCTGCTCCAGGCTGGGAGGTGCTGGCAGAAGGCGGCAGTCACCAGAGCAGGGGCAGACCTGGGCCTCCATGGGCTCTGCTGAGTTCCTGCAGCTTCCAGATGGGGACAGGTCCAGTAGTTCCAATCCATCATGGTCAGAGGACACAAGGTGAGTATGATTCCTTTACGGTGTCTAAGCTTGTTAATGGTGCAGAAGATGGTCTGTCTGCGCTGTCCCAAGGGCTAAGGAGTGTGGGGCCTCACAGCTGTTGCTAATTTCAGCTTTAGTAGAAGCTCTGCATATTGCTAGCACCTTATTTTGTTTTTAAACCCCACTGTGAACTTCTAGAGAATTCCAGCATGTCCTTGACATCCCCATGCCAGCCTGGGAGAAGTGTGCTCCTGGTTCCCCAGCAGGGCTCCCTGTGTTCTCTGAGCAGGAGGCAGCGCAGAGCCCACTGGAGGCTGGTGAGCGAGAGTGAGAGACTGACGTGTGTCCCTCTATGTCCCCTCACCCTGACACCAGGTTCCTCCGACGCGGCCCACTCCACTGCAGGCCCGAGAGCTTCCGCAGTGAGGACCTGATGCCCAGCAGGGACACAGCACTCTGCCCCGCCCCAAGATGCCAGGACACAGGACCCTCAGCCACCAGGAGGACTACCCACCAGGAGGCATCCAGAAGAGGTGTGTGGCTCAGTCCCAGGCCTGGGGGCGGCCCTGTGTCCGCTGAGCAGAAGATGGTCACCCTGGAGTAGTTCCTGGAGGAGCGTGACTGAGCTCCCCCTACGCTGTGTGTGGCTCTGGAGCTCTCTCTTTCCTCACTCTCCCCTCAGATGGACCTGGACCAGAGGGGAGACCTGGACAGCAAATTCACAGGGAGGGATGGGGTGGGGCTGGCAACCTGGCTGCAGAGCTGGCTGGATGGGGACATAACCACTAGCCAGAAAGTGACTGTGCTGGCGGCCCGCCCAGACCTAGGAGGTTTTCTCTCCATCTGTGCAGGGAGCGGCAGAAATGCCAACATGGAAGGTTAAGCCATGCAGTATCTGCTGCAGTGACTCTACGCTGCCACTGGGCAGGAGGTGGTCCTAGCCATCTGTCAATAAACGGGCAAGGCTGTGCTCCAACGACACTTTACTTATGAACATTGTCCTTTGAATTCTATAGAGTTGCTTTTAATAGCATTCTTTGAAAAAAATTGTTTTAATCATTTAAAAATGTAAAGACTTATTAGCTCCCAGGCTATACAAAAATGAGTGGCAAGTCCTGGCCGTCTTGCACAGTGGTTAGAGCCTGTGGGCTGAAGGGCCTCGGGTTCAGTTCCCAAGCACTGTTTCACATCTTGAAGTGGTTTCATTACAAGTAAAAATTACTTAATGAGCTACATTCCACTTCCTTCAGTGTGTAGCTTGATTTGCTATTTGAGCAGCAACAACCACCAGAGTAGCTGTTTACAAAATTTAAAATCACTTGGGATAGAAAGAGCATTGCTTTGGTTGCAACAGGAATGATTCAAAACAACTCCCTCCACTAAACACTTCCTTAATCATTTTCCTTCCTCCATGAGCCCAGAATTTAACTCCCAGTCAAATTCATCTTAGGAAGAGCAATGGTCCCACTGGCGCAGGATGGTACGGAAACATGGTACACACCCCTGGTTCTACCGGAAGGGCCATAGTTCACTGACACAACGGGAACAATCTATCATTAAAATTAAAACCATCATCAAAACTCTTTTAGAAAAATAGACAAAGAATGCCATCTGTAGGTGAGTATTTCAGGAGGAGGCGAGCTGTACCAGAGAGACCCATGCAAAGATGTGGCTGAATCAGCCAAAGGTGCTCATTCTATGTGAACACTCTTGCTCTGAGGGAGACACATTTCCTTTCGTTTCTATTTCCTGTGAATGGAAACCAGCCGGTCTATACACCAAGTCAGGACTCTCTAGGTATCCCTAAAGGGAAACCTAAATGTATAAGTGACCTTTACATTTTAATTAATTTTAATCAATATAAATTTAATTTTATAAAGTTATATGTGGCTTCAGGGCTGGTGTGGCTCAGTGGTTGAGCATCCATGCATGATCCAGGAGGTCATGGTTTGATTCATAGTCAGGGAACATGGCTGGGTTGCAGGCTTGATACCTCATAGGAGCTGTGCAGGGGGTAGCTAATCAATGATTCTCTCTCATCATTGAGGTTTCTCTCTCTCTCCCTCTCTCTGAAATCAATAAAGACATATTTTTAAAACTTGCATGTGGCTAATATTGACCATATTGCACGGAGTGGTTTAGGATACTAGAAAATTGATTTGAAACAGTCATGCCTGAATCTCGGGACACCTTTCCTCCACAATCCAAGAAGAAATATACGGGGCCATTAGTGTTCACAACAGAAACAGGAAGCTCACCCTCAGACACTTCCCAACTGCCCTTCCCCTCACCACCTTCTCCTCCTTCTCCGGGGCTGAGGCACCTCCTTCAGGAGCAGTTTGACAGTAAACTGCCCCATGTCCCTTGCAGTTGGGACAGTTCTGGCCAACGGCTCATGTAAGAGAGTCTCATAGTTGATTTCTGAGAAGCTGTTTTCCTCCATGATGAAAAGCACAAGAGTGAAGAGAGGACTGTTTTCCTCTCTTTGATGATGGGAGCTGTGGCCACCTTCTAGTCGGGGCAGCCATCATGTGGCCATGAGGGAACAGTGGGAAGAGTGACGATTACCATGACCTCTCTGAGCAGCTGAATTCAATCCTGAATCCACCTGCCTGTGGATTCATTATTTTGTGAGAAAAACAAATTTCTGTTGTTCAAGTCACATTTCATCAGTATTCTGTTGCTTACCATCCTCAGCTTCCACACTGAAGGAGACCTTTACAACTCCTGAGGGTGGACAAGGTTATATCATTTCATGGTATTGCAAAAAATGTGTAAGTGTGGGAGCAGAGAGGAGGACAGAGGAAAGATGGGAGATGCTTGAAAGTTCAAAAGTCTTCCAACTATTCCAGAGGAAATGTTGGGACACGAAGGCATGTGCACCAAGGATCCTATACAATAAAAGGCTAATATGCAATTCGACCAAACAGCAGAATGACTGGTCACTACAATGCGCACTGACCAACAGGGGACAGACGCTCAACAAAGTAGCTGACCCTGGTGGTCAGGGCGCTCCCACAGGGGGAGTGCAGCTCAGCCAGAATCTGGGCTCATGGCTGGCAAGTGCAGTGGCAGTGGCAGGAGCCTCTCCTGCCTCCATGGCAGGCAGACATCCCCCGAGGGGTCCTGGAATGCGAGAGGGTGCATGCTGGGCTGAGGGACCCCCCCAAGTGCACAAATCTCATGGACTGAGCCCCTAGTTAAATGCATAAAACAAAAACTTCAAACATCTGGAAGAGGATATAACATAATCTCATAATAATGTAAGAATTATTTAAACAAAACCAAAAACAACTGGTAAATCTCACCAAATTAAAATGGCAATTTTTTCACCCAGCCAGCATGGCTCAGTGGATGAGCATCAATCTCTGAACCAGGAGGTCACAGTTTTATTCCTGATCAGGGCACGTGCCAGGGTTGCAGGCTCATTCCCCAGTGTGGGGCATGCAGGAGGCAGCCCATCAATGATTCCCTCTCATCATTGATGTTTCTCTCTCTCTCTCTCTCTTCCTTGCTCTCTGAAATTAAAAAATATATATATTTTAAAATGAATGAATCTATATAAATAAAAATGTAAATGTTCGTTTGTTCAAAATCTTAAATCTCCGAAAGTTCTACACCGATTGCTTTAAAATTTTGACATAACGTTGCATTGGAATACGCGCGTTTTTTAATATACCTTATACCTACTATTATATAGATGTCACACCTGTGACAGGTAAAAACATGCTTTTCTTTTTGTAAAACAATGCCATCTGTTGGACATAAAAGCAACACAAGCTATACTAAATATTTTATGATTCCATTTCAATGGTTCCGATTTACGATCTATTTACGATTTCCAAATTACCAATTTTGCAATTCCATTTCAATGTTGATAATTAGAGAAGATTTGTGCTTAGAAATCATGAACAAAGTTATCAATCAATTGGGAATGCCATCACTTAATCGATCTGCTGCTGTTCATTCGATGTAGAATTGTGTCGTGAACAAAATTACAACATTGGTGATCTTTTGTCGTATGTGCAATCAAATATTCCTAAGCTAACGCTTGAGCAAAAAGGCATTTATGATCAAATAATGCACACTGTCATTAACGGGGTTGGAGAAATCTTCTTACATGTGCCAGGAGGAACTGGTAAAACGTTCCTAATTAGATTGATTCTGGCAGCAATTCGATCCCAAAATGACATAGCCTTAGCTCTTGCGTCATCCGGAATAGCTGCGACATTGCTACCAGGTGGAAGGACTGCTCATTCTGCTTTGAAATTGCCATTGAACATGCAATTCATTGAAACTCCCACGTGCAACATTTCCAAAGCATTCGGCATGGCAAAAGTATTGCAGAAATGCAAACTTATTGTTTGGGATGAATGCACAATGGCGCACCAAAAATCGCTCGAGGCTCTTGATCTATCATTGAAAGATTTGCTTGGAAACATCTGACCATTTGGGAACGCATTAATATTGCTTGCAGGAGATTTCAGGCAAACATTACCTGTAATTCCTCGATCGACACCAGCAGACGAAATAAATGCTTGCCTGAAATACTCTACTTTGTGGCGACATGTAAAGACGTTAAAATTAACTACAAATATGCGTGTCCAGCTGCAAGATGATCGATCAGCTGAGATATTCTATAGAAATTGCTGGAAATTGGGAACGGAAAGGTGCCAGTTGATCTGACCTCAGGATGAATCTCATTGCCTCATAACTTCTGCAATTTAGTGACTTCAAAAAAAGAATTTGTTGAAAAAGTATTTCCCAATATTCAAACCAATTATAAGAATCAAGATTGGCAGAGTGAACGAGCTATTCTTTCGGCCAAGAACAAAGGCATCTACGAACTTAACAATATTATTCAGTCTAACATTCAAAGCGAGGCAGTCACATACAAGTCTGTCGACACTGTTGTGGAAGCAGATGAAGCGGTTAATTATCCAACAGAATTTTGGAATTCACTCGATCTGCCAGGGATGCCACCGCATGTACTGCAATTGAAAATCAGCGTGCCAATTATCATTTTGTGAAATATCAACCAGCCAAAGCTTTGCAAGGGCATGCAGCTTGCAGTAAAAAAATTAATGAGCAATGTGGTAGAAGCAACAATCTTGACAGGACCTTTCAAAGGTGAAGATGTCCTCATTCCTGGCATTTCTGTGATTCCAACGGATATGCCATTTCAATTTAAGAGATTGCAATTCCCAATTCGATTGGTGTTTGAAATCACCATCAACAAAGCTCAGGGCCAATCTTTAGAATTGTGCGGTTTAGATCTAGACACGGATTGCTTCTCACATGGACAATTATATGTTGCGTGTTCTAGAGTCGGCAAACCAGAAAATCTCTATATCTGCACAGACAATGGAACAACAAAAAATATTGTATACCCACAATATTGTGAAATTAAACATATTAGAAACATGCTCTATCTCTTTTCTTTCTTTTCCATTTAACCAGACTGAGCCACAGCAACGCGTGGTCAGGAACAGCTAGTGAATAAATAAAATGCTGTTTCTTTGCTGATTTTTTGTCTAGAGGATTTATCCAGTGATGTCAGTGGGGTATTAAAGTCCCCTACTATGATTGTGTTGTTGTCGATCTCTCCCTTGATATCTTCCATGTGTTTTTTTTTAATGTATTTGGGTGCTCCTGCATTGAGTGCATATATGTTTATCAGGGTTATATACCCTTGTTGTATCGATCACTTTAGTATTATGAAGTAGCCTTCCTTATCTCTTGTTATAGCCCTCTCTTTGAGGTCTATTTTGTCAGATATAAGTATTGCTACCCTAGCTTTTTTTTTTTCCGTTTCCATTTGTGTGGACTATATTTTTCTATCCCTTCACTTTCAGTCTGTGTGAGTCCTTTGTTCTGAGGTGAGTCTCTTGTAGACAGCTTATATATATGGGTCATTTTTTTATCCGTTCAGCCACTCGATGTCTTTTGATTGGGCATTTAGTCCATTTACGTTTAAAGTTATTATTGATAGGTACTTGTTTGTAGCCATTTTTATTTTTGTGCTTATGTTCCTTCTTCCCTTTTTACTTCTTCTTTTTAAACCAGTCTCTTTAGCATTTCCTGCATTGCTGGCTTGGTAGTGATAAACTCCCTTAGCCTTTTTTTTTGTCTGTGAAGCTCCTTATTTCCCCTTCAATTTTTGAATGATAGCCTTACTGGATAGAGTATTCTTGGATTTAGTTCCTTGCTTTGCATCACTTTGTGAATTTCCTTCCTTTCTTTTCTGGCCTGATGTGTTTCTGTTGAGAAATAATTTGTTAATCAAATGGGAGATCCCTTGTACATAACTTTCTGTCTGTCTCTTGTAGCCTTTAAGATGCTCTCTTTGTCGTGAACATTTGCCATTGTAATTAGGATGTCTTGCTGTGAGTCTTTGAGATTCAGCTTGTTTGGAATTCTCTTTGCTTGTGTGACTTTTTTCATCCCACATCAGGGAAGTTTTCTGACATTATTTCTTCAAATAGGTTTTCTAACCCTGGTTCCTCTTCCTGTCATTCTGGCACCCCTATTATTCGTATGTTGCTTCATTTTGTGCTGTCCCAAAGCTCCCTTAGGCTCTCCTCCTGTCTTTTAATTTTTTTTCTTCAATTTCGAGTTCAGTTTGGGTGTGTTTTGATACCCTGTCTTCTAATTAACTAATTTGCCCCTCCACTTCTCCTAGTCTACTGTTGAAACTTTGCATGGTGTTTTTTATTTCAGCTATATCACTTTTTATTTCTTCTTGATTCTTACATAATTTGGTGATTTTTTTCTTCCATCCACTTCATGAACTGTATGACCCTTATTCTGAATTATTTTTCTGACATATTGCAAGCCTCTGTTTCACTTAGCTGCCTTTATGGTGATTCCTTTTCTTTCCTTTGGAGGTTTCTTTGTCTACCCAGTTTTGCTCTCACCAAAGGATCTAGGTGTTGTGTTGTGCAGGAGCTGCTCCTTGGGTTGAAGTGGCTTCTTGGGCAGTGGCTGCTCCTTGGGCAGTCATGGTAGTGGCTTCTCCTCAGTTAGCAGCGGCTCCTCTGGTGGGCACTGTTTACAGCCGTGGTGGCTCCTCTGGCTGGTGAAGGCAGGCTGCTCGTGCAGCTGCTGCTCTTCAGATGGTGCTGTGCTGCTCACTGGGCTGCTGCTCCTCAGACAGGGGCTGGCTGCACGTTGCTGCTGCTCCTTAATGGGGGTGAGCTGCTCATGGGGCTGCTGCTCCTAGGATGGGGACAGGTTGTGCACTACTGCTGGTCCTTTGACAAGAGCGGGCTGCTCACAGACTGCTGGTCCTCATACAAGGGTGGGCTGCTCACACAGCTACTGCTCCTCAGATAGGAGCGGGCTGCTCGCACATCTCCTGCTCCTCACATGCGGTGGGCTGCTCATGCGGCTGCTGCTCCTCGGGTAGGGGGCATTGCTCCTTGGACAGCGTCTGGCTGCTCCCACAGCTGCTGCTCCTCAGACAGGGGTGGGCTGCTCACGTGGATTCTGCTCCTCAGAAAGGGGTGGGCTGCTCTCATGGCTGCTGCTCCTCAGATGGGGGCAGGATGCTCATGCAGCTGCTGCCCCTTGGGCATGGGGGGGTTGCTCCTCAGATTGGGGTGGCTGCTCACGCACCGCAGCCACAGGTGAGTGTCTGTATTTTAAAGGTTCTATGAACTAGGTACAGTGAACAAAAGCAAAGACTAAATAAAGAGGGGAAAGAGCTGCACCACTGTGAGCCCCTTTCTTCCCAGCTTGGCATGACCTGGGTAGCCATCCAGAATGCCCCCTCTGGGCTCAGTCTCTCGTGATGGTGGACCCAGATCTAGAATACCTGTGACCAGCAGTCCTACAGACCTCCTTTCCACAGCCAGACATTATGCCTGACTCAAGGAACATGGCCTTGGTGCAGTAAGGTTTCCCTCTGACCCTCTGGGCTCGGAGGTCTTACAGTTCTTTCCAGCCCAGATCCCTGATTTTACCATTCTCCAGGTGTCCTCTACCCTTCCTAGCTGCAAATTGTCTCAACAACTGTGAGTATTTCACCAATTCAGGGTGGATGTTATTTGATTTAGTTGCTTGTTCTATCTGCTCTGAGACAAGGCTTGGGACAGGTCCGTCTATTCTGCTGCCAATTTGTCTCCCCCTATAATTTTTTAAAAGTGTTGTTTACTGGCCTTGGCCAGGTGGCTTAGTTGGTTGGAGTGTCGTCCCATACACCAAAAGGTTGTAGGTTTGATTCCTAATCAGGGCACATATCTAGGTTGCAGGTTTGATAACTGGTCAGGGAGTGTATGGGAAGCAACCAATCAATGCTTCTCTCTCATATCTATGTTTCTCTCTTCCCCTTCCTTTCTGTATAAAAATCAATAAACATATCCTCTTTAAAAATAATTAAATAATAAAAAATAAAGGCATTGTTTACTAGAAGAAACAACAAGCAACCTAGTGGCTACTTAAAGAGTAAAGGTTTTGGTATCATACAATGGAATACCATGCAACATAGAATAAGGAAACAACAGCCACCTGACACAGATCAATCTAAAAATAGCACAGTGTTGAGCAAAAACATCAAGTCAGAGAAGAGCATATGATATGGTGTCATTTATATAAAAATTCAAAATGAGAAAAACTAAGCAATTCAAATTTTAGTGACCCCTACATAATTGCAAAACAACGAGTAATGAAAATAAGGGACTGATTTATTGTAAGAGGCAGGACGGTATCTATCTGAGGGAGGCAGGGAGATGGGGATAGAGTCAGGAAAGACTCCCAGGAGACTAACTATACTGGCAGCCCCTATACTTTAACCTGGGTGGAGCTTATATGAATGTTCATGCATTATTCTTCAAACTATGTATACGTATTTAAACCTCATAATTGAAATTTGTAAAATTTACATGATTATGTGTGTAAATTTTACAACTGATAAAAACCCAGCCAACATAGTATACATTTAATATAATGAGTCCTTACAAAACCTTTGAGATTTAGCAAAGCTACACATATGTCAATTTCTAAACTACCTTTTTGTTGAACTTCAGCTTAACTCTTTTAAAACTATGTACCTATACTTGTGGCAGGTTCACCATCTGTGCCATGTTCCTAGTGCCAATCCATCCAAGGCGGTAAGTCTTACACCTCCAACTGAAGGCCAACCTACATTGGACACTTCATTGTCAACTCTTAGAGTCCCTTCTGCCAAATCCTACAGACAAGTAATGGATATTAAATATCATACTGAAGCAACATTACCAAGTCATAGCTGAGGAGGAAGCCACTGCCTCTGTGTGTGATAAACCACTCCTGTGTACAGCACCAGGTTTCCACTGCTTTCCTGGACCAGCATGGGATCTATCTTCTAAAAAAGGACACATATTTTATTTTAAAGTCTGCAAATTATGACACATAATGATTTTCAACTTCTCAAGAAAAGTGCCTGCGTTTACCTCCACTGGAGCAGTCATCCTTTGCCTGTATGTTGGTGATGGAGACAAAGATGATCTAGGTCTTATCATCACTCTCTTGAAACTTTACGCAGCTGAAGATAAAATTACAAAAACACAAAGTACTGACTCATGCAATAACCCATACTTATCTCAAGGGTATTATGCTGACTGCAAAAAGCCCACCTCAGTGGTTTCATACTATAGCATTCCCTTTATATAACACTAGAGGCTCATTGAAAGGAAATTAATTAGAAGAAATATTTTAGAGGCTGGGGAGGGGCGGTGGGAGATTGGCTGGCATGGAAAGGACCATGGGAGGGATCCAGGGCATGTCCAGCCCATCTCACCCGATCCTAGTGAGCCAGACCCAGCATCAAACTAACCTACGGGTTGAAGCGTCTGCACCCTGGTGGTCAGTGCACATCATAGCAACTGGTCAAACAGTTGACACTTACTAGCATATTAGGCTTTATATATATATATATATATATATATATATATATATATATATAGAGAGAGAGAGAGAGAGAGAGAGAGAGAGAGAGAGAGAGAGAGAAGAGGCCCAGTGCACAGATTCATGCACACTAAAAGGAAATTAATTAGAAGAAATATTTTAGAGCCTGGGGAGGGACCGTGGGAGATTAGCTGGCCAGAGAGGGACTGTGGGAGGGCTCCAGGGTGTGTACAGCCCATCTTGCCCAGTCCCTATCCAGCCGATTGGGACTGGCTGGTTGGGGAGGGACTGTAGGAGATTTGCCAGCTGGGGAGGGACCACAGGAGGGCTCCAGGGTGTGTCTGGCCCATCTCACCCAGTCCCAATTGGCCAGACCCCAGCAGCAAGCTAACCTATCAATAAGAGCATCTGCCCCCTGGCGGTCAGTGCACATCATAGTGACTATTTGAATGGTCAAATGGTCAGACACTTAGTATATTAGACTTTAATATATATATATATATATATATATATATATATATATATATATATATATATACTAGAAGCCCGGTGCACGAAATTCGTGCACGGCGGGGGGTTTTCCCTCAGCCCAGCCTGCACCCTCTCCAATCTGGGACTCCTGGAGGGATGTCCGACTGCCCGTTTAGGCCCGATTCCGGTGGGATCGGGCCTAAACGGGCAGTCGGACATCCCTCTCACAATCCAGGACTGCTGGCTCCCAACTGCTTGCCTGCCTGCCATCCTGATTGCCCCTAACCGCTTCTGCCTGCCAGCCTGATCACCCCCTAACCACTCCGCTGCCAGCCTGATTGATGCCTAACTGCCCCTCTGCCAGCCTGTTTGCCCCCAACTTCCCTCCTCTGCCAGCCTGGTCACCTCTAACTGCCCTCCCTTGCAAGCCTGGTCCCTCTCAACTGCCCTCCCTTGCAGGCCGGGTGCCTCCCAACTTCCCTCTCCTGCTGGCCATCTTGTAGTGGCCATCTTGTGTCCACATGTGGGCAGAATCTTTGACCACATGGGGGCAGCTATATTGTGTGTTGCAGTGATGATCAATCTGTATATTACTCTTTTATTAGATAGGATAGAGGCCTGGTGCACGGGTGGGGGCTAGCTGGTTTGCCCTGAAGGGTGTCCTGGATCAGGGTGGGGTTCCCTTGGGGCGTGGAGCAGCCTGAGCGAGGGGCCTGTGGTGGTTTGCAGGCCGGCCACGCCCCCTGGCAACCCAAGGGGAGGCCCTGGTATCTGGAATTTATTTTCCTTCTACAATTGAAACTTTGTAGCCTGGAGCGGAGCCAAGCCTGTTGCTCCCTCCGGGGTGGCAGCCATCTCTGTGGCAGTTAATTCACCTTCTACAATTGAAACTTTGTAGCCTTAAGCAGGTGAGCCCGGCCAGGGTGTGCGGAAAGCTTTGCTTCCCCTGTTGCCGCCGGCAACCCTGGCCTGCTCTCTCAAGCTCCATTCTGCCGCCCTTTGTTTGAATTTGTTTACCTTCTATAATTGAAACTTTGTAGCTTGAGTGGAGGCTTAGGCCTGCAACGGCTATGGAAAGCTTGGCTTGCTCTGTTACCTGGGAAACCTTGCTCACTGTGGCTGTAGCCATCTTGGATTGGGGTTAATTTGCATACTCGCCCTGATTGGCTGGTGGAGGTGGCTTGGCTGGCGGGCGTGGCTTATGTAGTGGAGTGATGGTTAATTTGCATATTACCATTTTATTAGAGAGGATATATATATATATATATATATATATATATATATATATATATGTGGTCCAGTGCACGACTTCATGCAAATTGAAAGGAAATTGATTAGAAGAAATATTTTAGAGGCCAGGGAGGGACCATGGGAGGTTGGCTTCAGGGCGTGTCTGGCCCATCTCACCCAGCCCTGATCAGCCAGACCCCAGCATCAAGCTAACTTCCTGGTCATAGCGTCTTCTCTGGTGGTCAGTGTGCATCATAGCAACTGGTCAAACAGTTGAATGGTTGGACACTTAGCATATTAGGCTTATATATATATAGATTTTTAAATGACAAAAATATAGAAATGGAGAACAGGTTAGTGATCATCAGATGTAGGGACAGGGGTGGGATGGTATATGTGACTATAAAGGAGAAGCATGAGGGAGAGCTTTAAGGTAATACAGGAGTTCTGTCCCTTGACTGTGTTGTTTGCACAAATTTACACACAGAGAACTTCCTGGAATGTGTGTGCGCGCGCACACACACACACACACACACACACATACACATCCATTTAAATTGATAAAACCTGAATAAGGTCTGAATATGATGTCAATTCCCTAGTTTTGATCATGTACTGAATTATGTACTAAAGTTATATAATATGTTACCTCTGGAGCAAAAAGAGTGCAGGACCCCTCTACTATTTTGCACCTTCCTGTGGTTTATAATTATTTCAAAATAAAGAGGTAAGAAAATAAGCAAAGACATGCATACACATCTCCCCTAAGAAGATAAATAAATGGCTAACAGGCATATGAGAAGATGCTCAACATCATAAGTCATTAATGAAATGCAAATTAAAAGCCCTTCACACTCACTGGCATGGCTACAATGAGAGACCAACAATACCGAATCTTGTCCAGGAGAAGGTAGCTGAACCCCTGAGATGTGGCTGGTGGGAATGGAAACAGTCTGGCAATTCCTTAAAAAGTTAAAAGTGCATTTACCATTTGACCCAATAATTCCACTCCTAACAATCTACCCAAGGAAAAAGAAATCACATATGTCCTCACAAAGACCTTAGCTCCAGTGTTCATAGCGCAGTAACTCACAGTGTCAAAAAGTGGGAACAGACCAAACGTCCATCAACTGCTGAGGGATAAACCACACGCGGTGCATGTGCACCATGGGCACGGGCACAGAGAGGACTACAGCATCACACGTGCTACACATGGGGCCTGGCAAACATTGTGCTGGTGAACGAAGCGGACCACAAAAACGGCCTTTCGTACGATTCTATAATCCGTCCAGGAAGGGCAAACCCACAAAGGCCGGAAGCCTGCAGAGCGGCTGCCCGAGGCTGGGAACAGGAATAAGAATGACGGCAAATCACGGATGAGGGACCGTCTTAAGATGAGAGGAATTGAACAAGCTGGATTGTGGTGATGGGTGCACAACTCTGTTCACTTACTAAAAACCATTTAATTGCACATTTAAATGTCAATTTTATGGCATGCAAATTATTAAAATAAAGCTACTTAAGCAGCAAGAAAGAATGAGAGAGAGAGAGAGAGAGAGAGAGAGAGAGAGAGAGAGAGAGAGAGAGAGAGAAGGAGCAGCTCTACCTTTATTTACACAGAATCTATGGAATATGCACTTACCGTGACTGCAGCTGGGATTCTACTAAAGAGCAGGAGAACTTCTGCCCACACTGGTCAGATGTAATGAACACTTTTGAGGACCTTGAATTTTTCTCTCTGCCATAGATACATTAAAGAAATAGCTGTCAGCTTTGGTTCAGATATCTACTATTAAAAGTCATAGAAAATATTCTGCAAGAAACCTAAAAACTCCATGGGCCAAGCAATACCTTAGAGACCCCCAAACACTTTTAGGATTTGAATTTCATGATCTCTGAGATTACTTCACTTTGACTCTGAGTCCACTCCACAGCTTTTTTGGGGTTGCGTGAAGGAGAATCAAAATAAATTGAATTAACATCAATGGACTTTTTCTTTTACTTCCATATTATGCTAGTCACCTACTGCTAAAGTAATGCAGACTTGAATTCCAACCCTTCAAGGGTCAAGGGGGTCAGGCATTTCATAACATCTCTCTCTCTCTCTCTCTCTCTCTCTCTCTCTCTCTCTCTCTCTCTCAAACTAGGTCCTACTTCATCACTCATTTTAACACCAAGCCACTAATGCCCAAAAATTTCTTCCTGGAGTTGTGGTGCAGAAGACCAGAAACCTGTAACAGGGATCTGCAATATATTCAACTTACCAACTAGGTCTTTAAAGACAGGGGTTTTATTTTATATGTGAGGACCAACACAGAGAAGCGCCATCAGCACTGTAACCCCATCTCTCCTCCCCTCCAACCACCCCTAAGAGCATGCATTTGCCTGCTGTGTCACAGCTCACCCCCTGCCTGTGTGTGTGATAAACACCACCTGTTTTCTCCTCGGGCTAATCTGTCCATTGTCAGTTCCTCTCCCCTGTATTTCCAATGCTTTCCCTGCTTTGGGTGTGCTCCTTAAAACCTCCTCTCTCAATTAAGATAAAGCTCTCAAAATATAAAGGTGGGCTGACTATTACTTTTAAATCTTTATTGTTGGAAGTATTACATATATCCCCTTCTTTCTCCCATTGACCCCTTATAGCCCACCCCTGCCCCCCACCCCAGGCCTTCACCATCCTATTGTCTGTGTCCATGGGTTATGCATATATGCATGCAAGTTCTTTGGCTGATCTGTTCCCACCCACCCATCCACTCCCGCCCCCTCTGACATTCCACAGTCTGTTCCATGTTTCTGTGTCTCTGGATCTATTTGGACGGACTATTAGATGACATGAAGGACTCATTGAAAATTGGCAGGTGTGACAATGATGTTGCGGTTAGGTGAGGAACTGCCCTCACTTTTGAGAGACACACTGAGGTATTCGGCCATTAAAACGCATTTTCTTTAAGTAGGTCAGCATACACAAACTCACCCTTGACCCAGACCTCTGTCCGGCTAGTTGTGTATCCTCACGGCCATTCAAAGGCAGACTCCTTAACACAGCCTCTATGTCCATGTTCACTTCCTCAGCCCCATTTACTTCCTCCACCACCTGCTCCCCATGTGTTCTAGCCAAGGTCCCTGTGCAACCCGTCAGAAGGGAGGGGATCCACTCTCCGTTCTCAGACCTCAAGACTCCAGAAGGAGGATGCCTCCCTGTAAGCTTCATCCACAAGGAAGCAGAGATTTGAAAACGGTTTTAGAAACTTAGACATCCATTCTTAGTTGAGACAGAGGAAAATGGACTCGGTCGCACATTGCTGATGGGGGTGTAAATTCCCTCCTAGAAAAGTCTGGCAGAATCTATTTAAAAATGCCCATGCTTTCCCCACATGTTTTGAGAATCTAGTGAATAAGCACAAATTATATAAGGAGATTTACTGTACAGTTATTTGTAATGGCAACACCTTGGAAACCACTTCCATTTCATCAATAGGAAATTAGATGAAGAACTATGGTATCTATGCTATGAAATATTATGTAGTTCGTAAAAATAAAGAGATGTGTCGGTATTGAACTGGAGGGATGGCCATGATATTTTATTAAGTAGAAAAAAGTAGTAAGTGGAAAAAGCAAGTTACCGAGTATGTGTAAAATAGCCTCCCATTTTTCTCTTACAGAAGAAAAACTGCTTATACAAGTATATAAATCTACACATACACAAACATGTATGAAAGAAGTAACACATATGTATTTATGTAAAATCTGGTTATAATACCTACACACAAAAACTATTAATATTTGTGAGTATGAAGGAGAGGGATTATAAAGAGGACAGTGAAAATTAACTGTATGTATACTAGTATCTTCTTGTTTAGTTTGATTTTTTTGCAGTGATTCTACATTATTTTTATAATGTAAAAATATAATAAAATATTTTAATTGAATGTAAAACATTCTAATCCTGTACTATCAATAACTTAAATGATATTATCAACACCTTCATACTTTTTTCCTTTTTTAACAATTGAGATGTAGTTGACATGAAACATTATATTAGTTTTGGGTATACAACTTAATGATTTGATATTGCATATATTGCAAAATGATCACCACAGTAAATCTAGTTAATATCCATTACCACACAGTTATAATTTTTTTCTTGTGGACACCATAATTCTTAAATCATCAGTTTATTCATTCATTAATTCAGCCCAAGGGCTCTGCATCCAGTTGATCCATATTCAGTGATGCCTGACATATGCTACATTGTAGGGCATAGCAGGGAACAAAACAGTCAGACACTACTTTCAAAGTCTACATGGTAGAACAGATATTAAACTAGTAGAGCATGTGAACAGAGTGTGACAAGGCCACATACACACAAAAATGGGATCCTATGAGGAAATCCTAGGGTGCCTATGAAGCTGCTTGGACCGTGTGACCAGGAAAGTCACTCTGAGAAGAACACGCATAAACTGAGACCCAAAGGTTGAGATGTAACCAAGAGGTCAAGAGCTGAGAGGAGCATCAACCCACTCCACAGGGGGAGGCTGGCTGTAAGAAGCCTCTTTTGATGTGCACAAGGAATCAGAGAAGGTCAGATTGTCTGGAGCCCCCTGAGATGAGGTCAGAGAGAGGGCTGGACACCGCGGAGCTATATGTGCCAGGGGGGAGTGTGGCTTGGTTGTGAAGTACACGGAAAATGGTGTAACTCCCAGAGGACTGCCAAGACGGAAGTTATGTTATGAGGCAGGTACCAGTGACACAGCCCCAATGCTGAGGGCCCCAGTCAAGTGGTGGGGACATCTGAGAAGTCACTCTGGTGTGGTGCTGACAGAGGTCTAGGGCACAACCCTTTGTCTCCTGAGGGACATCTCCATCGCTTTGAGCCACCACTTTGAGCCAGCACCATGGAAAAGATGTCCTTCCATTGCAAATTACTAGAAGATAAACCCTCCCTCAGTCCACTGTCCTGGCGTTTCTCACATGGTGCAATGACTTACAGTTTGAAACTATGAATACAAGGTTTTATTAAAGACTAGATCTTTCTTTCACTTTTATACCACAGTCAAACATTTCTCTAACCTTCTGAAATCCAGTCGTTGTTCTGGCCAAAGACCAAAGAGCCAGACGGTGGGACAAGTTGGTCACCCCACATGTGCACCTACTATGTGCTAAGCACCCTGAAAAAGTACAGGGAGAAAGTGAAATATAACCCTTTTCCTTGAAGACATTACCGGAATGGCAGTAGTATTGTTGATGCTCAGGTGCCTTTATCTTTTCATTTCTGTGTATATGATCGGCTCTCACCCACAGGCAGCCATCTGCATGGCAAGGAAGGGGGTGCTTTTCTTTCACCGGGGCAAGAGGAATGTGTGTGACGAGGACTCTTACAGCAGAAAAGAAGAAACATATTTGGAATTCAGCTTTGGACTACTAAACCAGAGTTTCCATGACAATATTTTGGAAGTCATACTATATTATTAAGATATAAAGTCGATATTTCCTAAGAGACAATTAACGTGTGAAAAGCCAGACCTGCCTGACTTGAAGTGCGAACATGTCTCTGCACTCACCGCCACGTCAGTGGACCAGGCTTTCTGAGAAGAGACACTGAGGCTGCAGGCTTCCGGGGCTGCCGCCCTTTGCCAACAGTGGACGCCAGCCTGTCCCTCACTGCTCCCTGCTCTCCACCAGGAAGTCCCGCCCCTGCCGGAAGTTAGAGTACGGACATCTGGAAGATGGTGGCTTTCCAGTGCTCATGGCCTCAGTAAGCACGAGGCAGGCATGGGCCTGTGGGCGGAGGGCTGCAGGCAGCAGGCAGGGCCCTGAAGCTGCTAAGCCCACGGTGAGGAGTCCGCGCTGGGACCTCTGCGGAGGAGAGCTCATTGCAGGTAGTCCCTTAACTTCCCCAGAAGGTGGCCAAGGCAAGGCAGGGCAGAGGGCAGGCCGGGCTCTGCGGGCACCTGCTGCTTAGGGAGCCGGCCTTCTGAAGTCAGGGTGTTATTTCATCCTCACCACGGCCAGTCCCGCTCCTCCCTGCACAGTATGACAGAGCCCGGGCGTCTTCCTCCTATGTCTCCCACCTCCTCCCCCTCCTGTGTGAGACCGGGATCCTCCACAACCTGATGGTTCTGGCTGGGACAGAATTTCAGGGAGATGTAGTCAGAGCCATAGACCTGACCACCTACAGCAGGCCAGGCATTCACTGGACGTGACCACAGGAAGTTAATGGTCCACTTCTCACTTAACCCTCACTTATGGCATGAAGAACACCAGATATGACTGGTTCCAGGGAAGCCATTGTGGTGCTTCAGCTAATGGCATCCCCTGAATCCTGTGCCCCAGCGATGAGCTCTCCTGATGCTGCGCCCATTGACCTCCAGTTCTGTGGGGGTAGGAAGGCCCTCAGGGAATTGAGAGTGGGGCACGAAGCCCTTGGGGTCAATCACTGAATTGCTCTTGAGTCACTTAAAAATAAAATCAGGTCTCTGCAGATTTGTGTTAAAATCCCATCGAATGAATGTATTGCTTAAATAACTTCAGTAACATGAACGGTATTGCTATTTTTAAATGCTATGTTGTTACATTTTATTTTGAAGACATCAAATAAATTAAAAATTTGATAGAATTAAATAATCCCATTTGTGTGTTCAAAACACCCATACCATGTTCATGGATTGGTAGAATCAACATGATTAAAATGTCCATACTACCCAAAGCAAACTATAGATTCAATGCACTCCCCATTAAAACACCAACGGCATATTTCACAGACCTAGAAAGAACTCTCCAAAAATTCATCTGGAATAAAAAAAGACCCTGAATAGCCTCAGCAATCCTGAGAAAGAAGAAGAAAGTAGGTGGAATTGCAATACCAGATTTCAAGCTGTATTACAAAGCCACTGGCTTGCACGCACTCTTTTGTGGTTTCAGTCTGCCTCCCCTGTTTTCTATGTCACTGTTATGTGTTTTCTTTAAAACAGTTCTAGTCCCATAAATTTTGCTGCATTTCTCTGAAACCTTGGCCCTGAAATTTGGAAGCAGAGAGTTTAAAATTTTAGCATCCAGTTAATATTTCATTGGCATAAGCTCATATAGTCAACCGTTATTCAAATCCTGATTTGCATAATTATAAAAGAAGCAATTTTCAATATATCAAGAATTTCTAAGTTACATGTAATTTGCTGTGTTCTCAGTTCAGGTCACTACATTTATAAATTTGTTTCCCGTTTAGATCACATTTTGTTTTGCATTATTTTAAATCTCATCATGCTTCCCACAAATGAAGGCTATTAGATTTGTGGTAGATTCTATAAGTGAAATTGATTTAGGTGGTTATGAAAAAATAACACCTATAGGTGGGATTTTTTTTTTCGTTTTTGTTCTTGGACTTTAAAGTAATTTGTAATATTTATTGGAGCTAGATAGTTAATAAAAATGCTTATTGGTACTTTGTCCCCCTCTATCATAAGTCCAAAGATTTCATTTACTTAAAACTTTTAAATTTATTTTAAACAAAATAAAATTTTTAGTTAACCAAAATAAAATTATTACTAGTTTAGAAAATAATTAAAACACTTTTAGTTCATTGGTTGACAGCCTAAATGTTTCAATTTTGTTCTGACATACATGCATATCTGTTCTCTAAATGTCTTTCTTGCATGTGCTAGTTTAACCCTTTGCACTCGTTTGCTTTTTTCTCGATTCCTTTATTCTAATGCTAACCGAGTCGAGTCACACTCAACATCCGAGTGCAAAAAGTTAATATTCCTTGCACAGAAAGTGATGTTCAGACCTTTATGTTAAAATTTTCCCAAATATGCAGCTTAATTTTGTTCATTTTTCTTTCCTCTAAATTACTTATTAGTTAATATTCTATCAAATCATTTTGTATGCAGTTGACTGGTGGGTTTAGGTGTTGTAATGTAGGAGGTACTAACTGGAGCATCTCCCTTCACTGTGGATGGGGAGGAGAACTCCCAAGCTGAGCTACTAGGTGGGACTTAACAAAAGAAAATGAATGAATGGTTACTTCAAAGGAACTGATCAAATTTCTGCAATTTGGCTGGTAGAAAAAAATAATTTAAAATGGAGATTGGCAAAATTATGTTTAAGTGCTTAACTTACATGTATAATTACATAGGAGGTAGATATAGACCCTTGATATTTCCTTATATTTTATGTGCCCAGAGGGATTTTAAATTTCATAGGGAGTGTGTCATAATTTTGGTGTATTCTGAAGCACTTAGCATTGGCCAGGAGCTGCCACAGCCCCCAACCCAGCTGTGTTCCCTGCCAGAGCCCTTTGGAATATGGGGCCTAGAGCCGTTAGGAATAGCGACTCAAGAGCTGTTTAGAATGTGGGGTGAGGAGCCTTTTTTGAATTTAAAGCAAATAGCTGTTTAGAATGTGGGGTGAGGAGCCTTTTTTGAATGTGGAGCAAATAGCCGTTTAGAATGTGGGGCAAAGAGCCGTTTAGAATGTGGGGTGAGGAGCCGTTTGGAATGTGGGGCGAATAGCCGTTGGCAATGCGTGGCGCAGAGCTGGTGGGCACAGAGACGGTGGGCCCAGAGCCGGTGTGCGCAGCGATGGACGGTGGACACAGCCTCAGGATGGACGATACTGTCCGGGAGCTCATGGAGCTCTTTCTACAGAGCCCGCTGGTGGCTTGGGTGAGTGCACCTGCCTCCTTGTCTCATTGCTGGTGCCCTGGCTCCTCTCCCGCCCCACTTGGGTCTCCACAGACCCCACCCACCTGGGCCCTGGCAGTCCTGGGACTTGGGGATCTTCGCAGGTCTCCAAGCTGGGGGCAGAGGTCCTGGCCGGGGGCGGCCTAAGGGGTTTTTCCTACTCTGGAGCCCATGTACCAGCTGCAGGACCCTGTGGTGCTCCCAGCTCTGGATCCCGCCAGGGCGCTAGGCTGCTGGTCCCGGAGCAGACAGGGTCTGAGGTGTCACCCGGCCCATGTGGCTGGACCACTGGGGAAAAACACTCACTCCCCCAAATATCCTGGTGTAGTGTTTGAACCCGAGACCAGCTGACTGGATGGTGGTGACAGGTGAGGATTGGGGTGTGTCTGAGTGGGATCGTGTACTGGCTGGGGCGGGCACAGTGACTCCAATAGATCAGAGACGTGAGAAATGCGTTGAAAAGTCCGTTTTATTTTTCATGTTTCCCTGTCCTGTGACGCTGGAGAAAAGTGGTGAGAAAATTTGCCTCCTGCTGTCTCACATCTGTAGCCGGGATTGGGGCAGGGAGACAGGCCCTGGGGAAAGGTGGGCTTGGTGCCAACTGAAGCGAGGGTGGGCGCTGGGTGACCATTCAGCCCACAAGGGTGAGCCCACAGGGGCCCTGCCTGCCATTGCCCCAGAGAGCTTCAGAATGTGCATGTGGGGTGACATTTCCTGCTTTCTGCCCGCACCCCCTCCTCGCAGGTGAAAACTTTGAGCCCAGTCGCCAGCGGCAAGGAACACAACCTGTACATGCACTTGGTGGATGGCATCTTGCTGAACCAAGTCATGCTGGAAATGTAAGTTGTCCTCACAGGCAAAGGACAAAACTGATTTGGTTTGATTTAAGGGTGTAGAAATGGAGGAACCTGAGTTGCTGTGGGAGGCTTTCTCATGGGCCAGTGGTACCTCAGGATACAGGCCCTTTTGCTGCCATTCGTTGGGGATGAAGAACTCCAGGACAGTGTGTTGGCAGTTGGTTTGATGAAGGATATTTGGAACTGAAGGACTGTCAAGCACTTGGTCAAGATGGTTCAGTTAACTTCAAACTCAGGTATTAATGTGGTTTAAGCGATCACATTTTAAAAATAAAACTTGGGGGACGGGGGTCATGGAACAGTAATGGACAGTGTCTGGCTACAGGAAGTGTCGTGTGGGTCGGGAGCAGTGAGAGTGACTGAGGGTTCACTCCTGGTTAGTGTTATGCCCAGATTTCATGATCCCCAGGGACCACCAGGGAGCCAAGTCTGATGCAAAACAAAAAGCCTTTATTCAAGCTCGAGCCCGGTCTCTCAGCACCTACCTACGCAGCGGTGGGATGCAAAAGAGCCCAGAGCTCCAGAAGTACAGCAATTTTATGGGGCTTGGGGTTGGGTGATGGGATGATGCTCGGACCACTGAGATGGCTGATTCCGATTGGTCGGGTGAGGGCTAGGGTCCAGTTACACAAAGACAGGAGGCGGTTAGTATTCTTTTGGCCTTTGGTTATCTCCCTTTGCATTCTTATTGGCTGATTTAAGGGCGGGCTGGGTAACTGATACATTCTGTGCTTTTTCTCAGAGAAAGGAGTCATATCAGGGACATAGTTATACAGGATGGAGGGCACACCAAAAAATGGAGTCAGTCCTGCTCTGCCCTTTCATTCCTCCCTTGTCTTGAAACTTACGGGCCCAATCATGGGACGGACTGCATTTCTACCTCGTCTCCCGCTTCTGGCCAAGGCCTCTAGTACCACAGTCCTCAACAGTACTGTCTACAGTGAAGTCCAGTTCCTCTCCAGCAGGTGTCGAGTCTCCTCCTGGCCTGCGTGGAGCCCAGGCTAGGGATCTCATGGGTGAGGCCGCTGGTTACCAGGATCCAGGCCGTTTCCTGGTGCAGGAGCTGGGAGTGGTGTAGCTAGGTCTGGATGCCATCTATTTTAACAGCCGTGGGCGTGCTCAGGATAACAGTGTAGCGTCCCTTTCAGGTTAGGGTGAGTCCTTGGCAGTGAATTTTACCTACACCGAGTCCCTGGGCTGGAAGGGATGTACAGGGTCCGCGGTGGGCACTGGCAGAGCATCTCAAACAAGCTTATGGGTGGCTCTCTGAGTATACTGCAGAATAAGGACTTGAGTAAGGGAATGGTTATGAATTCCAGCTTTCAGTTTCTCCCTGACCCTGGAAAGGATGTGGGGGAGGTCTACTATACACGATCTCAAAAAGAAGGGAGGAACCCCTCCCGGTAGAGGGTACACACGGCCCATAAGAGGGCGAAGGGCAGGAGGTTAGTCCAGTTTTCACCGGTTTCTAGGACAAATTTAGTTAAAGTACTTTTTAGAGTCCTGCTTATGCCCATCCAGATTCTGGGCCTAAGGCTTGAGCTATACTTTGAGATACCTTGGCTCAAAGGTGGGGCTGTTATCTGATCCTATGAGTACTGGCAGCCCGAATCTAGGTATAATCTCCTGGAGTAATCTCTTGATGACTATAGAGGCAGTTTCTGTCCTAGTGGGGTATGCTTCAACCTAACCTGAGAAGGTGTCTATGAGAACTAGCAGGTACTTGTACTCTGATGCTGGTGGCTTAATCTCTGTGAAATTTACCTCCTAATGCTCTCCTAGGTAATTTCCCTGGGGCCTGAATTCTCAGGGGGACTCTCTTATCTTGCTTAGCATTTACCCATGCACAGACAGTACTTCTAGTGACTATGCTTTTAATTACTTTATCTAAGCTTGGTAGTACTTGCCTTGCAGAAGTTCAGAAGTCTTAGTGACGCTAAGTGGGTAGCCTGGTGTAACTGGGCAACTAACGTCCAACCTAGAGCCTCTGGGACCAACAGTCTGTCATCTGGTAGGGTCCACCAACCATCTGGTCCTTTGATGGCTTGCTTCTGTTCTGCCAATTCCTCCTCTTGTTTGGTGTAGGAGGGGGTCTGCTATAGGTCCAGGTCCGGCAGGGTTATTAAAACTTGTAAAGGCCCCACTGGTTTTTGGGGCGGCTTCCTTGGCAGTTTGGTCTTCAGCTCTATTTCCTCTGGCTTTAATTATCTCCCCTTTCTGATGTCCTTTGCAGTGCACTATTGCAACTGCCCTTGGGAGCCAGATGACCTCTAATAAGGCTACATCTCCTCTTTATTTTTAATGTCCTTTTTGGCTGAAGTTGGTAACCCTCTTTCCTGGGGGATGGCACTGTGTCTCCATTGAAGGACCTGGATTAAGCGCAAAAGTTCGACTTTTTGTGTCGAGGTTTCTTTATTTAGGGACTGTGCCCAAATGGCTACCGCTGCTCCTGCATATCGAATGCCATCCTGAACATAACTGCTTCCATCCGTAAACAGTACGTCATCTGGTGATGATAGCGGGACATCTGTCAGGTTTTGGGCAAGCCGTTTGTACTGCATCTGTTATCTCTGTGCAGTCATGAATGGGGTCCTCTGGATCATCATCTGGGAGCAGGCTGGCATGGTTGATGGCCAGTGTCTTATGGAACTGGACGCAGGGCTGGTCTAGGAGAAGAGCTTGAAACTGGGTGATCCTGGTGTTTGACATCCATCTCTCTGGAGCACCTCGAAGGAGGGCCTCCACACCATGGGGTGTTGTCAGGGCTAGTTCCCGGCCCAGAGTCTGCTTATCTGCCTCCTTCACCAGCAATGCTGTGGTGGCCACTGCCCGGAGGCATGCTGGCCACCCTGCTACCACGGGGACTAGCCTCTTAGACAGATAGGCAACAGGTCTCTTCCAGGGTCCTAGAGTCTGAGTGAAAACCCCTTTGGCAATGCCCTTTACCTCACTCACGTAGAGGTGGAAGGGCTTCGTGACGTCTGGCAAGGCTAGGGCAGATGCTGAGATGAGAGCCTTTTTTAGCTCCTCAAAGGCCCGTTGTTCTACTTTGGTCCAGTTCAGTGGCTGCATTCCTCTAGTACTTGAGTACAGAGGTTTAGAAATCTCCGTGAGCCCCGGTATCCACAGGTTGTAGTACCCAACTGCCCTTAGGAATTCCCGCTCTGTCCCCCTCAAAGGATATGGTGGCACATCCAAAAAGTTTCTGTAGGAGGGCACGTCTACACAGGGGGTACAGAGATTCTGGCATGATCAGAAATGAATGCGTTACCGTGTTCCTTCCGAGTTGTACAGTCCTTTTTGATGTCCAAGGAAAACAGGCAATTTGTCCGGTGGCTTCCTTGATTGCTGTCTTTTTTTAGAGGTTACAGGTCTCATCGGCTCTGTCAAGACTGAATAGGCTGCCCCAGTGTCCACCAGGAAACTAACAGGTTTGCCCCCCACTTGTAAGGTTACCCTGGGGGCTTAATGGAAAGGAACCCCAGTCCTGTCAGTCCTCTTCCTCTAAGTTAAAGACCCTTGGAGTCTGAGTCTCCCCTTTCTGCTTCTCTAGCTAACCTGCCAGGGCATTCTTTCTTCCAGTGCCCTTGCTTCTTACAATAGGCATACTAATTTCTTCTTATTTGCTGCTGGCCTTTTCTTTCTTTCTCTGTTCTCTTTTCTCATTACATGTACAACCTTTATAAAAACCTTTATAATTTCAAATTAATTTTTAAACCTTCTATTATTTTAAAATATTTAGAAAAAGGCAGAGAGAGGAGGGAGCAGGCCCTGCACCCTGTTCTCAGGCCTCCAGACGCTTGAAATTCAAAATGCCACATTCTTCCTACAGATAAGGATCTCAGATTCTGATAAG
Organism: Cnephaeus nilssonii; assembly: GCF_951640355.1. NCBI lineage: Eukaryota > Metazoa > Chordata > Mammalia > Chiroptera > Vespertilionidae > Cnephaeus > Cnephaeus nilssonii. The sequence goes on along the minus strand of NC_137086.1, from coordinate 64,418,125 downwards.
CCTGAAAAGGGGAATGGGGGAATTACTAGCTGTGCCTTCTTTAAGACCCCTAACAGAACACGGTAAAAAGTGTCCAAGGAGTCGCCGGGGGTTCTTGGGTCTCATTGGGGCGCAGGGGGTCACAAAGGAATTTCCCTCCTTGTCGACTCCTCCAGCAGGAGAAGGCAGGGAGCGTGGCACAGGTCCCAGGTGGCGAAGGAAGGCTCCCACCGAGGCATTTTCATCTGGCAATCCACTCTCTGTTCCCACTGGGAAAAGCGCTTGCCTCTTGCCAATGAAGGTGGCATGGGGGAACCAGTGACCTCTACACTGCAATCAGACTCCTTGACCTTTCTAAAAAGCCACTCTGCTTGAGTGTGTTTCTATTAAAAATTATTGAACTTAAAACTATAACTTAAGAGATGACATATACATACAAGGACCAAGTGGCCTACAAAAAATTTTTTTTCTAAAGGTTTTGTAATGTACTGTAATCATTAATCACATCAAATTTAAATGGCCAATTGAGACAAACACTTCTGAGACCGTTTCTCTACCACTGATTAAGACTAGGTGGCGGCAGGTGTCAGAAATAAGATTTATTTAGTTTTTGAGCTTGCTGGGCAGACTTGGTGACTTTGCCAGCTCCGGCTTCCTTCTTGTAAATAGTTAACTTTAAAATTTGGTCCTTGCTTTAAACTTCTTTGGACTACAATTGTTACAATTTCATATCTTTAAATTAATAAACATAAACAGAAATGTTGTTAGGCAGGCTGATTCCCCCTCTGACAGAGAGCAAGCACCCCTGGGAAAAAGGAATCCCAGTGGCCACTCGGGGGGGGTTGCTATCCGTCAGAGCACTCAGCCTTAAACAAATTAAAGTTTCTTTTTTTTTTCTTCTCACAGACTTTTATATATGAACAAATAATTATAACCAGGCAGACAAACAAAATATCAAATAAACATCTGTACTTATACTATTTTAGTAAACAAGTATTATTATAGTCTTGGGACCTGAGCAGATAACAGGAACACTGCCTCTAAGTCCCCTAATGGGGGCCTCCCTTTCCCATATCTCAGGACAGGATTCTTGACCCATGTTTCAGCAAAACAGAAATGGCACTCATGTTGGACAAAGGAAACAAGATTAATAGGCTTGCAAACTCTGAGGCCCCACCACAGCCACTGCTTTTTCTGGCTCCGTGGCCACCGCTGCTGCAAGCCAGTGGGTGGGACCAGTGTGTTGAAGAAAAAAAAAAGTTAAAACCACTCCTGGAGTCCACCAGAGACTGTGAAGGAAAAGTCATCCTGCAGTCCAGCTCGGGGAGGGACAGGTTACACATAGAGCGTTATTCCAGGAGAGGCAAAACCTTGCAGGGAACCTTGATAAAAAGCTCAGTAATATAATCACACAGTCAAAGGTTAAAGAGGAAGGGAAAGACCAGGTTATGTCCTCTATGAGGATCCTAATAAATAACTGAAAACAAGTCAAACAAAACATATAACCACGAAGACAAAAGACTACACAAGACACGTAACTAGGGTTAATTTGGTCCATAGATAGTTAATAATAACTTCAGCCTTAGTTCCACGTCGGACTATAATGTCACCAGCAGGGATAGGGCCTGTAAATCTCTCCGCCCTGCGGAGCTGTAAGCCCTGCCCCTGGAAGTCTCTGACCACCAAAGAGATAAGAAAGCCATAAATAAAAGTTCTTTGATCTTTGAAATGTTACAAATCAGAGCAAATTGAAACCCTTACTTATGCAAACATACAAACAGAGAGAGGAATTTTTATTAGCTAAATGGGATGATTCCCTCCCACTGTTGTAGAGAGCAAACGTCTCTGAGAAAAAAATAACTCAGCAGTGCTGCTTAAGACGTTTGCAGACCATCACAATAGGTTTTATCTTGAAACAAATTAAACAATAGAAAGAGATAATAAATACTCTCATGTGTACAGCCAAACAGTACAAAGTAGTTTTTATTTCACATAGACTCTTACACTTATATTTATATACCAAACAGTTTGAGTTTTTGACTCCTACCAGATATTTACCAGAGTTTAAACAGTCACCTGATTCCTGACTCCTGATTAATTTGCCTGAGGAAGCTCTATGGCCTCCGGGGGGAGGGGTGATCAAGCTCCCCCTTCCACTCACTTGGAGTGGGCTGAGTCTGTCCCATAATGTCCATCCAGTAAGTCCACAGAATAAAACAGAGAAACACAAACACAGACAAACAAAGGGCCCCAAAGAATAGCCTTCCAAACCCGTGGAAGCAAAACCGAAAGCTAGATGACGGCCTCACGGCGACGGCGGGAGCAACCCGCCTCGTCTCAGATTTGTGAGGGTATTCCACGTCCCTCCTTTGAGGGTATTCCACGTCCCTCCTTTGAGGGGATTCCACGTCCCTCCTGTGAGGGGATTCCACGTCCCTCCTGGGAGGGGATTCCACATCCCTCCTGGGAGGATCAGAACGTCTTCCGAATCCTCCGGCCCGTGGTCCTCCAGTGTGTCCACCTAGACCGCAGCGCCGGGCACTAACAGAATTTCAGAAATAAGCTCACACAAAAGAGACAGATAACAAACAGACACCTACTTTGGCCAGTCAGGCTCTCCGGGTCGGGGTCCCCCGGGGGTCTTGGGGATCCCAGGCGAGCCCCCAAATGTTATGCCCAGATTTCATGATCCCCAGAGACCAACAGGAAGCCGAGTCCGATGCAAAAACAAAGAGCCTTTATTCAACCTCGAGCCCGGTCTCTCCGCACCTACTGACGCAGCAGTGGGATGCAAAAGAGCCCAGAGCTCCAGAAGTACAGCAATTTTATGGAGCTTGGGGTCAGGTGATGGGGTGATGCTCTGACCACTGAGTTGGCTGATTCTGATTGGTCGGGTGAGGGCTAGGGTCCAGTTACACAAAGACAGGAGGTGGGTAGTATTCTTTTGGCCTTTGGTTATCTCGCTTTGCATTCTTATTGGCTGATTTAAGGGTGGGCTGGGTAACTGATACATTCTGTGCTTTTTCTCAGAAAAAGGAGTCATATCAGGGACATAGTTACACAGGATGGAGGGCACACCAAAAAATGGAGTTACTCCTGCTCTGCTCTTTTAGTTAGGATGCCTGTTTCTGAGCTCTTTCACTTCATCTTCCACGTTCAGTTGCCCCATAGAGAGTGCAGTCGGTTAAGTGGCTTCTCAGGTCCTGCATTGAAAGCCACTGTGTTAGGAGAGGCACAGGGCGCCAGAATGCTGAGGGACCGATTTGGAGCATCTCAAACAGGGTCTGGGGGAGGTGGTACTTGTTAGTGTGCATGCAGGACCACATCCTCTCCTGCTGCTGAATTCTGCAGAGCCTGTCTGACTGACAGCCTGCCCCACGGAGGTGGTGGCTCCTACCTCTGACTCTGTTTTTTACTCAGAAACGGCAGGAGAGGTGTTGGAACTAGTGTTGGTGTGGTTCTTAGGCACTTGAAGGAAAAGGGAACATCCTAACGTTCTCTGTGGACCAACCCCTTATGCTCACCTACTCACCTGCAACTAAGCTGTCTGACTTGGGCATAAACCCTTTGGCTATTGAGAATCAGCTTTACTTGTGGCCCATGCAGGAGAAGAAGTTAGCTTTTGCATATTCAGAAAGTGGTTTAGTCCTAACCAGTTTGGCTCAGTGGATAGAGCGTCGGCCTGTAGACTGAGGGGTCCCAGGTTCGATTCCAGTCAAGGGCATGTACCTTGGTTGCAGGCACATCCCCAGTAAGGGGTATGCAGGAGGCAGCTCATTGATATTTCTCTCCCATCGATGTTTCTAACTCTCTATCCCTCTCCCTTGCTCTGTAAAAAAATCAATAAAACATATATTTTTAAAAAAAAATTTAAAAAAGAAAGTGGTTTAAGTAGACTTACCTAAAAAGATCTGTTTTAAGAAATTTCCCAAGAACATAGCTCCATTTGTTTTAATACGTCATGTGCTATCATGCTGTGGGAGAGGTAGAAGTTTCATTTCTAATGGTTTTTTTCAAAAGCCCTACCAATCTTACCAATCTTACCAACCCTGTGTTTGCTTAGATTATAAATGACAAATCTGTTAGCTTTGGCAGCACTTCTCTAAGAACACTGACAAAAATGAGTTTTCCTGGGGTTGTCCCGTGGCATAGACAGGTTCTGGCAAGTGGTGGGGATTGACTGAAAAAGGGGTGCAGGAGAACTGGGAGGGGTAGAGGTTTTCTATCTAATGAGTGGAGTATGTTTCATTTTTTAAAACTCATCAAGCTGTAACTTATGATATATGCACTTCACTCTTTGAAATCCCCTCAAATAAATAAATAAAAAAGAACCCCAGCCCTTGTGTCCACATGTAGGGAACCAGTGGGGACTGAAGTCCAGGTATCTCTCATCCTAGCTGCCTGACGCTGGGCGTGGCACTCATCACCTCAGTTTGCTCATCTATGAAATGGGAAGTGCAGTGCCCCCCTAAGAGATGGTTGTGGGGATTAGATGCGATGATGTGTGAGCATGTAGCACAGAGCCTACCACATAAAAGGTGTTAGTGTCAGTTACTCGCTCATGTGTATACACTCCTGATCCAGGAAGGAGTTGAGGCAGCTGGTAAGAATTGTTTTTGTGTTTCTTCAGTCTTTCTCCCACATTCTTAGTCTCCTAGATTATGATAATTCATAGCCTTAGTCCCTCCCAGTGAGGTCTAGAACAGAACTGGACTCTGGGACCCAAGTCCTATCCCCACATCCGACACTGTACTGAAGCTAAGCCAGTGTTTTCACTCCTGCCAAGTGGAAAAATATAACTCACCAGCAGGTAAGGCAGTTCTGCTCTAACATCCATGCTGGGAGCTCCAACTGTGTGCTGTTCACCTGTTTGGATCAATTCTCCCAGGGTGATAGGACCTGAGGAAAGAGAGCAGCAATATGCTAACCGGCTTGCTGGGGCTCAGATAAGGGGCTTGTTACCTAACACTTCAGAGCCACACAGGAGGTGGGCAGGGGCTGAGGTGCCTGCACCTGGGCAACTGAGGAAGGCTGTGGTGGTCTCTGGGCCTCCCAGTGACATGTGTGCCTGGGAGCAGGAAAGCCCTGTGAGCTCAGCTTTCTGGGGAGGCCCTGGTCTAGGAGAATCGCTGAATGGAAGTGAGGGATTGAGGGGCGTGGATGGAGATGCATGGGAAACTTGCCGAATGGCTCCTCTGTAAATGCAGAATCTCCGGGTACCCACTGGTACCCCAGGGAAAAGAAGGTGTCTGATTCACGTTGCACACATTTTTCACTGTCTTGTGTGAAAATCATCTAAGAGCTTTGACTCTAGCATCAGGCAGGCAAGTTCTAATCCCCCTTTACCACTTACTAGTTTATTACTTTGGGAAAATTCCTTAAACTCTCTTCTCCATTTCCTGATCTGTAATAAGGGATGGAATTTCATAGATCTGGGAGGATTAAAAAAGATCATGTATATAGAAAATGCCCAACAAATGTCCATCATCATTGTCATTAGAGTGAGGCCCAGAACTGGGGTGTGCGTGTATGGGTGTGTCTCTGTGTGTGTGTGTGTATGTATGTTTGCGTGCACATGTGTGCCCGTGTGCCTGCATGCCTGTGCTGGTGTGCATGTACTTGTGGGAGTGGACACCGTTTTGATTTGGCCCAGGTTGGAATCAGCAGCGCTTGCTCTGTTTTTCCCGAAGCAGGAGAGGAGGGGGTTCACATTGTGGGCAGAATGGGATAGACTTCACTTAGCAATAGTTGGCTTGTTTGGATTTGGTTCCTAATAGTCTTTCTCTGCCCTGAGAGCCTTAAAGAAGGGAGTATTGGTTAATGATCATGATAATTAGTCTTAGTGCTCAGGTAGTAAATGCCAGGGCTCTTTTGGAGTGTGATTCCAGTTAGTACTGCCCTTCAGAGCTGGTGGGAGAAGCAGAGGGTCAGAGCCCAGGCCCCCACCCTGGTGCGTGGAGTGTCTTTTAGGTGCAGCGAGCATCCCTGTGTGCTGAGGCCCTTTGGCTGCTGGCACTCCTGGGGAGGTCCGGTCTGACTTTTAATTGGGCCTTCATTTGCCAGGGAAAGAGCTCAATTTGGTCTTGGCAGACACTGTGTCTCATTCGCAGACATTCTGAGGATGACCGTTCACTCCTGTTCCCAAATGGGCAGTCGGGGCTGCCACAGCCCCAGCCCCAGTGTCCTCCTCTCCGAGTCAGCTGCTGGTGTCCTGGTTGAATTTCAAACAGCTTGTGGTGGTGGTGGTTTTTAAATTGTACTTCCAGTGACATTTGAAATGTTCACTTGTAGATTTTTTCCTATTTGTCAATTTTGTATTAATTATTGTCTTCAAATGAGCCTAATGGCATTGAGGACGATTTCTGTATTTCTCCAATCTTTCCTTTCTTACTGAGGGGAGCAGGTTACTGCGGAAAGAAGAAGAGGCCTGCCTCTCTTCCATCAGACCAGCTCCCAGGAGGCTCAGCGCCCTAATGAACCCATGAAGACAGCCCTCATTTGAATTATCACCCTCCCTGTGTCCTGGGACAGTAACTGTGGGGGAGGGCTTTGTTATGAAAAGCAGGAGAGGCAGCAGCTAAGGCCTCCTATTGAGTCTGTTCTCTTCAGATAGGAAACCTGTTTTGAGCCTGAGAATTTTGAGAAATATCCTGAACACATATCGATGAGTGAAGTTATAAGTCACTTGATTGAGAATTCTGGTTTCATCACGACCAGACCTGACTTTTGCTGGAGAGTGGAAAGTCAATGATGCTTTGGGGGTTCCCACATGAATTGCTTGAGACTCTACTGTTAGCCTGTCTCCTAGGTGGCGTTGTACACCATAAAGTGTCACAGACTTATGATGTCGGTTTGTCCAAGTGGAATTGTGTCCTTAGAATGTAAAATCACAGGACCAGCCAGAGACCCAGGCTGTTGACAGAGGAGGGGAACCCATGTGAAGTAGAACATTAATGATTTTTATTGATTTATGTCAGAAAATGTACCATGTTTCCCCTTTTTCTTTCTTGATGGTTCATATATTTTGGCGTGTTCAGTTCCTAACTCTCTTAATCTTTAAATATATTGTGGGGTGGATTATCGATTTTCACACAGTGTAACCTTTTGGGTCTGCATTGCATTTGGTGGTTGTGTGTGGGAGCTGCTGGGAGTGGGAATGGAAATGACGTTGACTAAAGGCCTGAGGAGGGCTTGTCGTGGGGTTGGGAGGGATGTGTATTGTCTAAGGTCCACGGCTCAGCGGGGGCGGAATTCGGGTTTGACTGGAGCCACACTGGTTTCAGCCTCACACTGACCTGGGCTTGGAGAGGGCTGCCCAGCGCTGGGAAGGGACATGAGGCAAATGCTGGGAGAAGCCGTTTCCAGTCTCGTGTTTCCTCCTCTAGAGACCCCAGGCCTAATCAGCGCTTCCACCAGCATGTGAACAACCATGTGAACCTCCGCATTGAGAACTTGACCATCCTGGTCAGACACATTAAGACCTTCTACCAGGTAAGGGCAGCCTCTGTTCCCAGGACGTCTGTGCTCCTGGCAATGTCGTCACTCAAAAGGTTTCCCCGCAGAAAGCCCAGAGATGGTGTTCACGGTGAGGCAGCTGCTTGCTGACACTTGGGGGTTTCTCGCTTCCACCTTTTATTCCCCCCTCTCCCCGCATTGTGAGAAGGGGCAGATGTTGGATAGCTTTACTTTGTCCAGCGAATGTCCTTTGAGCCGTGTGCATGGCATTGGGTCTGGTGCTGTGAGGGCCCCAGAGATGAGTCACCACTGTGGCCCCAAGCACCAGTCGCATGGGGAGTGGCTGGAATGGGCTCTGGGAGGGGCACGCTGACCTGGTTATTGTCCGCAGCTAGGCGAGTCTTTGTACAGCAGCAATTCAAGGGGTTGAAGGAGGTATGGGACCACAGAGCGTTATGTTGGGTCAGGACTGTAATGGACGAGCCCCCAGGGTGCGGACGGCAGCACTGGAGTTCAGCGTGTAGAGTGTCCACTGGTCATGCTCACCGTATCTCATTCGCAGATAGTCCGTGGCAGGAGGACCTGATGGCGAAGGGCTGTTAAAATCCCCACCCCAGCTTTGGGAAGGTGGGGTGAAATCTCTGATCTTTATGGTGTTTATATGACCAGCACGGACGCCATATGGACTGAACCTGCCACCTGGGCCCTGGTTTTCACACTTCTTCTGAACACTGAAACTTGTGTCCCCATATGAGTTTTCTTAAGATCTCAGGTGAAGCCCCATGACTCTGATTGATGGGGGTTGGGGGACCAAGGTGCCCTCTGCTCAGCCCCCACCTTTCCCTCCAGGGCATCTCTGTGAGTTCCTGGGACCTCAGGGAACATGGTTTAAGAACCACTCCCGGGCCCGGCCTGCATGGCTCCAGGTTGTAGGCTCAGTCTCCAGTTGGGGCATACAAAGGCAGCCGATGAATGATTTTCTCTCATCTTTGATGTTTCTATCTCTTCATCTCTGAAATAAATACAATATATATATTTTTTGAAGAAACACTCACTGCCTAACAAGTCCCAGGATTATTCTGTGGTTTCACTGAGATCTTGGGCAGACTCCGCCTCTGGACTTGTTCCCAGCTCACAGCTGTGCTCATTCCATGGCCTGTTGGCAGCACAGCACCCTGACTCTGAGCAGCCTCTGGGCAGGGTCTGGGAGAGTTCAGATGATGGGGCCGAAGTGGCCTCATTTCTTTGTCTGAGGGGAGCCACACTCAGGGCCGGGCATGCTGTAGGCTGGTGGGTTTCAGCTAGTGCTGCCCTTGTGACAGCCAAGGACACGGGGAGGGGGTGGTGCTGCCATTAAACTTGGGTCTGGGTGTGGAGGGACCTTGATTCCTGGCTGCAGGCACCATTCGTGGTAAGCAGGTGCTTTTGATGCTGTGTGCTAAGTGCCAGGGAGGTGGATGGTGCCAACAGTTCAACAGACAAGATTCCTAACTCAGGCTGCGTGGGGGCAGCTGGGAAGGCTTCTTGGAGGAAATGACATCTGAGTGGAGTGGTGGTGCACAGCTGAGTTTCCAGTTTGGAGGGTTATGGGCAGGAGACGGGGGAAAGGGTGTCGAGGTGGAGGCAGTCCTGTCAGCGTCTGTCACAGTCAGCACTTGCCCCAGTTGCTGGGATGAAGGCCTGTTGTCCTGGTTTCACAGGCATCAAAACCAGGGAGATGCCAATGTGGGACCCTTGGCAGGCAGGCCTCCAGCCTCAGGGCATCACCTCTCCCTGTGGCAGCCATGAAGGCCTCAGGGGAGGGAGGTTCCTGAGGCTCTCCGTGAGCAGCAGGGAGCAGGCAGGCTCCGGGGCGAGCTGTGTGGCCATGCGCCTGCCGTCCTCTGGTCTCGCTGGTCGAGGAGGGTACAGGTGATGGTGGTCCGCTGCCCTGACGCTCAGCTCTGGGCTGGCCAAGGGGGCTGGACCATGTGGAATTGCAGGCAGTTTGCTGCTCTTGGGCACTGGGTAGCGCTCCAGAACACAGAACCATCCCAGGAAGGAAAAGACGGCCAGTCCACCCTCAGGGCCCGGAGAGAATCGCAGGGAGAAGGACCTGCCTCCTGGCCCGGCTTCCGCACTGGCAGCTCTTTGAGGGCAAGGCAGGGTGCGTGGCAGCCTCAGCCCCGAGGCCCAGAGTAAATGTTTGCTGCAGCACTTGCTAAGGGCCACAGGGCGCCCCTGCCTTAGTCCTGCTCACTCTGAGAAAGCCACAGGCACTTGCCTCTGGGCTGACACAGGTGGGTGCGGGCAGGGTTGTGCTGTGTATTTCCTTTCGATTTATTGGAAAGTAAAGTTCTGATCATATAAGTAATACGTGCTTTTTACAAACAGCTCGGAAACACACAAGTAGGAAGAATAAGAGCCACCCACAATCCCACCACTGAGAGACAGTCACTATGAGCGGTTTAGTGTTTGCTCCCAGTGTTTGCATGGGGAGTTGTGTTTCACGCCCTGCCTTTTATATTCTGCCTTTCTTCCCTCCCTCCTGACATGATAGGGTACGCATAACTGGTTATTGTTGTGAAGCGACAGGAAAGTTTTCCAAAAGAAGTACCGCCCAGTGCCCCCTTGTTGTGAGGGCTTGGATGAAGCGAGACAGACATTCCTTACCCTGACCAGGGAGGGTGAGAGGTCACCCCACGTAGAATGGGATCCCTGTGCCCGTGGCTTTTCAGCGAGACACGTCAAAGTCACAGAACCCAGCCCTGGTCTTGTTTGCCAGGCAACGCTTCTGCCACCCTGGCTGTCCTCTTCTGAGGCATCAGGGCAGGGCACTTGGGAATACCAGAGGCCCCTCTTGAATAGCACCAGCTATTTAAGAAGCTCAAGTTTTGCCTCTGAAAACCTGGGGAGACTTTGTCCCTCACCTTTTTTAGAGGACGGGACAGGGTGAGAAGCAGCATGGCCAGGCTCAGTCTGAGCGCTGGTGTTCAACCAGGGTCTCCACCCTCCTCCTGGCCCGCTGCTTGGTCGCGTCTGGGGTTGGGGCCAGGATTCTGTGTATTCAGAAGTTCCCCAGATGTTGAGTGTTACGTCCTTCCTGTCGCACTGGGAATCAGTTGGCTGGAGCGGTTGTTCTCAAAGGGGGTGCCCAGCACAGCAGCAGCAGCAGCAGCAGCAGCAGCAGCAGCAGCACCTGGGAACTTGTCAGCAACCATCTGGGTCTGCGTCTCTAAGCAGGACCCTCAAGGCCTACTGTGGGGTCCTGCCTCCATTTTAACAAGCCTGTGGGGATGCTGACGCACCCTCCCACGGGAACCCCGGGCTACAGAGCACACGGAGTGATGTATGGAAGGGGCACCTTCCCCCAGTTCTCCTGGGGCCGAGAGTTCCGTTCTCCCCAGTGACTCCTCTCATCACAGACAGTGGACACATGTCTCACCTGCTCTGGGGCAGGAAGGAGGTCCTGGCAGCCCTGTGAGGAGGGGCCCAGTGATGCCCAGTTGACCAGAGGTCTCACTGAGGGAGTTGCCGGGAAGGGGGCAGGACCTTGGGAGAAGGCCTCATTCAGTCTCTGCTTTTAAAGAAGAAAGGCTGGTGGGGGTCGGAGGGCACCAGCTCTAGAACAGACACCCCAAGGGGTGAGAAGCCTGGAGGAAAGCTGACTCTGGAGCAGAGCCGCAGACCGCCTCCAGCTGCCTGAGGGTCAGCTTTGTGTCAGTGCCACACAGCCCTTGCTGTACTTGCTAACAGCCAAGCTCTTTTTCACCTGAGTCTTTTTAAACTAAATTTTGGGGCGCAGTGGTTCATTTTTTACATCAGAGCCAGGAGTCCTTACATGAAGCACAGGTTCACTCCATAATGGAGCCAGTAGGAAAATAAGGCCAGTGGAGCGGGAATTCCCCCGTGCAACAAATATCAGACGCATGTTTATTCTTTGGGCTGTGCATTGTGTCCCACCACCGTTCCCTGCCCTGGACGCCTGCGATCTGGCCCTTCCTCTGGGCAGTCAGGCCTCGTTGTCATGTGAAGCTGCTGAGGCTTCTCTGGCTGCATGGTGGTGGGGGGCCCTCAGTCAGCGGCTGGATACATCCCGTGTCTGTTGACGGACATGTACATGTTTGTTTCGAGTCCAGGTAGGGACATCGATCCTGACACCTGGACCCTTAGATGGATGTAGGGACCCACCTGCAGGACCGACTCTGAAATGGGAGGTTTGCTGAGGTTCTCCGAGCTCCTCCCCTCAGGTGCGTTCCTTCTCTGGGCCTCTGAGTTCTCATCTGTCAAGCAGAGGATGGGCCTGGGCCCGATATTCCACATCCCATGATGGCCAGCGACCACCAAGATTTCCAGTTAAGGGCACCTCGAGGAAGTGTGGTTTATGATTCCTTGAACTTGGCTTCTTCCTTCTGAACTCTCACCTTGGTTAGAAGGCTCGGCAGACCCCAATATTGTTTTGTGTCTCCGAGGAAACAGCAGAAGAAATAGTCTGGGGTTGCGTGATCTTCTGTAATCCCTTCTTACCACCATTGCTTTGAAAAATGAAAAATCAAACAGTACCAGTGTTTATAATGAACACCTGAATATCCTTTTTTCAAATGAATATGAACATACTAGAGGCCCGATGCACGAAAATTCGTGGAATGGTAGGCCTTCCTTCTGCCTGCTGCCGGCACCTGCCTTCCCTCTGGCATCCGGGACCCGGATGGCTTCCCTCCAGCCCCAGCTTCATCCGGAAGGATGTATGGTCTAATTAGCATATTACCCTTTTATTATTATAGATTATAGATGTGATTTTTTTTAAATTGCTTTCAGATTTTTTTTTAAGAAATAGATGTTTCTATCTCTCTCTTCCTGTGCCTTCCTCTCTGAAAATCAATTAAAATATATTTTTTAATAAAAGGAAAGATTTTTTTTCTGATAGAAGTCTCCAGGATGCCTCTACTGAGTCCAATTATCCTTCACTCCCTCCCTGGAGATAACTGCTATCACCAATTTGCTGGGTATCCAGCTCAAATTTTTATACTCTTGCCGTGTGTGCATGTATGTGTGCATGTGTGTGTAACTGTATATATGCACATGCACACACACTAACATTACTTTGTGTGATGTCTTTAAATAAAACTTTCATACACTGCTTGCACCTTTTCCCCACTCCGCCTTCCTTTTGAGACCTGTCAGCTCTGTGTGGCAGTTGTATTGGATGAGCATGGGGCTGACGACTAAACATTGGAATTATCTTTAGAAATGTGCATGCTCCATTTGAAAAATGGAAACTTTAGTTCCAAGAATAGAAGAAAATGTACATCTGACATTGTTGGAGGAACATAGACATGATTAAGAAAATGTTAGTCACCTCTGATGCAGTGACAATGGACCCCAGATAGGCAGGAAACACTCTCCAACACTGAGTGGAGAGGGGCCTGGTATGTTGGGAGTGGGTACACCTCATGGGGTAGCATCCCTTCCCCCCAAGTTCTGGTGTGGACAGGAGCCACGGAAAGATGACAAGAAGGCAGGATAAAGTCAGTGCATAAATGTTTGACGGCGCTGCAATTCCCAGCCTGTGTGCCTAGGTCACCATTCTAATCTGATGATTCAGAGAGAGAGAGTTCTGGGGTGTTCCGCTGGGCATGGTCTAATGGTCCCCCTTTTCTTTATCAGTGCTAGCTGGCAGGACACTGAATGCAGACATTCAGTGAGTTATGCAATAGAGCGACTCCTGAAAAAAGTTGGCAACATTTTTAAAAGGGATAAGAAGAGCTTTGTTGGTGAGGAATTTCTCTAGCGACCACTGTCTAAGGCCAAGAATACCTGAGAAACCTACCCCCTTACTTGTCTTCTGAAAAATTGGATTTCTATCTTCTGAGTCGTAAACAGCAAGGCCCTTCTGGACAGGGAAGACCACCTGCCCTGGAGGCGCTCTGGGAACGCAGTGGAGGGTCAGGGTGAGCCGCACACTCCGAGGAGGGCTGGTTGAGACCCCCAGACCAGGGGCTGGTGCCTGGGCCTGCTTTCAAAGACCCTTCTGTGAAGGCAGCTTCATTCCCACGCCACCTCTCTGAGGGGTGCAGCGTGGCTGTGGTCTATCCCTCTCCCAGGGAGGGCGCTGCTGTAAAGGAGAGAAGTCTCCACCTTTACAGCCTGCACCAGGGACCTGCTGACACAGCATCCTGAATATCCTATAGAGACCCCGCAGCATCTCTTTAATTTTCATTCTTTACTTTAGTTGCACCAGCAAATCATACCACAAAAATAAAGACATCTTTTTAAAAGACACTCACAGCCGAGCCGCTGTGTCTCAGTGGTTGAGCATCAACCTATGAACCAGGAGGTCACAGTTGGCTTCCCAGTCAGGGCACATGCAGGGGTTGGGGGCTCAATCCCCCAGTAGGGGGCGTGTAGGAGGCAGCCTATGGAGGGTTCTCTCTCATCATTGATATTTCTCTCCACTCCCTCCCTCTCCCTCTGTGAAATCAATAAAAACATATTTTAAAAAATTTAAGAAGACACTCACACCTGATGCTGCTGTCCTGGCATGTAATGTATCCTCTTCTTCCCAAGGTCTCTGCACATATGCAGACAAAATCTTTATTTGGTTATGATGAGGGCAGAAGTACAGGTAGCTCTGACTTTTCACATTTATTTATGTCCTAACTATTCCTTCCTCTTACACAGCATGTTCCCAGTTACCGTGCAGTGGCTGCGCTCCCCCAGTGACTTGATAAGCTGTCATGTTGTTAGTCATTCTTTATTTCCTTTCCTGTTCTCAGTGGTATCTTTCCTCTTTGTTTCTGTAGGAAGTTCTCCAGCAGCTGATTGTAATGAGCTTGCCGGATGTTCTGATGATTGGCAAAGACCCGCTGTCTGGTGAGTGAAAGCCCCCCGCCTCCCCCGGGCGGCTTGGCCAGTGCCAGTGGCTCTGGGCAGCTGTTGGACACAGAGCTCTGGCTGCCAGCTTGGAGCCAGCACAGTGAAAACACGGGATCATCCCGGTGAGGTTTTAAAGATGGGTTTGTTCCTCTGGGCATGCAGCCATGGCCCCTGCTTTGGTGTGCTTAGGAGCTGAGTCATACGTGGCCTCTCTGGGGTCTCTCCTCCTCAGTAAATGTGGAGTCACAGCCACCTTCACAGGGTGGGGACCTTTATGGTAAGAAAGGAAGAATCTGTGGAGGAACTCGCATCTCTCTTCCACGGGGACCCTGTTATGTCCTTTTCAGTCCGTGGTGGGTCTCACCAGGAAGTCCTGCCACGTCTGCCACTGCACCCTGAGGCCCGACAGGGCAAGGGTTCCACGTCCTAACCTTGGACATGCGCTGTGACCTTGAACGACCGAATGAAATGTGCTCCTGGACGTCTTCCAGAAAGTCAGAGTTAGTTCATGCTTGTCAGGTGGCTCCTGGGGAGGAAAACAGGCGGCGGATCTCCTCCGCCACATCCTGTGCCTCTGCCTGCACCATGGCTCCCGGACCAGCACCATGTTCTCTTACCTCTGGGCCTTTGCATGTGCTGTCCTGTGCCTGCAACGCTCTCACTCACTGTGTCTAACGCTCCCCCCTCACCCTGTGGGTCTCAGCTCAGAGGTCACTTCCTTTAAGAAGCCTTGCCTGATCTCACTGCAGACTAGAGGTCCTTCTTCCAGGTTCCCTGGGCGCTTTCCAGCTCTTGTGCATTGTCAATGTTCTTGGTCTGAGGCAGAGGAAGGTGTTGATTACGACAAAGCTCCCAGCAGCCGGAACACATGGGTGCCTGGAAGGGAGCTGTCTGTAGGTTTGTTTCTAATTTGCCTGCTTAACTGTCACTGAGCCAATCTCGCTGGCGGGGACCCACTAGAGAGTCTTCTGTGCATTTGAAACTATTCAAAACCCACAGTCTGATAGATTTATGAAAATACCAGTTTTTCTTACTTCTGAAATCCTGAGAGAAATTGGGTATAACCTCCCATAAAAAGTGAGAGAACTTCTGCTGCTCTCGTGCTCTCTTATAAGTTTCATCGGAATCTGTGTAGGAAAAGTCACAGGATGCCTTTGTTTGCAACACATGTTTTTATCCACTCACCCTGGTGAGAACAAACACAGCACTGCTCCACTTGAATCTCCTAGTGCCCTGTTTATTGCCCCAAAACTTATTTTAAATCATTTTTTCCATGAAGATTTTTCTAAAATTCTCTACCTTTAAACTTTCCTCACACTCTCCCCCCCCCCCTCGTTAACAAAACTTAGCAAACAGGAATTTCATACTTTTCAAACAGTGCTCTGGATCAGATTTTGTGTTTGGTTTATTTTGATGCCTGATGGGTGGGAATGAATGAATGAATGAATGAATGAATAAATAAATCATGATTTTCATGTGTGTAATTGCCAGTGCTGACGGAGTGGAACTCTTTGCTCTTTCATTGAGCCACCTCAGACTGTAGATTGAACTCATATGTATCTGTGTGTGTGTGTGTGTGTGTGTGTGTGTGTGTGTGTGTGTACAGGGTTTCTAGTCTCCGCCTTATGCTCTTGCTACTAGTAGTGGAGCAGTGGGCCTTCCTACACGTGTTTCCACTTTTAATGCTGTTTTCCTCTGCTGTGGCTGGGAACATGGACCTTCAGAGCTGTTGGAGTTATTCCAAAGTATGGTACACTCAGACCCTCTGCCATGAACATCAAGATGTTCTGTATGAACTCTGCCTTCTGTTTCTGCTGCTCCACGCCCTCCAAACACTTTCTCGCTGGGTGTCAGCTCTCTGTTGGCTACAGCACCATATACAAGCCTGGGGGAGGCGAATTGCTGTAGGAAGAGGAGCTGGCGATAGCTGGGAGGGTCTGTGCCTGTAATATCCACCAAAGGGCTTACAAGAGGCACTTGCCTGTCATGTGGGCACTGATTTGGGGACGGGGAATGGTCACATGGGCACATGGGCTGGTGGACGAGAGCACTTTGACCATGGAAAGGTTTTGGTGGGGCTGATTGGAGGCTTTTAACACTCCTATGCTCATTCCCTTTTATTTTTTTATCAAAACTGAAATGTGGCTGATCATCAACTCAGCATGAATAGAGAAGTGAGTCAGGGTGGTGATTATATTTATGAATGACTATGGATTCGAGCCCTTGGCGCTAATGAAATGCCTCAAGTGAAATAACAATCATAAGTCTTTGAAATTATTCCATTTTAAACACGGAGGAAGTTCTACACTCATTAGCAAAGGGACGACTTTGTGGGTAGTGGATGGATCTGCAGCACCCACCCTTACTGAGCATATTGTTAAGAGTGGGATCTGGATGGTCCATGGGGACCCTGTGGTCCAGCCCTCACCCCGCCTGCCCTCCTTCAGGCTGGGAGGTGTCAAGGAGGGTGCTGTTTAGGTCAGTGAATGTCCAGCCCCCAGTTCTGAGACTCAACCATAGTGTCTTCATTGCAGGAAAGGTTGTTTTTAGCTATTTCTCATTTGAGAATTATTAGGACGAGGTCACCTATTACTCCATACACACCTTACAGCCCAGGATCTGAAATAAAGCACAACACTCATTCTTGGGACATGAGTTTGTTTTCTTCATCCCAGGGGTCGTTGGTGGTAGGTTGGGCCACTTAGCACAGTGCAAGGGGGTGTGGGTAAGTCTTCCAAGAAAACAATGCTTTTTCTGGCACATTCCTTCTCCCCAAGTAGAACAGGATATGACGAGAAAGCTGGAAAACTAGATAACTTTTTTTTTTTAGCCCAAAACCACTCTGCCCATCACGCAGGCCAGCTGTCTCCATTTCAGAGATGGGAACTGAGGCTGGGGGACAGGGTACAGCTTGGTGGGATCACACTGCTCCTGGTAACCAGCCAGGTCTAGAGCCCAGTATTCTGACACTGTTGATCTAAGTGGCTGGCACTCATAAGCACATGAAGATCCAGAATCAAGGAGACAGTGCAAAGTGATGAAGTGTGATTTCTTTTTGTCCTGCTTCTTGGCAGAGCTGAGAAAAGCAGTATGATAGTGTTGGTTTGAGTCTGGGGAGTTGGGCTTATCATATGTTGGTTGTGAGAGAGTGAAATGGTAAAAGCCTTCCTGCCTGGCAATTTGGCAGTACAAAGAGCTTAAAGGATGAGTTTTCCCTAAAGAGGTAAATAAGAATCCGATTTACAAACCAGCAGCCGGGGTGGGGAACCTTTTTTCTGCCAAGGGCCATTTGGGTATGTATGATGTCATTTGTGGGCCATACAAAATTATCAACTTAAAAATTAGCTGCTATATTTGGTCAAACATTTGATTAACTCATTCCTAATGCTTTGGGAGGGCCAGGCCAAATGATTTTGGGGCCTTATATGGCCCTTGGGCCAGACATTCCCCACCCCTGCTCTAAGCCCCGGCCTGTGTGGTTCAGTTGGTTGGACATCATCCAAAAAGGTTGTTGGTTTGATTCCTGGTTGGGGCACATGCCTGGGTTTCAGACTCTATCTCAAGATGGGGAAGGAGGGTGTGAGCAGGAGGAGGCATGCAAGAGGCAGCCAGTCTATCTCTCTCAGATCGAGTTTGTCTTTCTCTCCCTTCCCTCTAAAAACATTTTTAAAAAATCACTTGCTCTTCTTTCTTCTAAAAACCAAAGAACCTAACCACTAAGATGTTGTTTAGCATCATTTAGATTAAAACGTTGAAAACTTGAGCCTCTGGAAGGAAGTTGATTGAGTAAATTGGTAGCCGTTGTGCAAAGTAAGCATGAGACCATCAAAAGTGGCCTCTGTATGTTGTCTGGGGTTCTCTTTGGAAGCTTCCAGCCAAACACTGACACTGAGAAACAGGAGGAGGAGGGGCGTGCTGGGGCTGCAGGCAGACCCTGAGGGGATGAATGATTATCACACGCTTCTGTGAAAGAGAGGCTAAGGCACTACTTGGCTATCTCCACCAAGTACCCTGTTGGCCTGCCTCCTCTGGCGTTTATTGTCCTAACAGCTGGAACTAAAACGAACCTCTAGATACAGTCAGCAGGGTAAGCATCCTTGAGAAAGTATGTGCTTCTACAAGGTCGGGTCTTTAAAGACTAAACATGGAGATTCTCGCAAAACACCCGGGAATCAGACTTGTTTGGAAAAATCAAGGCAGGGCTTCCGCCTTCGGCAAGGTCTCCCCAGAGGACCCCAATCTTTCGGAGAATCCTCCTTACAGACTTTCCCACCGAGTCCCGTGCTTCCCCACAGCAGCGGGATGGGCAGAAGCTGGGGGTGCGTCCGGGGCTTGTGAATTTGCAATGCTGCACGATGAACAGGTGGAGTTGTGTGCGCCTCATCTCAGTGCCCACTCAGCTCTTCCTGCGGAGACGCCTCTCTGCCATGGGCTTGCTTCCCGAACACACTAAAGAGATGCTGATGTTGAAGTTCGTGGATTATCATGGGAAGATATTGGTGACATACTTGAGTGGGAAAGGACCACAGATACTTATGTACAGAATTTTCATTTGGCTTAAATAATACACAAGCCCATACGTAGAAAACAGATGGCGGGGTACACCCAAGTCAAAATCACTGGGTAGAGAAATGATTTTTTTTAGCTTATCTGATTTTTCCCCCAACAGCAGAGTGGTGTATCACTGGTGAGATTTTATGAGGAGATGGGTCTACTAAAATATGTTGCTCTTTTGATTTAGCAAAGAGCATGGAGGAGATGAAGAAGATGCTGGTGCTGGTGCTGGGCTGTGCTGTCCAGGTAGGGCTTGGGCAAGGGTGGAGGGGGCCTGCCCTTGGACACCTTATGTGTGGGTTTGGGGGATAGACTCCCCTTTAGTGAGTGAGGTGGGAGGGAAGCTGCCTTCAGTCCAACATGACACATCCCGGCTTCCTGAGAGAAGGGACCACTCATTAGGTGGCAGCCGATTCTAGTCCCAGGGCACCTTTAACAAGAAGCAAGTGGGGAGTCCACAGCCCAGGGTGCCCTTAGCAAATTGTCCCCAGTATAGGGACACGTAGACCAAAGATCAGAAACTCCATGCATCCGGGGGCTCCATCTGACTCACCCCTGATTTTGGAAAAAACTTTCATGGGCACAGGGCCCCACTGGATTCTTCATGTATTATCTCTGGCTGCTGGCACAGCACAATGGCAGAGCTGAGACTAAATGGCCCGCAGACTCTGAGATGTTCCTACCATCCGGCCCTTTGAAGAGGAAGGTTGTCACCCTGGAGCTCTTGACCTTATCTGGTTTAAGAGTCACTGGAGCTTGTTTAACGCGCAGATTTCTGTGCTTCACCCCTAGCGTTTTCAACCTGATGGGCTTTTTGAAAACAAGTACCCCTGGTGATAACTCTGTGGTGGTCAGAGCAACTTCTAGAGAAACCTCTGTCTAAGGGACAGGAGGGAGGACAGATTCTTGGTTATAAAGGAGGAAGCCAGGGGCTGGTGGACAGTTCATTTGGAAACTATTTCTGTGGCTATGGTCGCCCAGGTTGCCTCACTTGCAGAATGCTTCCATTAACATGTGTTACCTCCACAGTGCGACAGGAAAGGGGAGTTTTTTGACAAAATCCAACAGCTGGACATTGAGACCCAGACCAGGATCTTGGCCCATATTCCGGAGGTAGGTTGTGGCTGGCTTTGTGGGGCTTAGCCGTGGACCGGCACTCCGGTGGCAACCAGGAGGCAGGCTCTCACCACCAAGGGAAAGTTTAAAGACTACATCACCCATTAGTGATTGTCCTAATTTTAGGTTTCATACACCAGATGTATTGAACCTGTTTGGAAAGGTAGTCATCAGCAAGCTAAAACAAAATGGGGGTAAAAATGTAAAAAAATTTTAAGACACCTCAATCAAGTCTCCATTTGCCTCCTGTTCTTGCCTATAATGGAGCCAGGCTGGTTTTAAGTACTCTCAAGGGGTTTGGCCTCAGAATTTGATTTGCCCTGAAAATGTGTTCTGGCCCATGTGGCTCTGCTTCCCATGGCTGATCTTCCCAGGGAAAGGGTCTCCGTTTCTGTCAGTGACGTGGCAGAGACACAGGCTGCCGAGTCCTAGAAAGGCAGTCGCTGTTGACTGGGCCCTGGTATGGGGGCGGGAGGGCTCTGCACTGGGGGCGCCCCTCTGCCATTGACCTTGGCAGAGGTGGTCACATCAGAGAAGTGGTTTCCCTGGAAACCGGGCCTGTGGGGCAGCCACCGACCTAAAAGTGTATTTCCCTGATACCACCCCCCCCCCTCCCTGCAGAAGAAGCCTTGTATGATTTAGTTACCTTAGGAGATGTGGTTCAGCCTTCAGTCCCATTGGACAGATGAGGTAAAGGCATGAGAAAGACATGAGCAGGAGCACCTAGGAGCAGGTGTGGGGCTGGCAGAAGCCGTTGAACAAAGTGCTCCAAGCCGGCACCAGGAACAGGCTGGGCTGATGGGCACCCAGCCCCAGGCACCATGGGTGGTGGGTGCTGAGTCCGCACTGGAGCAAGAGAGGGAAGTGACTGGTTGAAGTGGAGGGGAAGTCAGCATTGTCCTATATAGGCTCAGCCATTTGTGATGGTGAGCGACCACCTGTTAGCCTGAGGACCATTCTGCTTTTGTTAAATCCCCACCCAAGGGTATTTTCCCAGTGATTTTTAGAGAGAGAGGAAGAGAGGAAACACTAAGAGAAATATCAAAGTGAGAGAAACAAATGGATTGGTTGTCTCCTGTGTGCTTCCTGACCAGGGCCTGGCCATGGAGGAGCCAGCAACCTAGGTACATGCCCTTGACCGGAATGGAGCCTGGGACCCTTCATTCCCCAGGCTGACGGTCTATCCACTGAGCCAAACTGGCTATGGCCATTCTGCCTTTTAATTTTCCTTGTGTGTCCTTGTGTTTTGAACATGTATGTATCCGGGGACTAGGTCTTTGCCTCTCACTGTCTTCCCTGCTCAGACAGCAGAATATTTAAAATAACAAAGGGGAGGATGCAAGGCAGCCTGAATGATTATCACATTCAGGGCTGGCCCTGGGGATGAGGCTTCAGAATTATTGGGTGCTTCTCATACATTCAGGTGCCGGGCCCCACAAAAGACTCACCGAGTCAGAGGGGCAACACAAGCCTTCAATTGAAGCTGCTCCTGTGGGCCAGCCAGTGTGGCTCAGTGGTTGAGTGTCCACCCATGAATCAAGAGATCATGGTTCGATTCCTGATCAGGGCACATGCTGGGTTGTTGGCTTGATCCCCAGTAGGGAGTGTAGGAGGCAGCCAATCAGTGTTTCTCTCTCATCAAGGTTTCCATTTCTCACCCTCTCCCTTCCTCTCTGGAATCAATAAAAACATATTTTAAAGAAATAAAATATAACATTTTTTAAAAAGCTGCTCATGTGACTGCTGTGCGGCTGGGTTGCATCCTAGGATCCCCTCCAGACATCAGGCGCCTTTCCCAGGCACTGGGTGGGGGGAGCAGGCCTGGAGCCCAGCCTAGGAGCCCCACATCCCTGCCTTTCTGGTACCGCGTACCACAGACTGAGATTTCTCCGAATTCTCTGAGACCCTCTGAATCACAACGTTTCCTTTGTGAGGTGGGAAAGGTGAGGAAGTGGATGTCAATTGAGGGACTGAAAGGCCCCGTTTTCTTATTGTGGGTTTTGTGCTTTTGGGTTTCTTTAATCCTCAGCCAAAAATATTTTTTTATTGCTTTTTAGAAAGAGTGAAAAGGAAGCAGGAAGAGGGGAAAGGGAGAGGGAGAAAGAGAAAGACATTGAGGTCAGGGAGCGACATCGACTGGTTGCCTCCCACATGGGGCCGGGATCAAACCACCAACTAAGGTATGTGCTCTTGACCAGGAATTTAGCACGAGACCCTTCGTTCCCCAGGCTGGTGCTCTAATCACTGAGTGAAACCAGCCGAGCAGGGTAGCAGGGCTTTTGAGGTGCTCTCCCCCTCCACTTGCCCCTCTGGGAAATGGAAGAACTTTGTTGGTGCACCTCACTCAGTGGATTGCCATTTGTTTCCCCTCTTGAGGCCTGAGTGCACCAACACTCACCTTCCCACACTTAGAAGACACGGACTGAAAACAGACCTTCTGCCTCCTCGGGCTGGTCTGGGGGCTCATGTTGAGAAGGTGAGGTCAGGCCCTAGCTGGTTTTGCTCAGTGGTTAGAGTGTTGGACTGCCGACCAAAGGGTCGCAAGTTCGATTCCCCGTCAAGGGCCTGTCCCTGGGTTGAAGAAGGTGATGTGGGCAGTTGGAGGAGAGGCTGCCCAGTGCGGATGAGGCTGGGGCCTGCGCTCACACCCAGCGGAAAGGGGAAACCAGGCGAGCCTGTGTGGCCTGAGGGGAGGAGATACAGGCTCACCTGAAAAGCATTTCAGGCTATGAAATGTTTCCTCAAAAAGTAACAGAAGATTGTCAGGGACCCAACGTTCTGACAGAAGCATTCTAATATTTTGCCCTCTTCGCATTAGATTTTATTTTAAGAAATAAGATGCTATCCCTCCTCACCCTCCACTCCCAAGGCTCACCTTCTTTGTGTGATACATGGATGGTGCGGGACTGAAATCCCTGGGGACAGTTAGGGAGCTCCCACACCGTGAGGAGCGCTGTCTGGTGTGAAGTCAGTGTCCTCCTTGAACTAGTGTGCCAGCAGCAGTGATGTGTGAGTAAAGAGCTCGCTGCAGGGTGTGGCTGGGCTGGCTGAGGGGCCTGCCCGCCCCCCACTGACACGTGGTGGCTGAGGGTTAATAATGTCAGTGAGGTGGGTCAGCTGTGGGAGAGGTGGCCTAGGTCCCAGGAGGGCGTGGCCTTGGGAGGTGGGTGTTCCCAGGGTCCCCACAGCTATTCCCTGCCAGGCCTCCGCAGCACCGACCCCCTGTGTCCCCCCAGGTGACCCAGCACCAGGAGAGCCTGTTTGACCTGCAGAGGCTGGAGGTCCCAGACATGGCCCTGGAGGAGCTGCAGTCCCTCTCGAGGAACATGGCGTTTCAGCTCAGGAGGCTGGTGGATGAGCGAGACAGTTGCAGGGAGGTGTGTTTGCGGGTGGCCCAGCAGCTGGGGGACAGGTGGGGAGGGATTTGGGCCTGGGGCTCTAGTTATGGGCCTGGCTCCTCATCCTGCATTCCTTTCCATCGCGCACACTGTTTGTCCTCCTGGTCCATTTTCCTTGGGGGCAGGGCGAGGGCACTTTCCCTGCAGGGCCCAGTCCCCTCCCAGACACCCACATGAGGACAGAAGTTGAGCTTGGGGGCCCTGCTGTCTCAGTAAATGTATCCTCACGTTTTAAAAACTCCCCCACCTTTCTCCTGCCCCTCTCCTGGCATTGCAGTCTCAGCTGCCATCTTCTCTTTTACTTCTTCGATCTTTTAGTCATCCCTCAGAAAGTTGTAGTGCGGGCACTGTGCCAGGCACAGGAGCACGCCAGTGAGACCCCTCTCTGTGCCCTCTGTAGCTGATCGTGACCCTGACCCTGGAGCGGGACACCAGCAGCCGCCCCAGCGAGGACACCCAGCACCTGGCCATGGAGCTGGCAGACACCAAGGCCAGGCTGCGCAGAATCAGGCAGAAGCTGTGAGTCCCCCAGTGACCCCATTCTTTCCGCCCTTGTGCCCTGTGTCACCACACCTGCTAGCACCTGTGGTTCACTGCCATGCGGGGCAGTAAACGGGGGCGCTCTCCCACGTGCCTGGGAGTGACTAAGCTCTGCTTTGATCCTGGTCCCTGTTGGGCCCTGGGTAGCCCGCTCCCTTCCCCCCACTCCCATCCCCTCCCGCCCCCCCCCCCGGCCTGCACAGCAGGGTTCTGCTGGGCCTTTAGGGCTCCTGCCAGCCCAGACATGGCAGGCTCAGAGCTGCAGCCTGCTGCTCACCCTCAGGCCCAGTGTGGGTGCTCTTGGCTGGAGGGAAGATGTGTCTCCCCTGTCCTGTCTGGTGGGCCTGCTCCCCCTTTCCTGCAGCTGGTGATGGCACCATGCCTGGTATCTCGGGAGCTGCCCGCCTTCACCTCCCCGCCAGTGGGCCTTGCTGCCTGCCCGGCTGTGGGCTCCTTCCCTGTCCCGCACCCTCAGAGGAAAGCTCAGGTCTGTGGTGTGGTAAGAGCAGGCATTGGAAACTTAAAGCTCACCTTGGAGTTGGGTGTGTTTTTGCATCCCCGCATGCAGACGCCTTCCTCACGTCCAGAAGCCAGGTCCCCTCTCCTTCCCCGCTGGGGTCTCCCAGGTGGTAGGCTTTCCGGGTGCTTCTGAGGAAGCCCTCACCACGTCCTCCCATCACCCCCAGGGAGGAGAAATCGGAGTAGCTGGCGGACACCAGCTGCTGCAGGAGGCCCATCGCCATGTGAGCGGGAGGCCTGTCCTGTGGGGGTGGCTGGGGGGCTGGGGCGCCCCAGTCACCATGGCCCCAGGTCCAGGAATGTGATCTGGTACCTCTCCTTCCCGCTCAAAGCAGCGCTGCCTGAGAGTCAGTTGTCCTGGGAGCTGCTGTGGGGTGACATGCTTCAGTGTCAGCATGTGGGGCCCCCCTCGGGGGTCTGCACATGGACCAGCTTGGCCGCCCCTGGCTTCTCCTGGGGCTGCAGGGACTTGGGCCTTCCCCAGCCCCGAGGGTGCCCTGAGCCAGGTCCCCTGTGATGTGGAGTTGGTGCGGCTGGAGGCTGAGGGGGAGGAGGGTCCCCCAGGGGAGAAGGGTGTGCCCAGCTAATCCCAGCTCAGGGAATGCAGGTGTCAGCATTGGGGTCCCAGCTCCCCTGGGGATTCCTACTCCCTCTTCCTTTTCTCTCCAAACCAAGAAGAAGGAGGGGAACGTTTACCACAGCTGCCGATTTTCAGGGCGTGCCTTACCTAGCTCCTCAGGCCTTTCCCTGTCAATGTCTCAAAGTCTGGGCTTCTGATTTTATTTTTTTACTTTTATCTTTAGAAACTGTTGAATATATGGAAGTGTACGGAATAGTATAGTGAAAGCCCCGTGTGCCCATCTCCTGCATCAGTACTTATCCATACTCTGTCATTCTTATGTCACCTTTACCTCTGACTCTTCATACTCCTTTTTAAAGGTACAAGTGATGTACCTTAAATACGCAAATCTTAACTTTGCATTTTTGCCAAATCAGGGCTGTGTGTGCATGTAATCAGCCAACGTGGGCTGAGCGCCTGCCCAGGCAGATCCGTGATTGCAATGGCCCGGCAGGTGCAGCGGGACCCAGAGCCTGGGATAGGTGTGATGTGCACAGGACTCCAAGGCGGGGGAGAGAGAGGGAGAGATGCCTAAAGAGAGGCTCTCCCACACTTGGAGCAGCACAGGAGGGAGCTGCCCACTTCCTGTGCATGTGAGGCGGCCCTGCTGAGTACTTCCCTTGCCTCTGCCTCAGCAAGACGCTAGGCAAACACTGGGGCTTCCCTGGGAGCAGCTGAGGTGCAGGGAGTTGGCATCTCAGGGACCAAGGAGGGCTTTGAGCCTGCGGAGCCTGCTGAGGGCGCCTGCTGATGCTGTGAGCGTGGGGGCGGTGATGTTCATTTACTCGCTCACCCAGTGCTTCCTGTGGACTCTCTCCGGAGCCTTCCACCCCCTTTCTCCACCCAGATCCCAATCCTTCCGGGGTGCCGAGATGTCTGCTCCTATCAGGCCCTCGTTCCTTCCAGCCAGAATGAGCGTCTTCTGCCTCTTGGCATCTCCATCTCTGCCTCCTCCTCACACATCCTGTGTTCAGGAGACGCTTTGTGAGCACCCACTGGGCGCGTGGTGCTGTCTGACGTGGTGGGAATGCACCCAGCTGACTAATGATGAGAGCCTCCTGTGAGGCCCACCCCTCCCCAGGCGCTGCGGGCCTTACCCTCAATGCCCTATGGTAACCATGTGGATATATTCTTATGTCTGTTCACATGGGAAGGTTTGTGCAGGTGGCATTTGACTGGTCTGAAGGAGGAGTTCATTGTTCTGCCTGTAGCTCCTTGCTTGATGGACCTACTGTGTGACTCAGTAGATTTTGCTGGTTTGACAGAGAGCTGCAGGCGCTTGGTCTGTCTGCAGAAGGGCTGCAGGTTGGAGGT
The DNA here is from genome assembly GCF_951640355.1 of Cnephaeus nilssonii. Taxonomy (NCBI): domain Eukaryota; kingdom Metazoa; phylum Chordata; class Mammalia; order Chiroptera; family Vespertilionidae; genus Cnephaeus; species Cnephaeus nilssonii. The sequence goes on along the minus strand of NC_137086.1, from coordinate 64,391,776 downwards.
GGAGGTGCCTGGAACACAGGCCGGTGGCTCTGTATTCATTTCACCTGACACTTGACTGGGACACTCGCTCCTTCGTTCCCCTGGCACATGTACTGCGTGGCAAGCCTCGTACCCGGATTCAGTGGGGAGTAGGACTCGCAGTTTCTGCCCTGCAGCAGGGTGCTTACTAATGGTTGCCATATGCTTGATCCGTGTGCTTTCCCAAGACACAACAGGGAAGCAGGAGGTGGGACCCTAATGGTCTGTGGCCCTGATTGTCAAACTTTGATAAGAAAGATCGCTGCCCTGAAAGCCAGGCAGAGCCCCCACCCCGACCTTCCATTTCCCACGTCCCGTGGCTAAAGGCCACACAAAGGAACATTTGTCTTCCAACAGCTGCCCCAGCAGGTGTCTGAGTCTGAGTCCCCACAAGTCTTGGCTCCAGTCAGATGGTACAAGTACAGCTGATATGGGGCGGGCGGGCGGGGATGGAGGGCTGCAGACAGAGCTGAAACCCTGGAACCTGGGTGGTCTCTGTCAGCCTGTCTCTGGGTGTGGACAACTCAGGAAGGGGGTCTGGACAGGGATTTGCCTGCACGGGGAAGATTGAGAGGATGGCTCCGTCTCCACCTTGGACCTGGGGAGGCTCCCGAGTCACACTGAACAGGGAAGGTTCCTGCAGGAGGAGGAACAGCCTGGGGCTGGTCAGGGGCTCCCTCTTGTGCTCTGCTGCCCCCCAGAGAGGGCTGTGCGGGACCCTCTACAGACTGAGACAGGAAGGAAATAAAAGCCTGAGCTGAGGGGAGGCTTTGGGAGAGAGAGGGCAAGGGCTGGACTGGGGGTGCCTTGAGGAGCCGGGTGTGTGTATGAGCAACTGCCCCTGGTGGCTGCTTGGGCCCCACAGGCAAACCACTGGCCCCCACGCTGCCTGGCTCAGGGCAGGGAGAGTCGTGTTCTGAGCTGGGGCGGAGGGCTCACCCAGGGCCTGGTGAGCGTGATCAGCTCTTATGGGCGGTGGAATTCTGCTGTATGTGCGGTGGTTTCTTTGAGAAGGGCATGGAGTTCAGAAAGTGGTTTTGTTCCCAGTGGGATAAAGGAGGGAGGCTGCTTTGACAGGGACTGGAAGGGACCATGGAGACACGTCGGTTGGAGGAGGGGAATTGGCTCCTGGGCTGGAGGAGACCCCCGGAGCTGGCCCAGTGTCTGCCCCTTCTCTCTGTCCAGCCCCGCCCCCTACCTATCCCCCTCTCCCTCAGCTCTACAGAGAGAAGCCGCTCACCCAGGCTTGGCAGTCTCCCTGGTGTCCATTGCTAGCGGGTGTGTTTCCCTTCAACAGCTACAAGGACAAGCTCCAACATGAGGCGGCGCTGGAGCAGCTGAGGAGGCTCTTGAACTCTGAGCCAGAGGCTCTGCAGCAGGAGCAGAGGACGAGCGCCATGGCCGCCGAGGAGAACCAGAGGCTGCAGGGAGAGCTGGACAGGTAACCATCAGGCCCCTGCAGTGCCTCTGCCAGGATGTCATTCACAACCACTCACTCAGCACCCGCTGAGCTGAGCTCAAGGGAGACCCCTGGTGATGGTGCATCTTTACCAACCCTGCCCTGGTAACAGCTGGTGGTAAGAAGGTAGAGGGGACTCGAGCTGGTGGCTGGAAGGAAGGACTCGGACAGCTGGGATGGTACATTGTCTAGGTCTGGATTACCTCCCCTCCCACATTTATGATGCCAATGACTGTTAAGCATGGGCACCTGCATCCTCTAACACCAGCGCTCCCTCAGGGAGAGAGGCTCTGTCCTCAGCACTCACCCATTCCCATTTGTGAATTCCCCTCCTTGCTGAAATGTACTGCTTACCCCCAAATCGGTGCTCCTGACCTTTCATGGACGTTCCCAGAGTGGGAGATGCTGGAGTCGCCTGATGTGCACATTTGCAGCTGAGGTTGAACAAGGCCTTTGACCCCGGCCTTCTTACAGCTCTCACAAAGGAGCGTCCTCTCCGTGGTCCATTGAGTACCATGATGTTCTATTTGTGCTTTGCGGGGGCGATTTCCCCGTATGAAATGGCCCCCAAATGGAGTGCTGAAACACTGTCTAGTGTTCCCCCGTGCAAGGCTGCGCTGGGCCTCACGGGGAATATACGAGTGGCACACAAGGGTCATTCGGGCCCAGGTATGGTGCTGTTGGCTGTGAGTGTATTACATGAGGCATCTTTATGTCTTATCAGTAGACAAAATGTGGCCAGAGACTCCCAGGAACCGGTGAGAACACTGTATATACTACCGGTGGCTGGATAGAACAGTATAGTGGGAATCATGAGAATTAGCTGAGCTATTGTTATCCTTTAAGAAAACCACAGCAACAGAGGAGGAAACAGGCTCAGGGAGATGACACAACTTGTTCAAGGTCAATGCTCCTAGTTAGTGGCACAGGCAGGATTCAAATCCAGGTCTTGCCTCAATGCAGAGGCGGGACCATATGAAGCCTTCCTTGGCACAGCCCTGATTTAACATGTGTTGTGGGGCTGTAAACTCAGCTGCCTGCAGTGGCCTGGTAGGTCTAGCAGGCGGGGAAGGAGAGTCAGCGATAGACCAGGCCCTGGTGGAGAGCACACCCAGACTGTCAGCTGGGAGGCAGGCCAGGCTGCAGGTCATCTTTCTTTATGCTTTTTTTATTTTTCCCCTGAGGAAAAGATATCTGAATGTTGATGTGAAACTTAAAATTTTTGAATGCCGATAAACTACTTACTTTGTTTGTTTGTTTAAAAAAGAAAAGCTGCTTGTTTGGGCGGGACAGAGGACCAGGGGGACCTGGAAACATTTTTGAGGCCGGGGACCCTTAAACCTAAACCCGGGAGTATTCACAGGACAACAACGGAGGAATCTTTTCATCTTTTTCTGTTTGCTTTCTTTATGTTATTTTATTTTTTGTAGTTGACTTTATTGGAGAGACATCAGTTAATAGAACCATACACACTTTAAAATGAAATAAAATAAATGTTAAAAATTTTTTTAAAAAGCTGTGTGGGCCAAACTTCACACACCTCTGTTCAAATTGAGTCCATGAGCCTCTGGTCTTAGGAGCTTTTAGGTCTAAATCTTCCCCCAGGAATCCCAGTCGGGTTCTGATGATGATGATGATGGTGATCATTTCAGTGAGTTTACATAACACTGCAGAATCTCCTATTGTGTTTATTTCAGGTGTTGAAAATAGAAAGGAGCTTGGAATTGGGGAGAAGAGCTGAGCATAGACATAGCATCTTAGAGCAAAGATGTTCTGATTCAGTGTTTAAGTGTTTGAATCAAAGAACCCTTTTTCCAAGTAGGCAGCTGTGCCAAAGCCTCCCATAGAAAGGCCTTCTACAGGGATGCTCTGTGGAAGTGGTGTCCGAGCCTGCCTGTCCTGTCTCCCCCAGCCCACAGTGTGGCACCTGGGGTAGCCTCCTAGAACCCTAATGAAAACAGTTTGAAAACTGCTGATTTTGTTCAACCCTTCATTAACGAGTGAAAAACAAAACAAAACACTGAGGCCCAGAGAGGCTGTGGTTTTGATTAAGGTTGCACAACTGGGGCAGAGCCTAGGAGTGCTCCTCAGTCCTCGGCCCTGTGTCTCTCCACCCCCAGGGCCCATTTCCTGCACCAGCAGCTGCAGCGGGAGCAGGAGGAGCTGCAGACCCACACCAAGAAGCTGCAAACCACCCTGAACGACAAGCAGCTGGAGATGAACTGCTGGCAGGACCAGTGCAACTGGCTGAGGGGGGAGCAGGAGGAGCTGCAGATCTACACCCAGGTGCTGCAAACGTCTTTGAATGACAGGCAGCTGGAGATGAACCGCTGGCAGGCCCGGTACAAGGAGCTGAAGGGGGAGCAGGAGCAGCTGCAAACCCTCACCAAGGAGCTGCAAACCAACCTGAAAGACAAGCAGCTGGAGGTGAAGCGCTGGCAGGCCCGGTACAAGGGGCTGAAGGGGGAGCAGGAGCAGTTACAAACTCTCACCAAGGAGCTGCAAGCCAAGGAGCTGTATGCCGACACCAAGGAGCTGCAAACTTCCCTGAAGGATATGCAGCTGGAGGCAAACCGCTGGCAGGCCCTGTATGAGGGACTGAAAGGGGAGCAGGAGCAGCTGCAGACCCACACCAAGAAGCTGCAAACCAACCTGAAAGACAGGCAGCTGGAGGTGAACCGCTGGCAGGCCCGGTACAAGGGGCTGAAGCGGGAGCAGGAGAAGCTGCAAGCCCTCACCATGGAGCAGCAAGCCCTTAGCAAGGAGCTGTACGCCCAGGCCAAGGAGATGCAAACCTCCCTAAAGGACACACAGCTGGAGGTGATTCACTGGCAGGCCCTGTATGAGGGACTGAAAGGGGGGCAGGAGGAGCTGCAGACCCACACCAAGGAGCTGCAAGCCTCCCTGAACGACACACAGCTGGAGGTGAACCGCTGGCAGGCCCAGTGCAAGGGTCTGAAGGGGGAGCAGGAGGAGCTGCAGACCCACACCAAGAAGCTGCAAACCTCCCTGAACGACAGGCAGCTGGAGGTAAACTGCTGGCAGGCGCAGTGCAACTGGCTGAGGGAGGAGCTACAGAGCATGGACATCTCGCTGACGGAGCTGGACAACCACTGCCAGGTGAGGCCTGGGGCTGGAGGGCACAGCACCCTGGATGGGTCTTATCCCTGGGCTGACGCCTTGGGCTCAGCCTGGTCTGAATGAGTCCTCATTGGCATCTCTGCTCAAAGGGTGTGTGTGAATGTCACACAGGGGCGGAGGGGAAGCCAGAGGCTTGTGGCTGGGATGAACACCATGACTGGCAGCGGTGTGCTACAGAACACCTTTCCCCGGATCTTTGCTTTTTGCAGGGTCGGGGCGGTACATGGAAACAGCCGAGTACCGTTTTATTTCCATCCTCTCGGCTAAGCACTCTGCTCTCTGTGTCATCTCATTTAATTCTCACAATGATCTGTGAGCTGGGTTCCCATTCTTGTCCTTCTGAAGTAGCGGTTTGGAACTCCATTTGTATGAAGCCAAAACTGGGGACTTTCCTGCTCACCAACCGCGATGATATTCTAGAGCAGGAGCTGGCCAGCCTCAGCCCCAAATTCAGGTCCAGCCCCACGCCTGCTTGTGTCAGGCTGTGAACCAAGGATAGCTTCCACAGTGTTTAATGGTTGGGGAAAATCAAAAGTAGGATGATATTTGGTGGCAAGTGAAAGTGATATGAAATTTAAAAGCCCGTGTCTTCGAGTAAAGACTTTTGGGTTGATATTTAAACACAGCCACACCCAGGCCTGTACATTGTATCTCCGGCCCTTTCCTGCCGTAGTAACAGAGTTGAACAGTTGCAGCAGAGACCACTGTGGGCCTGGAAAGCCTCACAGATTTAGTGCCTCGCTCTTGACAGGAACAGCGTGCCAACCCTGCCTAGAGCAGAGATGTCCAACAGGAATATAATGCAGGCCAGCGCATTAATGCTCAACTTTATAGTAGCCATATTCAAAAGTAAGAGGAGACAGTGGGATTAATGGAATGGTCTATTTTATTTAACTACTAAAGGCCCAGTACATGAAATTCGTGCATAGGGGAGTGTCCCTCAGCCCAGCCTGCACCCTCTCCATTCTGGGACCGCTTGAGGGATGCCCAACTGCCCGTTTAGGCCCGATCCCACTGGGCAGATGGACATCCCTCTCACAATCCAGGACTGCTGGCTCCCAAAGGCTCGCCTGCCTGCCTGTCTGATTGCCCCTAACTGCTTCTGCCTGCCAGCCTGATCTATGCCTAACTGCTTCCCTGACAGCCCAATTGTCCCTAATTGCCCTTCCCTGTCAGCCTGGTCACCCTAACTGCCCTCCCCTGCTGGACTGGTTGCCCCTAATGGCCCTCCCCTGCCAGCCTGGTCGCCCCCAATTTCCTTCACCTGCAGGCCTGGTTACCCCTCACTGCCCTCCCCTGCTGACCTGGTCACACCTAACTGCCCTTTCTTGCCAGCCTGATCCCCCCCTAACCATTCCCCTGACAGCCTGATCTATGCCTAACTGCTTTCCTGACACCCCAATTGCCCCTAACTCCCCTCCCCTGAAGGCCTGGTTGCCCCCAACTGCCCTCCCCTACTGACCTGGTCACCCCTAATTGCCCTCCCTTGCCAGTCTGGTCACCCTTATCTGCCCTCCTTGCCGGTCTGGTCACCCGCCCCCCCCCAACTGCCCTACCCTGCAGGCCTGGTCACCTCTAACTGCCCTCTCCTGCTAGCCTTGTTCCTCCCAACTGCCCTCCCCTGGAGGCCTGGTCACCCCAAACTGCCCTCCTCTGCAGGCCTGGTCCCCCCCAACTGCCCTCACCTGCAGGCCTGGGTTCCCCCCAACTGTCCTTCTCTGCAGGCCTAGTACCCCCAACTGCCCTCATCTGCTGGCCCGATCACTCTTAACTGCCCTCCCCTGCAGGCCTGATCTCCCCCAAAACTGCCCTCCCCTGCAGGTCTGGTCCCTCCCAACTGCCCTCCCCTGCTGGCCATCTTGTGTCCACATGGGGGCTGCCATCTTGTGTGTGGAATGATGGTCAATTTGCATATTACTCTTTTATTAGATAGGATTATATCTAAAATGTCACATGTAACTCCAAAAGTTTATTAGTGGGATTTTTAAATGGTGTTTTTACTGATTTTTTGAGAGAAACATCAATCAGCTGCCCCTGCATGCCCTCTACTGGGGAATGAAGCCTGCAACCCAGCCATGTACCTTGATCAGGAATTAAACTGCTGATTTCTTGGTGCATGGGTTGACAACCAACCAACTGAGCCATAGCGTCGGGCAGCTTATTAATGAGATACTTTACATTAGTGTTTAATTGTTAATAAGACCTCAGAACCTATTATGTATTTTGCACTTATGGCCCGTCTCAGCTCAGACTGGCTGCGTTTTCTTTTTTTTTTTTTTTTTTTAATATATATTTTATTGATTTTTTTTTACAGAGAAGAAGAGAGAGAGATAGAAAGTTAGAAACATCGATGAGAGAGAAACATCAATCAGCTGCCTCCTGCACACCCCCTACTGGGGATGTGCCCGCAACCAAGGTACATGCCCTTGACCGGAATCGAACCTGGGACCTTTCAGTCTGCAGGCTGACGCTCTATCCACTGAGCCAAACCGGTTTCGGCCTGGCTGCGTTTTCAGTGCTCAGCGGCCACACGTGGCCAACGGCTGCCTGATTGGAAGGTGCAGTGGCAGAAGGCTTGTCTGTCTCCATGGCATTGGCCACATTGGTCATTCCAGCTGACACAGACAATACCAAAGAGGCCATCTTTGTGCATGTGGTCTGTTTCTTCTTTTGGAAGTAGATTCCCAGCAGTGGAATCACGGAGCGTGTGGTGTTTGAGACATTGTCCATCTGTGTTTTAGCGGCTCTCCAGTCTCAAGGGGAAGTTGGAGAGAGAAAACCGTCACCTCCAGTGCCAAGTCCACAGGTTGAATGAGCAGAACCAGAGGCTTCTCCAGGAGGACATGGAGGACAAGGACCAGCACCACCAGGAGCAGCAGCAGTACGTGGGAGGGGTGTGGGCTGATGGATGCCCTTCAACAGAGGGGGCGTGGCTTCCAGCTCCAGGACTAGACCGTGCCCTCTGGGCAGCAGAGAACCCCCTGGGTGCAGTGGTGTACCCAGGGCAAGGGGACAGACCATGTTACCAGCGCAACCTTCTCTCGCTTTCCCTGGAATGGTTCTAGATTTCTGCAAGTAGGGGTGGTTGGCTTTGTTGGCTTTTCAGAGACGCTGCCCCCTGCCTGACGTGTCTTAATCTGTTCTTGGGATGATCTGATGATGGTTTTGCATGGAAAGTATCTGCAGGGGGCCAGGGAGTGGGCAGGCTTCCTGAGCCTGCTCTAAGCTGAGACTTCCCCAGCCCTAGGATAGCTGGGCCATGAGTTTGTGGGGCTGGGGGTCGGCCGTGGAACAGAATAACACAGACTAGAAGAACAGAGGCTGAGCCAAGGGCGCTGGGAGCAGAGCAGGTCAGGGGCCAAGGGCCCAGTGGTTAGCAAGCGATCACTTTTCACGGGGGCTCACTTCGTGGTGAACTCGCAGGAAAGCCCTCGGATTAGGTGGGGCCTGGGCACCTTATGACCTAAGGAGCCTGAGCAGCTGCCTCGATGCCGAGGACTCACTTTCAAGCAAGGAAAGCAGGGGTCTGAGCTCTCATGGCCACATGGGTGAGGAGAGGCAGGAAGAGGACCAAAGCCGGCTGCCCAGTGGGGGACGCTGTACAGAGAGCACTGCGTGCACGGCTCCTAGACACACAGAATGAAAGCATGCCATGCCGTCTGCTTCAGGAAGGCCAGGCTCCCTCTCCCAGGAGCAGGGGTGTCCTCTGGCAGCCCAAGGTTTAAGAGGTGTCTCTCTGGTCCTTTCTGTGTTTTTGAAAATGTGAACTGACTTCCACACTTAGAAATTAAGAGATTTTGCTTCAGAGCCGGGGCTTCTGGAGCCTTCGGGAAAGGCAATCAGAAGCTCCGCCACATGGAGAGCGAGGCTCAGATTGCAGGCCCTGCGTTAGGTCCCACGTGGCACTGTGCACTCAGCCTCGCCGCAGGCCACACCCCCCTCCGGTCCTCCCAGGAAGCTCTGCTCCTTATCTTCTCTGTCTGGCCCCCGAAAGGCTTTGAGTTTCCTTCCCTGGAAGTGTGAGCAGAAGCCCAACATTGCAGTGGGTCCAGGTCGGAGGTCTGACTTTGCTAAACTGACCTTTTTCACCTGATGCCCGTCTAACTCACAGAGGGAAGACCCCCCCTCCCCACTCCACACCACTAAAGGCATCGTTGGTCTGCACCCACAGGAGCTAGCCTAGCCCTGTGTCCGACCCGAGTGCCCAACACCCTGAGCTGACCTGGCCGGAATCCTCGGGGTTCCCCAGCTTGAGTTTCAGATGGTTGGGGGTCTGCTCTCCTGACAGACAGCCTGATCCTAGGTGTTCAGCTGGTCCCCTCGATGTGCTAGGCATCCTGGACCCACGTCACCTGCTTCCACCCCCAAAGTCCCAACTCGGTGGTCATGGTGGCCATGAGCACTGTGATGTCTGAGTCCCAGAAACACACCAGTTCCTTCTGGGCCAGGTCCCAGGCGGGGCTGATGAGTCAATTTTAAAAACCAGATTGTTTCTCTCTCTCCTCTATTAGAGACAAAGTAAATGACTTACAGAGACAAAATGAAAGACTGGGAGAAAAAAGCATGGCTCAGCACAAGTTCCACGATCCAGCGCCAAAGAAGTGAGTTGATCTAAGCGTCAGTAACTTACACACAGAACAGAAGCTTGCTCTTTCACGAGTAGGGAAGCTGTAGCATCTAGAGCAGTGACCAGTTTGTTGGGCCCGTACCTTCCGCTGTATGGCAGCTGCCCTGTGTGCAGGTCCCTCCCAGCACGGAACAAATTTAGTCTCTTTCGGTCCCACCCTCCTTACTCAGGGTTATCCTATGAGGGACGGTGAAGGCCAGCTGGCCAGGAGCCAATGTAAGGGGCAGAGAGTCTGGGCTTTTAGAGCCACTAAAGCAGGCGTATCAGGTTTGGTCTCAAGATTGCAGGACCTAGAAAACCATGTTTCTGTTTTGGGAAGGAAGCTTGGGTCAGACACCTGGACCCGCATCCCCGTCTTCAAGCACAGGAACCTTTTGTTCGGACCTCCATTCCTTTGGGTTCACTGGACCCCCCAGGGCAGGTTCACAAACAAGTTCCCTTCTGCAGAGAGCAGCAGCCCCGGTGGAGGGCCGACTCAGTCCCTGGGACTGCCGGCCTCCGTCCAGCAGGGCTTCCCCTGGGCCCGGGCCTGAGCCCAGGAGCTGGACTTCCCATTGTCCTGTCCCAGCCCAGCCTTGAGGTCAAATCCCCATGAATCCGGCAGGGCCTCTCTGTAGAAATCACAGAACCACAGAATTTCAGAACCTCCGCCTGACCCTGCTGTTGACAGGGAAATTGAGGCACCGATGAGGAAATGGAGTGGCTTGTGTAAGCACAGTGCTGTTTCGTGGCAGAGCCAGGATCAGAACCCAGCTGTGGTCCTTGTGACATTAGAATGCCTCATACCCTGTGAGCTGCAATGTATTACCTTTACATTCACTGTTTTTATTTATTATTTTTTTAATCCTCACCCGAGGATATTTTTCCCATTGATTTTTAGAAGAGAGTAGAAGGGAGGGAGGGAGGTGAGGGAGGTAGGAGAAGGGGAGAGAGAGAGAGAGAAAGAGAGAGACATCAATGTGAGAGAGAGACATCAATTGGTTTCCATCTGCACATACCTCGACCGGGACCAGGGATCGAACCTGCAACCCAGGTATGTGCCCTTGACGGGGGAATCAAACCCACCACCCTTCAGTGCTCAGGCCGACACTCCAACCACTGGGCTCCCGCCCAGGTTCACTGTTTCTACTTGAAGCAGCCCACTCTCCTGCCCTCTTCCCCTCACCCAGACTCCTCAATGCCGGGAACAGCCAGAGTATACCAGCCTATTCCACGTATTATTAACTCTAACAGAAAATGAGGAGGTCCCTGACCCTTTCTGAAAATGGCATTTTGGTGGAATTTTGCCAACCAGCATGATTAGGTCAGCACAGCACCGCTTCCTGCACTTGGCACAGTAATGGAGAGCTGAGAGCTGGGTTGGAGGTTCTGTTTTCCCGAGGGGCTAGTGTGGGTTCCTGCCCCGAGGAAGGCTTCACCATCCCTGGGTCAGTGCGAATTAACTGCACAGTGTGTGCCCCCTCCTGAGCCCCAGGTGGGATGATCGTGGTGATGGCGAAGAGTACCCTCATTCTGAACCAGATTAACCGCAGCCTTCCCAGGCTGGTGAAGGAAATCCCAGCTCACGTAGGGCACCCGGGGAGGCAGTGAGGGTTGGCTGTGTCCTAAAATCCTTCCTCTTACAGGAAGAAGCGCTGGATTGGAGCCAAAGCAATTATGAAATTCATCAAAGGAAAGAAAGGGGGTTCCAGAGAACAACCAGACCAGGCCTTGCCCAGTAGTTCTCAGCCTCTTCAATCGCAGCTGGAGCCCCTGGAGGCCAACCCATGCTGCTCAAAGTGGACAGAAGAGCAAGACGCCCGCAGGGGGCACAAGGGAAAAGGTAGGGGGGCGGACCTGGCTGCAGGCAGGAAGTGAAGGGGAGCATCTCAGGTCGCCCTCAGGGACAGGGGAGAACCAAGGACACTGCCAGTGCATGCTGGGTGCGCACGTGTGTGTGTGTGTTTGTGTGTGTGAGTGTGTGTGAGTGTGTGTGTGTGTGTATGAGCCTGAAGGGGGCGTGCTCCACACATGCACATCTGCCTCCTGAGGTATGTGAACACCCAAGTAGAAAATGTAAACCCCGTCAGTGTGGCTGCACTTTCGTCCCAGAACAATTCAGGTCCTTTAGCATGAGGAGCCTCACGCATCATGGACACTGTGGGAGGGCCTCGCATATCCACACAGTTGCCGCAGAGACAAGCTCCACTGCGGATGTGTTTGGGTTCCCGGTTTCCTCCGGCCTACAATAGGCCGTTTCTGTAGGGGGCTCCGCGGTGCATTCAGCACGTCATGGACAGCGGCAAGGTCTCCAGCAAGGCCTCCTGTGGCTCTGATCGTTCTGTCACTTTGAAAAGCGGGTCCGGTTTCTTCTCCAGCCTGATGTGGCCTTGAGTCCTGCCACCACGGGGTGCACTGTACTCGTCATTCAGGGTTGTCGTGTGGAGTCGCCTTAAGTTCTGAAGTGGATTTCTAGTTGCATGTGCTGTATGTATTTCATGGACTCTAAGAGGCTGTCAGGACAAGGGTGCTCACATAAAAGGAAGATAAATGGGTTGTGGCCATGACGATTTTGTCAGAATTGCCACCTGGCCAACAGTGACTGTGAGACAGGCTCGAAGCTGCATCCTGATTTCAGGGATGTTAAGGTTTGGGAGAGGGGGAAAGTGCATCTTACTTGCCTTAAACATGGTTTAGTTTTCAAGTTTACTTTTAAATATCATGTCCTACATGACTTACCTATAAGCCTGCCAAACGTGCACCCTGAGAATTTACATTTATGAAGGACACCAGGACTTCCTGAGACCAGCCCATACCTGGGACTCGGGCCCTCTCAGGGGCGGCTGTGAAAGCACCGAGGGCCCGTGACCAGCGCCTTCTGAGTGTGACCTGTGCACACGCCTTTCTGGGTGACAGTCACCACGGCAGGTCCTGGTGTGTCCCTCGAAACGCAAAAAACAAAGTGTGCACACGCATCCATACCAGTGTTTGGGACTCATGCTTGCATTCCCAGTCTTTACAGGAGTTGATTAGGTAAAACGCTCACATGCAGGTAAATGATATTGAAGCTTACTAACATGGATCTAGAGGCGTCTTGGCCTCGGGTTTTCATTCAGGCTACATACCTTTTTTTACATTCACCACCCCCACTTGTGTGATTCTCTAAGTTGACTTAATTAACGATAATCAGCCTAACTGAGCTAGCAAAACTTTCAGAGAAAAGATGTTTGACTGCCCTGGCCAGTTTGTCTCAGTGGTTAGAGGGTTGGCCCTCAGACTAGAGTCCAGGGTTTGATTCTAGTCAAGGGCACGTACCTCAGTTGCAGGGTGAATGCCCGGCCCGGTCGAGGTGTGTGGGTGGCACCCAATCCATGTGTCTCTCTCACATAGATGTTTCTCTCTCTGACTGCCCCTCCCTTCCACTCTCTCTGGAAAAAATATACTCGGGTGAGGATTAACAAAACAAACAACTGTTTGGATCCCTGAATGAGCAGGTCAGTGGTAGACATTAGTAACGGCAGCCATGTAATAGGTGCTCTTTCTGGGCTCAGCACCTTTAGCTAGTTTCCCACTTTATGTCTCTCCTTTAGTTCCAACTGCCATGTGAGGCAGCCACGATTCCTATCCCCTTTGCAGGGCTGGGCAAGTGAGGCTTGACAAGGTTAAGCACTTGCCCAGAGGATACGGGATGGAGCTGGGATCCAAACTCGGGGCTGACAGATTACGGAGCCTGAACTCATAACCACTGTGAGCACTGCCTGCAGTTAAAGCTGCTTTGGTCCCTGAAGGTGCTGACCAAGCCTGGAACATTGCATAGTGGGTCTTTTCTCCTGTGGTGTGAGCTGTGGCCACCAGGTGACGCTGTGGAAAGAAAAATAACAGGGGTCCTGCTATGGACTTGAATCCTAAATCAGAAATCGGATAAACCAGTTATTCCCATTTACATGACATGTTCAGGAAGTTAGGCCAATTGTCTGCTCTGAGAAGACTCCATAATTCAAAGGTCACGAAGTGTAGGTTTGCAGGAGAAGATGCGGAGGGATCCAAATGGGAATAATTCTTGATGTGTTCACAGTGTTTTGGTATGAAACAGAGGTATTTCAAACACATCCTTCCATAAGAGGCTGTGTTAGATGTACAAGGATTATCAGTGAGCAGCTCAGACTATCCTGTCGCAGCAGCCAGAAGCATCCCAGGAAGTGTCCCAAGATCTTTGAACAGGAGCAGGAGTTAGTTGTGTGTGAGCCAAGTTGTCAGGGAGCTTGTCGTTAGGGTGGAGGAGTAAGAAAACCAGGTTCTAAACTAATAAAAATTTTTATTTAATTAACACATTGACATTGAAAAATAGTCTAAGGCATCAGCTCCTAGAGCAATATAGAATCCTTCTCACATGCTCAGTAAAGCTTTGGCAGAAGGATGCCACTAAATGAATTAAGTGGAGTCAGGGCATAACGGTTCACCGAGTCCTGATTCTGGTTGTGCCGTGGGTATAGTTTCCAACTCTCCTGGGCAGGACAGGACTCTGATCTCCCAAGAACATTTAGCTAATGTAGTCATTTGTTATGACTCATTTTATTTATTTGCTGTTTTGTTCTGTTTTTCCTTCCTCTCTTGTGTTATCCGGGGGTTTAACAATTTAGCAACTCAGCGCAAAAAGAATCGCTTTTGGAGAAGTGGAAGTGAGGACAAGGCCAAGTCTCTATCTGCCCGCCCGGCTTTCTCTACACGCCTGAGGTTCTGGTCCTCCTCTGACATCGCACCCGCTTCTGACTAGCCCCTCCCTTTCTCAGACACGGGGGATTCCTAATCCTTTCCCTTCAGCAGTGTCTTCCTGATGTACCCCCCTTCATGCCTGAATTTCAAACAAACAGGAAAACAGTAACTAAAGGTCAGATGACCCATAGTGGACCCCTCCTCCTGACCCAAATTCCAAGCCAAGCTTAAAGTACCAACGTGGATTCTGACTTCAAAAGAGACCAGTTGTCCAAGCCTCTAGACAGTACTCCAGCGCAGCCAGTGTGAGGGGAGCCTCGGGCATCCACGCCCAGGTCCCTGGGCCAGGGTGTCCATGCTAAGTGAGTCTGGGGCCCGTTGCCCCCCATCTCTCGCACCTGCAAGCTTAGAGACCATGACCCTGTGCAGCGCAGAACTGATCAGCAGTCACTAGGCTTCCGAAACTCTGTGGTCCCTGTCAAGTGAGATATTTTTAAGACTCATTTGTGGGCAGCTAACTTTAAACCTGCTGCCCTTTTCTCCACTTCCTGTGTCAGAGCTCAGAATCTTGGCTTTTGCGGAGCAGTCCCTTTTTAGATGTGTTCTGTGTTTTGAAGAATTTACCGCTCCACTCAGCATCTCAAGTAACTGGATCGATGTTGCTGAGCCAGGGTTCAGCTCAGAGTGACGTTGTAGGACCGTGCTGAGGTCCTCTGACGTCCTGGGTGCTGCTGTGAGGCCAGCAGTGGACAGACAGGACATCAGCTCACAGTCACCATCAGCCGGGAGCGCTGGTCCACAGAGGCCTTTAGTTACTGCATTGTTTTCTGTCTTCAGCCATCCTCATACCATCTCCATGATTTTGCAAAGTCTGTATCACCTGTATGTTTATTGCATGCTTTCCCTTGAATCGACTTGCCATTTCCACTTTAAAAGGGAAGATGTTTATCAGTACTGTGAGTGGAAAACCACTGTCACTATAAACACAAGGTCACCATAAAAGTAAATGGGTGACTGTTGAACTGTTGCTGTCAGTTAATGTGGCACTGACTTCATGGCATGCACCGCTCTGACTCCTGGTCTGCCACGTGCTGGTCCCCCGCCTGCCTGCCCAGCATGCTGTTGGAAACGCGGTCTCTCTGCCCTGGCTGCTGTATGGCACCTCCGCCTCTCCGCCGCTCCTCACGCTGACCTCACACTGTGGACGCCTGTCAGATTCATCCCACCAGACTTGAATCTTGCTTCTCATCAAGGTTATCCTTCAGAATCTAATATTTCCCTTGATTTCAAGTTGCAAGGCTTAGGTGCTTACAACTTCCCTGTGAGTCCAGACACTGGGTGGCTGAGGAGCAGGGGGGCAGGTCCTAGGAGAGTGTGGAGGGGCCCGAATCCCCACAGTGGGCGTGGCTCCGGGTCCATACCCCTCCAGCTGCCTGGGGCAGGACACTGTACAATACATAAGGGAAGCCTATTGGGAGGGTGCACATCCTGGTCCTTGAGGGCCTGGACCACAGGTCGGGAGTGGTCCTGAGCAGCCACAGGCCTGGTCTTCTTACATCAGGGATTGAGTGACACGGCAGGTGGGCCCAGTAGTTAATGTGTTGGACTTTTACCAACATTCTGTTGAGCCTCCTGAGCTCATCCTTTATTCTCTCCCAGCTGCTGGGGTCTCACACTGTGAGCCATGGGTAGAGCCAGGGCCAGCCGCCCGGGGCCTCCATCTCAGGGGCCTCCCCTTAGACCCCAGCCCATGGGGCACACAGCCCAGCTTTGTCCCTGGGCTCCCTGGGCCCTGCTGCCTCTGCTTCTAGGCCTCATTGTGATCGCCCCATTTTGGCATGGGATTTTGCAGCCCCATTTCTCACTGTCCTTCTCTGCTCCAGGCCCTGGGGACCTCATACCAAAGGGAGTGGCCCCACCAAGAGGCAGTCTTGAGCACACGGATGCCTCCACTGTCCCAGCCACCAAGCCCTGGCCATCAGAACTGGGCTCTGGGGCCAGTTCATCCGCAGCCATAACTGCAGCTCCTTCCAGCTCCACCTCCACATCCCGGCACCCAGTCCGCACCCACGGTGAGTCACGGGTCCCTCTAGCACCAAGAGGGATGAGCATCTCGGCCCGAGGTCCTTCACAAAGATCCCGGTTCACAGGGGCAAGAGGCACCTCTCAGACTGAGAGGTGGTCAGCAGGTGGGTGAAGCTGTGGGCAGGTGTGGTGTTCCACAGACACAGGTTCAGAGCTCAGCTTTGCCTACAGCTGTGCGACTTTGGGAGGGTAACTCCGCCATCTGGAGACTAGGGCCTGAGCCCTGGAACCCACACCACTGCTCAGGAATTGGTGGCACCAAGAGGCTCCCGAACGGAGGTGAAGCAGAGTTTGAGCTAAAATCAGGCAACTTTGGAGTTTTATTCTACAGGGAGGAGACTTGACAGGGTCCCTGCACTGGAGGCCAGTCCATGGAGTGGAGAGCAGGTGTCCTAGACTGAAAAACAAGGGGATTCAGAAGGAGTGGACAGGTTGGATGTCTCCCAGATGCCAGTAGCCATGCGTGCTCGCACCATAGATGGGACGTTACATCCTCTTCAAGGCAACTGACTAGCAGGAGATATTCCCAGCAGAGCAGTCGGGTCACATCTTGCCAGGGGAGCCCATGAGAGGTCAGGGTCCCCGGACACCTGAGGAGCGCCTGCAACACCAGAGACAAACCAATGTGAGAGCAACAGAGCCAGCAGGCATTAGGCACAGAGACAGAAGCTTTAAAATGCCCATACTGACCTCAGAGTAAGCCACTCTGCACAGTGAAACCAGAGCAGGATGCTATGAAAAGGAGCATTTGGGGAAGAGCAATCGGAAATTTAAAATACGCAACAGAAAGGGAGAAATAAAGCTGAAAACTTAAAAAGACATTCTGCTTCTAAGCTAGAGAGGAAATATCTGAGGACAGCAGAAAGAGCTGAAAATGACTGTGCCAGGGTGTTCGAACCTGACGAGAAGACATGGGGTTATGATTTTTCATAATCTTACCTCCCACAGGACCTGGAAGCTATGACATGCATAACCGTGGTTTGACAAGCCCAGCAAAGACAGACAGGGTCCCTGCCCTCAAGGCTGCCTGGGGCAGCTTCAGGACCTTGCCTCTTGTTTACAAATCAGAAGCTCCCCTGGGAGAAGATGAGGTGAGTCCCTCTGTGCTCCTGGGCAGACACTGAAATGACAGTCACTGACTGTTGGGTGTCAGGGTCATGGTGACGGGTGCGACTAGGGCGGGCTTGCTCTGTGTCCCTTGTGGGCACTCAGCAGTCGGTCAGGACCCCCAGGCTCGGCAGAGCAGAAGCCCTGCCTGGGCTCCAGTAGGAGCCAGGAGCACCACCTCCCCTGGGCCTGCCAGCGGCCTATGTGGCTCCAGACCCACCCCTCCAGGCTAACCCTCGGGCTGTCTCAGCCTGGATCCCATGCTGAGCCACAGCCCAGGCCTGTCCAGACGCCTGCGGAGCCTGCCCAAGGGCCCCTCACACTGCACACCGAGCACTGCCCACGGCGATTCCCTGGCAGCCCAGTGCTCACGCTCAGGTGGACCTAGAACTGTCTGCAAAATGGAGACCCTGGTGTCAGTTTGGAGAGGGTCCAGGGCTGCTGTCAGAGAGCAGCTGGCAGGCCTGAGGCACAGGGCATCTTAGGGAAGAGCAGTGACTGGTGGCCCATGGATTCTGGACATTGCTGGGGGGAGCTGCTGGTGCAGGCTCAGTTTCTAGGGGGCCCGCATCCTCCCTCAGGTGGTGGTTCTTTTCTTTTCCTTCCTCCAGGCCCTGGAGAGCCCAGGCCCCTGGGAGAGAGTTGCTCTCAGGGCCCTGCTTTTGGTGCAGCTGGCCCTGGAGGGGGGAGGGGCTCCCGGGATACTAAGTATCAGCTGTCTGTGCTGCATGGCCCTTAGGCCTGGACACTGCTGTCCTTTGGAGTCCCAGTCATTGCGCAGGCGGAAGTGTGACTTAAAGTTAAGTCAGATAGAGTCCCGAGTGTGAGGCTGTCCCGGCAGGAGAAACAGGGGGGAGATAGGACAGGCAGGCACAGGCTCCCTAAGGGCACGGTCCACCTGTCCCTCCCTCCTCCAGGACCTGGACATGACCACGACTCCAGGGGCTGGGCCAGAGTCAGAGGTGGCTGTCTAAGAAAAGGCCCAGGATCCCCGTGGATGTTCCAGATCTGCTAACTCTCCAGCCTTATGTTCTCCGCCGGCTAGACTTCAGAGGACAGCCCCTGTGAGCGGTTCCGGGCGCTCGAGTTCCCAACCGCAGGCAGCACGGGGAGTGGGCTGTGTGTGGTGCCCTTCAGCCCGGGTTCTCACAGCTGTTTGCATCAACAGTGCTTTTCCTTCAAGTAAGGCCTGTGTGCAAGTCCCGCACGCACAGGAGGTGAAAGTGGAGGTGTTATGCTGAAGCGGGATGGGGACCCACAGTTCCTCAACACCCCTTCCCTGTGTCCCCTAGGGGCCTAAGCATGCGGCTCCTGCTTACATCCCTCCAGTGAAGGGGAGTCTTTCCTCCTGAGGCCCCAGCACCCGCCCCCTCAGACCACCGAGGTGAAGCCGCCCCTAGAGCGGGCACCAGCTCTATTGTGCACACGTGGGCGCTCACACTCTGCCCTGTCCTGGCTCCCGCCCTCACCAGGTGCCACTGTCCTGGTCTAGGCAGCGTGTTTCCACATGTTCTAGAAGCTCCATGTGTCCTAAGGGTGGGCTCCCCAACCCTCCAACCCTTTGCTTTCCCGAGCCGCCCTGTTTGGTCTATACCCGAATTCTGTGTGAAATTTCCTCTGTTAACAACACTGTTTGAGCCCCAGCCCCAGACCTCACAGACACAGAAGCACAGGTTGTCATCCAGCACAGCCCATGCCCACTGTGCCCGGGGCCTGGCGCTCAGGGGAGGCGGGACCCCTCCTGGGGCATCTCCAGAACCCGGGTCCGTCCTTCTGAGGGCGCTCCCTGAGCTGTGGCAGAATCGCTCTGTTCTGTCCTCTTTGCAGACTAGAAGGCGTAGTCTGGGCTAGACTGGGTCAGCGGCCCTTTGGTTCAGGGTGGTCCTTTCCTCCCAGGGTCCCGGCCAGGCAGCTCAGAGAGCCGCAGGGATGCTTCCAGTGACCGCTCACCTCGCGGCCTGAAGGGTAAGTCGGCCTTCCTTCTGGGCACTTTCCATTGCCCTTGGATCTCCGTTCCGGTCTTGGGGTTATCTGTATGATTTAAAGAAGACAATTAGCAAGCTTTTCAAAGCTTGATGGGTTTGCCTCCATAGGGCACATCATGCAGTTTCAGGCTCAGGCCTGGGAGTTTTCACGGATTTGGGTTCAGATCCAATCTCCTCACTGACCAGCTCTGAGCACAAGGGTGAGCTACCCTTCCTCCGAGTCTAAATTCCTGCAGCTTCCAGATGGGGACAGGGCTGGGAGTTCCGGTCCATCGTGCTCCGAGGACATGGGGTGAGTGAGATTCCTTTACTGTGTCTAAGCTTGTTAAAGGTGCAGAAGATGGTCTGTCTGCGCTGTCCCAAGGGCTAAGCAGTGTGGTGCCTCACAGCTGTTGCTAATTTCAGCTTTAGCAGGAGTTCTGCATTTCCTCCTCCCTTATTTTGATTTTACACCCCACTGTGAACTTCTAGTGAATTACAGCATGTCCTTGACATCCCCAATGCCAGCCTGGCAGAAGTGTGCTCTGGGTTCCCCAGCAGGGCTTCCTCTGCTCTGTGAGCAGGAGGCAGCGCAGAGCCCACTGGAGGCAGGTGAGTGAGAGTGAGAGTCTGACGTGTGTCCCTCTGTGTCCCCTCACCCTGACACCAGGTTCCTCCGACGCGGCCTGCTCCACCGCAGGCCCGAGAGCTTCCACAGTGAGGACCTGATGCCCAGCAAGGACACAGCACTCTGCCGCGCTCCGCGATGCCAGCACCCCAGAATGCAGTACCCTCAGCCGCCAGGAGTACCGCCACCCAGAATGGGCCTCTCCACCAGGAGGCATCCAGAAGAGGGGTGTGGCCCAGCCCCAGGCCTGGGGGTCCCTGTGTCTCTGGAGCAGAGGATGGTCACCCTGGAGTAGTTCCTGGAGGAGCGTGACCAGGCTCCCCGTACTCTGTGTGTGGCCTGGGAGAGCTCTTTCCTCACTCTCCCCTCAGATGGACATGGAACAGAGGGGAGACCTGGACAGCAAAGTCACAGAGAGGGATGGGGTGGGGCCGGCAACCTGGCTGCAGAGCTGGCTGGATGGGGACATAACCACTAGCCAGAAAGTGACTGTGATGGGGGCCCGCCCAGACCTGGGAGGCTTTCTCTCTATCTGTGCAGGGAGCGGCAGAAATGCCAACATGGATGGTTAAGCCATGCAGTCTCTGTTGCAGTGACTCTATGCTGCCGCTGGGCAGGAGGTGGTCCTAGCCATCTGTCAATAAACAGGCAAGGCTGTGCTCCAATGACCCTTTACTCATGGACACTGTCCTTTGAATTCTATAGAGTTGTTTTAATGTCATGCTTTTAAAAAATTGTTTTAATCATTTAAAATGTAAAGACTTAACAGCTCCCAGGCCATACAAAAGCGAGTAGCACATCCTAGCTGGCTTGGCTCAGTGGTTAGAGCATCAGCCCCTGGACTGAAGGGTCTCAAGTTGGAATCCAGTCTAGGGCATGTCCCTCAGTTGCAGGATCGATCCACCAGTCTTGGTCAGGGCTTGTGCATGAGGCATCCAATCATTGTGTCTCTCTCACATTGATGTTTCTCTCCCCAGCTCCCCCTCCCCTTAACTCCTTCCATTCTCTCTAAAAATCAGTGAAAAAAATATCCTTGGATCAGGATTAACAACAACAAAAAAAGGGTGGCGAGCTGGAGTGGGCCTGCAGCGCGAGTTTGCTGAGCGCTGCTCTGCAGCTCTGAGCCCAGGACTTCAGCTGCCTTAGGAAACCCTCATGTCTCCGTGGAGCTTTCCTGAAGCTGCACGTGTGCCTGTTACTGAGCCGGTGCCTCCGTGCACCGGTGATGGTCCCCTCCTCACAGAGAGACACTTGGAGGGTTTTAGTGCTCCCGTGATTGTCTTGTTCCCCTTAGCATACATGGTTGAGCTTTCTCTGGCCACATAGCAAATTCTCTGGCAGGCAATAGTAGAGCCTGGTGACACAGAATACAAACTATTTGCTCAGTAGAGACGTATTGAGCATGTCCTACATGTTAGGCAGCACGCATGATGCCTGCTCCCCACCCCCCAAGAACAAAGGAAACCCGTTCCACAGCAAGTTTTGTCACATACTTGCTAAGTGCCTAGTCTTGTGGTTGGTCCTGGAGGCAATGCAGTAGGTCCTTGGGTTACGTTGGAGATCTGCTCCTACAGCGCCAGTTAACGCGATTTTCGCCGTGAATCAGAACCCACCTACATAAGCACCGACGTCACTCACAGGGAGCACATACACAGCAGTGATGTAAAAAGAATTTAAAAGAGAGATAACAATTCCTGAGTTTTACTAGGGGTAAATAGAGTAAATAATAATAAACATCAAGCATATACGTATGTACATAAATCGAAATGATGGAACTTTTATATATATATATATATATATATATATATATATATATATATATATATATATACTAGAGGCTCGGTGCACGAAATTCATCCATGGGGGACCCCTCTGGCCAGCCTGCACCCTCTCCAATCCGGGACCCCTCAGGGGATGTCCAAATGCTGGTTTAGGCCTGATCCCCTGGCAGGCAGTTGGACATCCCTCTCACAATCTGGGACCACTGGTTCCTAACTGCTCACCTGCCTGCCTGCCAGATCGCCCTAACTGCCACCTCTGCTGGCCTAGTCACCTCTTGCCAACCTGATTGCCCCTAATTGCCCCCTGCCAGCCTGCTTGCCGCTCAATGCCCTCCTCTGCAGGCTTGGATGCCCCTCACTGCCCCGTCCCCACCAGCCTGCTCGGTGCCAACTGCACCTCCTATGGGCCTGGTCACCCCACACAGGCTGCTGCTTAGTTGTTTGGTTGGACCTCATTAACCCCTCTGCTAGCCTGGTCATCCAATGCAGCCTGCTGCTCAGTTGTTTGGTCACCCCTCACTAACCCCCCTGAGGGCCTGGTTACGCCACACAACCTGTTCTGTCATCCCTTTGGTTGTGATGGTCGCTTAGGCTTTTATTATTATAGATGGGTGATGGCTATGTAACCAAAAAACAACATACGTCGAGTCTGATATAACCTGAGGACTGCCTGTATGTGCATGGTCTCTGCCTCCCATCATCTCTGTTTCTGTCTACAGAGCCCTGTGCACCGGTGGCTGGAGAGAAACCAAAGCCCTGCCCTGGAGATCATGGTCTGATGCTGTGCTTCTCAGACTGCAGCCTGCCACACACTCACCGGGCTGCCTGGACACAGGCTGGACCCAGGGGTTCTGGCTCATGGGCTCTGGGGTGGGGCTCCCTGAGAATCGGCATCACTGTGTGTGGAAAAGCACAGTACACGATTCAGAGGACACCTGGCCCTTTCCAGCCTCAATGAGACCAAATCAGCCTCGCTGTAGGAGTTGGTTGTGGAAGCTGATGCTCCCTCCTGAGAGCCCCCTCCCTCCCTCTGCCCAGCTTGCTCCCCCACTAACGTGACACCTCTGAGCAGGCCTGAGGAAGTGGGATTCACAACCGTGTCCCTGCCCATGCCTCCACTCTCTGAGTGTTGATGCTTGGAGAGGGTGTCACAAGATGGGCCAGGGCGGGTGTACTCATGAAGATGGGTGTCAAAGATTTAAAATTCTGCAGAGAGGGGCTGGGTGGTGTGAAGGACGGCTGCAGAGCCAGACAGCGGTGGGTTCAACTGCCACCTGCCACTCTCTGGATGTGGGGCCGGCTGAACTGTGCCCTCACTTGCCTTACCTGTTGAAGGTTGTTTTAATACAGCCTTGCGAGGTTGCTTTGAGAACTGAATGAGTTGGGGGGTGGTTTTTGTTTTGTTCTTTTGCAATTGCACCTGTGGTTTCTAGCAAAGTGCCTGGCACACGGGAAGCAGGTGATAAATGGTACCTGTTGTGTTAGTGACCGCAGGTCTTCCTGGACAAATCCCAGGACATGTGACTCCTAACTAGCATGTGAAACAGCAGGCTGTGTCTCTGGCAAGCTGAGCATCCAGATGTCTTCACGGGCCAGGAGTTGGCAGGTGGAGCTGTCTCCTGGGCTGCTGAGCCATCCCGCAGACTGACGCTGCCTGAACCAGGTCTGGGGGCCTGGGTCTGAACCCTGACTCATCTTCCCCATGCCCTCCTTCCCTTCCTCTTCTCCAGGTGGCCCTCCAGCTAGGAGACGCCTGCACTAGGCTGCTCCAGGCTGGGAGGTGCTGGCAGAAGGCGGCAGTCACCAGAGCAGGGGCAGACCTGGGCCTCCATGGGCTCTGCTGAGTTCCTGCAGCTTCTAGATGGGGACAGGTCCAGTAGTTCCAATCCATCATGGTCAGAGGACACAAGGTGAGTGTGATTCCTTTGCGGTGTTTCAGCTTGTTAATGGTGCAGAAGATGGTCTGTCTGCGCTGTCCCAAGGGCTAAGGAGTGTGGGGCCTCACAGCTGTTGCTAATTTCAGCTTTAGTAGAAGCTCTACATATTGCTCCCACCTTATTTTGTTTTTAAAACCCACTGTGAACTTCTAGAGAATTCCAGCATGTCCTTGACATCACCAATGCTAGCCTGAAAGAAGTGTGCTCCTGGTTCCCCAGCAGGGCTCCCTGTGTACTCTGAGCAGGAGGCAGCGCAGAGTGCACTGGAGGCAGGTGAGTGAGAGTGAGAGTCTGACGTGTGTCCCTCTGTGTCCCCTCACCCTGACACCAGGTTCCTCCGACGCGGCCAGCTCCACCGCAGGCCCAAGAGCTTCCGCAGTGAGGACCTGATGCCCAGCAGGGACACAGCACTCTGCCCTGCCCCGCGATGCCAGGACACAGTACCCTCAGCCGCCAGGAGGACTCCCCACCAGGAGGCATCCAGAAGAGGGGTGTGGCTCAGTCCCAGGCCTGGGGGCGGCCCTGTGCCCCCTGAGCAGAAGATGGTCACCCTGGAGTAGTTCCTGGAGGAGCATAACTGGGCTCCCCCTACGCTGTGTGTGGCTCTGGAGCTCTCTCTTTCCTCACTCTCCCCTCAGATGGACGTGGACCAGAGGGGAGACCTGGACAGCAAATTCACAGAGAGGGATGGGGTGGGGCCGGCAACCTGGCTGCAGAGCTGGCTGGATGGGGACATAACCATTAGCCAGAAAGTGACTGTGATGGGGGCCCGCCCAGACCTGGGAGGCTTTCTCTCTATCTGTGCAGGGAGCGGCAGAAATGCCAACATGGAAGGTTAAGCCATGGAGTGTCTGCTGCAGTGACTCTATCCTGCCTCTGGGCAGGAGATGGTCCTAGGCCATCTGTCAATAAACGGGCAAGGCTGTGCTCCAATGACACTTTACTCATGGACATTGTCCTTTGAATTCTATAGAGTTTTTTTTAATGCCATTCTTTTAAAAAATTGTTTTAATCATTTAAAAATATAAAGTCTTATTAGCTCCCAGGCCATACAAAAATGAGTGGCAAGTCCTGGCCGTCTTGCACAGTGGTTAGAGCCCGTGGGCTGAAGGGCCTCGTGTTCAGTTACCAAGCACTGTTTCACATCTTGAAGTGGTTTCATCACAAGTAAAAATTACTTAATGAGCTACATTCCACTTCCTTTAGTGTGTAGCTTGATTTGCTATTTGAGCAGCAACAACCACCAGAATAGCTGTTTACAAAATTTAAAATCACTTGGGATAGAAAGAGCATTGCATATCCTAACAATCTGGGAACACCAATAGGAAAGGATATATACACCCCTATGTTCATAGCAGCACAATTTACAATAGCTAAGATCTGGAAACAGCCTAGGTGCCCATCAGCAGATGACTGGATCAGAAAACTATGGTACATCTACACAATGGAATATTATGCTGCCATAAAAAAGAAGGAATCCTTACCATTTGCAGCAACCTGGATGGAATTGGAGAACATTATGTTAAGTGAAATAAGCCAGTCAATGAAAGAAAAATACCACATGATCTCACTCATTTATGGATAATAAAGAACATTATAAACTTGAACAAAAAGATAGATACAGAGGCAGGAAAGCATCAAACAGTCTGTCAAATTACAGCAGGAAGGTTAGGGAGAGGTGGGGAAGATAAGAGATCAATCAAAGGACTTGTATGCATGCATATAAGCATAGCCAATGGACGCAAAACTCTGGGGGGTGAGGGCATATATGGGAGTGGGGTGGGGGGGGGCAATGGTAAGATATGTACACATATAATACCTTAATAAAAAAATTGAAGAAAAAAAAAAAAAGAAAGAAAGACCATTGCTTTGGTTGCAACAGGAATGATTCAAAACAACTCCCTCCACTAAACACTTCCTTAATCATTTTCCTTCTTCCATGAGCCCAGAATTTAACTCCCAGTCAAATTCATCTTAGGAAGAGCAATGGTCCCACTGGCACAGGATGGTACGGAAACATGGTACACACCCCTGGTTCTACCAGAAGGGCCATAGTTCATTGACAAAACTGGAACAATCTATAATTAAAATTAAAACCATCATCAAAACTTTTTTAGAAAAATAGACAAAGAATGCCATATGTAGGTGAGTATTTCAGGAGGAGGCGTGCTGTACCAGAGAGACCCATGCAAAGATGTGGTTGAATCAGCCAAAGGTGCTCATTCTATGTGAACACTCTTGCTCTGAGGGAGACACATTTCCTTTCGTTTCTATTTCCTGTGATTGGAAACCAGCCGGTCTATACACCAAGTCAGCACTCTCCAGGTATCCAAAAAGGGAAACCTCAATGTATAAGTGACCTTTACATTTTACTTCATTTTAATCAATATAAATTTAATTTTATAAAGTTATATGTGGCTTCAGGGCTGGTGTGGCTCAGTGGTTGAGCATCCATGCATGATCCAGGAGGTCACGGTTTGATTCATAGTCAGGGAACATGGCTGGGTTGCAGGCTTGATACCTCATAGGAGCTGTGCAGGGGGTAGCTAATCAATGATTCTCTCTCATCATTGAGGTTTCTCTCTCTCTCTCTCCCTCTCTCTGAAATCAATAAAAACATATTTTTAAAACTTGTATGTGGCTAATATTGACCATATTGGACGGAGTAGTTTAGGATACTAGAAAATTGATTTGAAACAGTCATGCCTGAATCTCGGGACACCTTTCCTCCACAAATCCAAGAAGAAATGTACGGGGCCATTAGTGTTCACAGCAGAAACAGGAAGCTCACCCTCAGACACTTCCCAACTGCCCTTCCCCTCACCACCTTCTCCTCCTTCTCCGGGGCTGAGGCACCTCCTTCAGGAGCAGTTTGACAGTAAACTGCCCCATGTCCCTTGCAGTTGGGACAGTTCTGGCCAAGGGCTCATGTAAGAGAGTCTCATCGTTGATTTCTGAGAAGCTGTTTTCCTCCCTGATGAAAAGCACAATAGTGAAGAGAGGACTGCTTTCCTCTCTTTGATGATGGGAGCTGTGGCCACCTTCTAGTCGGGGCAGCCATCATGTGGCCATGAGGGAACAGTGGGAAGAGAGACGCTTATGATGACCTCACTGAGTAGCTGAATTCAATCCTGGATCCACCTGCCTGTGGATTCATTATTTTGTGAGAAAAACAAATTTCTGTTGTTCAAGTCACATTTCATCAGTATTCTGTTGCTTACCATCCTCAGCTTCCACACTGAAGGAGACCTTTAAAACTCCTGAGGGTGGACAAGGTTGTATCATTTCGTGGTATTGCAAAAAATGTGTAAGTGTGGGAGCAGAGAGGAGGACAGAGGAAAGATGGGAGATGCTTGAAAGTTCAAAAGTCTTCCAACCATTCCAGAGGAAATGTTGGGACATGAAGGCATGTGCACCAAGTATCATATACAATAAAAGGCTAATATGCAATTCGACCAAACAGCAGAATGACTGGTCACTATGATGTGCACTGACCAACAGGGGACAGACGCTCAACAAAGTAGCTGCCTCCTGGTGGTCAGGGCGCTCCCACAGCAGGAGTGCAGCTCAGCCAGAATCTGGGCTCATGGCTGGCAAGAGCAGTGGCAGTGGCAGGAGCCTCTCCTGCCTCCATGGCAGGCAGACATCCCCCGAGGTGTCCTGGAATGC
Organism: Cnephaeus nilssonii; assembly: GCF_951640355.1. Taxonomy (NCBI): domain Eukaryota; kingdom Metazoa; phylum Chordata; class Mammalia; order Chiroptera; family Vespertilionidae; genus Cnephaeus; species Cnephaeus nilssonii. The sequence continues at coordinate 64,364,668 of NC_137086.1, read as the reverse complement.
GAGAGGGTGCATGCTGGGATGAGGGACCCCCTCAAGTGCACAAATCTCATGGACTGAGCCCCTAGTTAAATGCATAAAACAAAAACTTCAAACATCTGGAAGAGGATATACCATAACAATCTCATAATAATGTAAGAATTATTTAAACAAAACCGAAAACAACTGGTAATTCTCACCAAATTGAAATGGAAATTTTCTCACCCAGCCAGCGTGGCTCAGTGGTTGAGCATCAATCTATGAACCAGGAGGTCACAGTTTGATTCCTGATCAGGGCACGTGCCAGGGTTGCAGGCTCATTCCCCAGTGTGGGGCATGCAGGAGGCAGCCCATCAATGATTCCCTCTCATCATTGATGTTTCTCTCTCTCTCCCTCTTCCTTCCTCTCTGAAATTAAAAATATATATATTTTTAAAAATGAATAAATCTATATAAATAAAAATGTAAATGTTCGTTTGTTCAAAATCTTAAATCTCCGAAAGTTCTACACTGATTGCTTTAAAATTTTGACATAATGTTGCATTGGAATACACGCGTTTTTTTTATATACCTTATACCTACTATTATATAGATGTCACACCTGTGACAGGTAAAAGCATGCTTTTTTTTGGTAAAACAATGCCATCTGTTGGACGTAAAAGTAACACAAGCTATACTAAATATTTTACGATTCCATTTCAATGGTTCTGATTTACGATCTATTTATGATTTCCAAATTTTCAATTTTACGATTCCATATCAATGTTGATAATGATAGATGATTTGTGCTTAGAAATCGTCAACAAAGTTATCAGTCAATTGGGAATACCATCACTGAATTGATCTGCTGCTGTTCATTCAATGTAGAAATGTGTCGTGAACAAAATTACAACACGAGTGATCTTTTGTTGTTTGTGCAATCAAATATTCCTAAGCTAATGCTTGAGCAAAAAGGCATTTATGATCAAATAATGCACACTGTCATTAACGGGGTTGGAGAAATCTTCTTAGATGCGCCAAGAGGAACTGGTAAAACGTTCCTAATTAGATTGATTCTGGCAGCAATTCGATCCCAAAATGACATAGTCTTAGCTCTTGTGTCATCCGGAATAGCTGCAACATTGCTCCCAGGTGGAAGGACTGCTCATTCTGCTTTGAAATTGCCATTGAACATGCAATTCATTGAAACTCCCACGTGCAACATTTCCAAAGCATTCGGCATGGCAAAAGTATTGCAGAAATGCAAACTTGTTTGGGATGAATGCACAATGGCGCGCCAAAAATCGCTCAAGGCTCTTGATCTATCATTGAAAGATTTGCTTGAAAACATCAGACCATTTGGGAACGCATTAATATTGCTTGCAGGATATTTCAGACAAACATTACCTGTAATTCCTTGATCGACACCAGCGGATGAAATAAATGCTTGCCTGAAATACTCTACTTTGTGGCGACATGTAAAGACGTTAAAATTAACTACAAATATGCGTGTCCAGCTGCAAGATGATCGATCAGCTGAGATATTCTCACAGCAATTGCTGGAAATTGGGAACGGAAAGGTGCTGGTTGATCTGACCTCAGGATGAATCTCATTGCCTCATAACTTCTGCAGTTTAGTGACTTCAAAAGAAGAATTGGTTGAAAAAGTATTTCCCAATATTCAAACCAATTATAAGAATCACAATTGCCTGAGTGAATGAGCTATTCTTGTGTCCAAGAACAAAGGCATCTACGAACTTAATATTATTCAGTCTAACATTCAAAGTGAGGCAGTCACATACAAGTCTGTCGACACTGTTGTGGAAGCAGATGAAGCGGTTAATTATCCAACAGAATTTTTTTTAATTTCTTTATTGATTAAGGTGTCACATATTTGTCCTCATCCCCCCATTCCCATCCCACACCCCTCCCCACGGATGCCCCCACCCCCCTGTTGTCCTTAACCATTGGTTAGGCTCGTATGCATGCACACAAGTCCTTTGGTTGATCTCTCCCCCCTACCCCCACCCTCCCCTACCCTCCCTCTGAGGCCCAATAGTCCGATTGATGCCTCCTTGTTTCTGGGTCTGTTCTTGTTCATCAGTCTATGTTGTTCATCATTTCCCCTAGATGAGTGAGATCATGTGTTACTAGAAATATACTTATAAGAACCGAATGTGAGACGAGCAATAATAGTTATGCTGACAGGCAAATGAATCAGTCTGTAGTGAGTTTCTTTCTGGACCAACAGATCTTTTGAGACCCAATTTCAATGTCCACCAATTCCTTATGTGTACATGTTAGCACTGATTTTCAGTTCTGGATGGTGGACAAATGGTGGTAATGCAGGTCCGACTTCCTCTGGTTTGGTCTCGCCCGGACCCAGGGGCACGGCCTCACCTGGACCCGGGATCCAGCCTCACCCGGACCCAGGGGTGCGTGGCCTCACCCGAACCCAGGGCGCGCGGCCTCACCTGGACCCGGGGGTGCGCGGCCTCACCCGGTCCCAGGGGCACGTGACCTCCCCCGGATACTGGGGCGCACGGCCTCCCCTGGACCCAGGGGCATGCGGCCTCACCCGGACCTGGGGGCGTGCAGCCTCACCCGGGCCCGGGACCCAACTTCACCCGGACACAGGGGCGCGTGGCCTCTCCCGGACCCAGGGGCGCATGGCCTCACTCGAGCCCGGGACCCAGCCTCACCCGGACTCAGCCAACAGAATTTTTGAATTCACTCGATCTGCCAGGGATGCCACCGCACGTACTGCAATTGAAAATCGGCGTGCCAATTATCATGTTGTGAAATATCAACCAGCCAAAGCTTTGCAACGGCACGCGGCTTGCAGTAAAAAAATTAATGAGCAACATGGTAGAAGCAACAATCTTGACAGGACCTTTCAAAGGTGAAGATGTCCTCATTCCTGGCATTCCTGTGATTCCAACGGATATGCCATTTCAATTTAAGAGATTGCAATTCCCAATTCGATTGGTGTTTGAAATCACCATCAACAAAGCTCAGGGCCAATCTTTAGAATTGTGCGGTTTAGATCTAGACACGGATTGCTTCTCACATGGACAATTATATGTTGCGTGTTCTAGAGTCGGCAAACCAGACAATCTCTATATCTGCACAGACAATGGAACAACAAAAAATATTGTATACCCACAATATTGTGAAATTAAACATATTAGAAACATGCTCTTTCTCTTTTCTTTCTTTTCCATTTAACCAGACTAAGCCACAGCAACGCGTGGTCAGGTACAGCTAGTGAATAAATAAAATGGAAATCTCTGTTGAAAGGACATGATGAAGAGCATCGTCATGTACACTGAAAGGTTGAGGATTTGATTCAAGGTCAGGTAAGCTTTCTGGTTGAGGATTTGATTCATGGTCAGGTAAGCTTTCTGGCACACAGAGCTAGAGGACAGTACATGCCCAGCATTTAAAACTAAAACCCATCAGGAAAGAAGCAGGAATCCACTAGAGAAATGGGGAGGTCCTAGCCACCAACACATCACAGAAAAGGACCCATCAGTGGCTGAAAAACACTCAAAAAGATGCTCAACATGACTAGTAATCAGGAAATGCAAACTAAAACCAAAATGACACCCCGTTTGACTCCTGCCAATATTGGTAAGGATATTGAGCAATGAAGCGCAGCCCCTGTGCTGATGCCTAAAGTAGAGCAATAACTCGTAAAGCCACTTTTCTCCTAGTTACAGCCAAAGCAACCCCTGCCCAGGTGCCAAAGATTTCACGTACAGGAATGTTCACAGCAGAGTTCCTCACAACAGCAAAAAACTTCAAATAACCCAAGTGCCCCTGCACAGGAGAACAATTGTGATGCACCCATAAAATGCAATTCTGTAAGGAAGAGTTTACTTCAGTGACAGTAAGTCAGCTACAGCCATGGGCTCTGTAGATGAACAGAGCTGAGCAAAACTGCAAGATGCAGAGAGGGACCCACCGCATTACCTCATTGAGATAAAGTTGGAATACATTCATAATGATATATTATTGGTATCGATGCACACATCTGAGACAAAATGCTAAGGGAAATGAAAGCTACGTTAGACATAATATTTAAAACAGTCATTTGCCACTGGTGAGAAGAGGGGGCTGTGATAGGAGGAGAGGGGAGCCCAGGCTTTAGAAGGACCGCATTCTATTTCCCACACTGTATGGTGAGTAAGTATGTGGGTGTTTTCAGCTTTAACACTTTATATACTCCATATAGATGTTTAAGTAAATGTGTCCTTCAAAGACAAAATCAAGAAGTAAAGTTCTTGGCATTTTGTTTTTTAAAAATATATTTTATTGATTTTTTTACAGAGAGAAAGGGAGAGGGATAGAGAGTTAGAAACATCAATGAGAGAGAAACATCGATCAGCTGCCTCCTGCACACCCCCTACCAGGAATATGCCCACAACCAAGGTATATGCCCTTGACCAGAATCGAACCTGGGACCCTTCAGTCCGCAGGCCGATGCTTTATCCACTGAGCCAAACCGGTTAGGGCCTTTATTTTTGTTTTGAGGGACTAGTTGTTGAAGAACTAGCGTTGACACCATATTTGACCACCCAATCAAATATGTGCTTTTGCCTAAGGACAAATTTTTAGTCACTGGAGTAGCCATGGATTGACTGGCTGCAAACCCAAAACCTTGTTTCTTTGGGTCAGACATACTGTCACTCCACATTTATCATAGTCACTGCATTTTCTAGGACAGTGAAGTTTAGGGGCATGTACTCTGAGGAGTGTTGCCTCCTGTACATGCCCCAACTGGGGATCAAATCCACAACCTAGGTTTGTGCCCTGACCGTGAATCAAATCCTCAACCTTTCAGTGTACAGGACAATGCTCCAACCAACTGCACACCCGGCCAGGGCCCTGCCACTCTTCATCTTTCCCTCATTGTCTGCTTACTGCCTCTTCACGCTGTGGCTCTGTGTCCCCAGCTCTGTGGTGGGCAATTCCCCTTGACATTGCCTCTTTCACCATTTCTCCTCTACCATCGACCCCTTGCCATATGTAAATGTATTTTTTCCGCTAAAAACACTGTCTCACATGGAGATGTGACTTTTTCCCTGGTAGCTAACATTGAGGTTGGGAAGATGGGTTATGATGCCAGTCATGTACCCTGGAAATGACACACTGTTCACTCAGCTAAATACATGTCTCAACTACCCCCTGCCATTTTGATGATGATGCTGATCAAGGTCTCACAGGAATAAATGCTTGTGACTCTGAATATGGAGCAAAAATATATAAAACCGAAGTCATATTTCTATCTGAGGTGAATAAGAGCAATATTTTTTTTGCATCCTTCTCATTGCTCATAATTATACAAATATGCAGGGGATGTATTCCTTTTTCCCAAATAGAGCTAAATTATGTTCATGACTTTGTAACTTTTCCATTTAAAATATGGACATCTGTATAAATCAGATACAGGATTTTTCCCTAATTTATTTGTAGACATATTTAAACTAAATGAGGATTTTGTTGGGGAGCACAACAGACTTGATTGGAAAGTTGTAAGGAGGACATTCTGAGAAAAGGGAAGTGTGTGGAAGGCCGCCTGCCCTGTTTATCGGAATTCCGAATTAGGGGAGATTTAGGAGAGTGTCAAAGGCAGCGCCCCTAATTATTCCTTGACCTTTCCAACCAAGTCTCTTGTGCTCCCCAAAAATATTTATAAATGGATTGTCATTAGTGTGATAGTTATTTTTATTTGCCTCTTAGAAATAGTGAGTTAGTAATCCATTTAAAATATTTCATAGCACTTACCACTTTCTCATTGATAACAAACATTTTTAATGGAAATTCTTATGCCCTGCTATTCAGGGCATAAGTATTTATAAATTATATAAATATTATAAAATTTATAAATTTTAATTTATAAATTTTAATTTATATTGATTAAAATGAAGTAAAATGTAAGTCACTTAGACATTTAGGTTTCCCATGGTGTGTGGTACTGAAGGCAAACTTTAAAGTATCATGAGCCATAATGGAGAAATTAAAAATAATTAAATGAGCTACAAAAAGCAGCTAGTACCAACTATGGACCAGGACATGAACAAAAACCCATACCCTGCTGGTAGAGAAGAAATCAGAACAAGTTTGGGAAAACAGGAAGTATCTACTAAACCTGTGGTTCTGAAGAAGCATGGTGTGTGGTATGAAGAAGCATGGCATGTAGTACTGAAGAAACCTTGTGTGTGGTATGAAGAAGCATGGCGTGTGGTATGAAGAAGCATGGTGTGTGGTGCCGGAGCCTGCCGGCATCAGTCGAACAGCACCTGCAAGGCGGGGAGAGGATGAGAAAAGACAGACAGAAAACAGAATGGGGTCAGGAGGACTGTAGCCCTTCCCACTTACAGTCCCGAGTTTATTTTTCACCACACTTTTATGCAGGGTCAGTTACATTCCATACAATACATCATTCCTATAATGTGGTAAGCATAATTATACCCCTTTCTTTCAGGTTTCCTACTGACCTTTACACAAAGCTCCTTATCTTAGCTAAGATCCCAACGGCTATACCTATACATACACCTCTGACGCCACCTAAGTTCCTTTCTCAGATAATCTAGCCATGCTTCTTGCTGAAGGATAATTACGATTATAAATTAACTGTGCTTGAAGGTTAACTAAGCTCTAGGGGGCAGAATGTGTGATTACTAAACTATTGTGCTTAAGGGTCTCTAAGCCTAAGTGGGGCAGGATGCATGACTAACCTTGGGAACAGGCAGGCCACTTTGTGAAACCTGCCCTCTCAGGACTTTGTCAACTGAGGTCGCTCCCGACCGTGTGGTATGAAGAAGCATGGTGTGTGGTATGAAGAAGCATGGTGTGTGGTATGAAGAAGCATGGCGTGTGGTATGAAGAAGCATGGCGTGTGGTACTGAAGGAGCCTAGCAGCTCCTCATGTGAAAGGTGAGCTCTGATCTTCACTCTTATTCAGTGTAGTGGAGCGTGGGGATTGGTTTAGACTCCAAACTTTAGAAGATCCAGTCCCACTTGGAGAACTGTTACTACAGTCTGAGAGTAGATGTAAAATGGGGATCATATTTATTCGCTCACAGGCTTGCTGTAGAACAGAGTCCCCATCCTCACAGAATTCAGGACGGCCACGTGCAAACCTAGAATGAAAAGCCAGCAGCACCCCACGTGGCCAAGAACCAGAAACTGCCCTTGGAAAGGAGCGTAAGCAACAGAACTGTGAGTCCCGGAGGGTGAGGAGGAAAGCTGTCCTTGTGGTTGATTTAAGAGTTTAAGGTGCTGATGGTATCAGGTTGGCTTAGCAAAACTGGCATCGGAAACTGGTGGCATAACATCGAGGCCCCGCAGTCACGTGTGGGAAGTCCCACCCTGGCCTCTGGGTGCGGGTTACAGAGGACCACGTTAGTGGGGCTGAGGCTCTGGCCTGCGGGGATGGGGGCGGGGTTAGGGGGCAGAGGACCTACTTCCCTAAGGTCTCCCCTGGCACTCAGAGCATCCAGAGCAGCCGGCTGTGATGCCCCCATGCGCTAATGGCATCACCCGTGACCTCACCCGGTGGGATCTCAGAGGCTGTTTCCCTGACAACCCAGGTGCCAGCGCGGAGGGAGGAGGTTCAGGCTTGGCGGCCATGCCACTCCCCGCAGCCCCTGCAGCGGCCGGAGCTGAAGCTGCAGGTCCCTCTGGCTGTGGTGGGCCTGGACAGTTCGCCCCGCCCCTCAACCCTCCTCCCCCGCTCCGCGCAGGCAGCAAGTGCTGGGCCCTGAATCCAGGGAGCCGCCCAGACCCACGGGCCTTCCCAGCTAGTCCGCTCCCCTCCCGCATCCCGCACCAAACAGGGTCTGACCCTCATCCTCCCCACCAGACCCCAGGAGCCCCACCTCCCAAATGGTGACCTTTGACTGCATGCCCTCACTCTAACATTTCAGTCTCCGAGCCTCCCATCTAACATTTAACAGGAGCCATTGCCAACCACATCTAGTCCAGCATCACACACCCCCAGCATCACATACCCCCTGCAACCCTTCCCCCGATCTGCGCTGCTCCCCCGCCCCCTTCCTCCATGGAGGCCGCTATTACTTCCTGTGAACTCAGGCGAAATAGGACCAGTCAGAGAAGAATATGTCTGAGCAAAGACTCGAACCAAAGGAGAAACACAAGTAACTAAAGTACATGAGAAAACTTAGCTTCAAAGATCATCAAGTAATTGCCAAGGAGAGACACCTGGAACATTTAAAAACCACAGACACCTGAGAGCACTGCTCCGGAGCATAGGGGCCAGCCTTTCTGCACGCAGTTGGACAGGATGGAGCAAATATTCGTGCTCCTGGGCTGTGAGGCAGGCGCGCTGATGGCGTCACCGGTGACGTCACCCGGTGGGTGATTACATTTCCAGAAATTCACATAAGATTCAAAAAGTTGGGACAGATATTAATGTATAAAAGTGTTCATCACAATAGTACTCAATAGGAAAGACTAGATATGATGTAAGTGGTCAATATGGAGTAGGGACACATAATTAGGATGGGCTATAATACTGTGATTAAGTTTTTTTGTTTTTCTTTAAATTTCTTTATTGATTAAGGTGTCACATATTTGTCCTCATCCCCCCATTCCCATCCCACACCCTTCCCCACGGATGCCCCCACCCCCCTGTTGTCCTTAACCATTGGTTAGGCTTGTATGCATGCACACAGTCCTTTGGTTAATCTCTCCCCCCTACCCCCACCTTCCCCTCCCCTCCCTCTAGGGCCCAACAGTCCGGTAGATGCCTCCTTGTTTCTGGGTCAGTTCTTGTTCATCAGTCTATGTTGTTCATCATTTCCCCTAGATGAGTGAGATCATGTGTTACTAGAAATATACTTATAAGAACCGAATGTGAGACGAGCAATAATAGTTATGCTGACAGGCAAATGAATCAGTCTGTAGTGAGTTTCTTTTTTGACCAACAGTTCTTTTGAGACCCAATTTCAATGTCCACCAGTTCCTTATGTGTACATGTCGGCACTGACTTTTCAGCTCTGGATGGTGGACAAATGGTGGTAATGTAGGTCCGACTCCCTCTGGTTTGGTCTCACCCGGACCCAGGGGCACGGCTTCACCCGGACTCAGGGGTGCGTGGCCTCACCCGGACCCAGGGGCACGTGGCCTCACCCGGACCCAGGTGTGCGCGGCCTCACCTGGTCCCGGGATCCAGCCTCACCCTGACCCAAGGGCGCACGGCCTCCCCCGGACCAAGGGGCGTGCAGCCTCACCCGGACCTGGGGGCGTGAGGCCTCACCCGGGCCCGGGATCCAGCCTCACCTAGACGCAGGGGCACATGGCCTCTCCCGGACCCAGGGGCGCGGCCTCACCCAGACCCGGGACCCAGCCTCACCCGGATCGAGGGGCACACGTCCTCACCCGGACCTGGGATCCAGCTTCACCTGGACCCAGGGGCGCATGGCCTCACCCAGACCCAGGGGCGCGTGGCCTCTCCCAGACCCAGGGGCGCGGCCTCACCCAGACCTGGGACCCAGCCTCACCCGGACCCTGGGGCGCATGGCCTCTCCCGGACCCAGGGGCACGGCCTCACCCGGACCCTGGACACAGCCTCACCCAGATCCAGGGGCGCACAGCCTCACCCAGACCCTGGATCCAGCTTAACCCAGACTCGGGGGCGCGTGGCCTCACCCGGACCCGGGACCCAGCCTCACCCAGATCCAGGGACACACGGCCTCACCCGGACCCGGGATCCAGCTACACCTGGACCCAGGGGTGCGCGGCCTCACCCAGACCCAGGGGCGCGCGGCCTCACCCAGACCCGGGGGCATGCGGCCTCACCCGCGCCCAGGACCCAGCCTCACCCGGACCTGGGACTCAGCCTCACCCTGACCTGGGTCCCAGCCTCGCCCAGACCCAGGGGCGCGTGGCCTCACCCGGACCCGGGACCCAGCAGGGCTTCGTCTTCTTTATCCCAATTCCTGTTGGTCAATTCCCTCTCAGCAATTCCTTTGGCCATTTTCTCAAAGCTCCGGGGCGGCTGCCGCGGAATTCGTTGGGCGGCGGGCTCAGCGAAGCTCCGGTGCGCCCGGTGCGCGGCGGTGGGCTGGTCTGAGGTCGTTGCGGTGGCACTCGGGTCTGCAGCGGTGACCAGTCGCCGGGCGAGTGCTCCTGGATCCAGGACCCAGCAGGGCCTCACCCAGACCCGGGACCCAGCCTCACCCGGACCTAGAGGTGCGTGGCCTCACCCGGACCCAGGGGCGCGCGGCCTCACCTGGACCCAGGGGCACGCGGCCTCACCCGGACCCGGGGGCGCACGGCCTCACCCGGTCCCAGGGGCGCGCGGCCTCACCTGGACCCAGGGGTGCGTGGCCTCACCTGGACCCAGGGGTGCGCGGCCTCACCTGGACCCAGGGGTGCACAGCCTCACCTGAACCGGGGGGCATGCGGCCTCACCCGGGCCCAGGTCCCAGCCTCACCCGGACACAGGGGCACGTGGCCTCTCCCAGACCCAGGGGCGCACGGCCTCACTCGGGCCCGGGACCCAGCCTCACCCAGACCCAGGGGCGCGTGGCCTCTCCTGGAGCCAGGGGCACGGCCTCACCCGGACCCGGGACCCAGCCTCACCTGGATCCAGGGGCGTGTAGCCTCACCCAGACCCAGGGGCGCGTGGCCTCTCCTGGACCCAGGGGCACGGCCTCACCCAGACCCGGGACCCAGCCTCACCTGGATCCAGGGGCGTGTAGCCTCACCCAGACCCAGGGGCGCATGGCCTCACCCGGACCCGGATCCAGCCTCACCCAGACCCAGGGGCACGGCCTTACCCAGACCCGGGACCCAACCTCACCCAGACCCAGGGTCGCGTGGCCTCACCTGGACCCAAAGGCGCATGGCCTCACCCAGACCCAGGGGCACGTAGCCTCGTCCGGACCCGGGACCCAGCCTCACCTGGACCCAGGGGCATGCGGCCTCACCTGGATCCAGGGGCGCGTGACCTCACCCAGACCCGGGACTCAGCCTCACCCTGACCCGGGTCCCAGCCTCGCTCGGACCCGGGACCCAGCGGGCTTCATCTTCTTGATCCCAATTCCTGTTGGTCAATTCCCTCTCAGCAATTCCTTTAGCCATTTTCTCAAAGTTCTGGGGCGGCTGCCGCGGAACTCGCTGGGCGGCGGGCTCAGCAAGGCTCTGGTGCACCCGGTGCGCAGCGGCAGGCTGGTCCGAGGTCGCTGCATCGGCTCTCGGGTCTGCAGCGGCGGCCGGTCGCCGGGCGTGCACACCTGGCTACTTCCGGGGCGCTGAGATTCTCGAAGGACTCGGAGGTCAGCAAGCGCGGAGTCTCCCACCCCATGACCCCCAGGGGCTCGTCTGTCCGTGCTCGGCAATGAGCGCAGCCGTCCCCTCAGCCGGAGACCGCCAGGGGAACCGTGCCGAGCACGTTCCAGGCCGCCATTGTGTTGCCAGAGCCGTAGTTATTAAAGTGTGATCTTTGGCTCACCGGCATCAGCATCATCCCGCGTACCCCTCTCTTCCATTCTAGTTGTAGAGCATCCGCTCAGCCAGCCCTCCGGTGGTTCTGGATGGTGTCTGCTCTGTTTTCCAGTTGCAGCTTCAAAATTGTTGTGGTAGGCAACAATCAGGCATCTGTCCTATGCCGCCATCTTGGTCCTCCAGAAGATTCTTAAGTAACCTTATAAATGTGGTTCTGAACACTGTCGTCCATTAGTTTACTTTCCTCCATCCCTTCTATTCGTGACCTGCTTCAGTGTCTCCACATTTTGGCTGCCTCCCTATGTTGATGGAGTGGCTTTGTGTGGTCAGGGACCTATAGGGGCCGGTAGCTCAGCTTCCCCAATATCCCTAGGTGGTCACTCTTGGAACCCCCTTTTGTGGGCTGAGTGCAAAGTCTTGGTATTGTTAAGCCTTGATTGCTGTTGGTACACTGGGAGGATGTGACCTCCAGTCCAATTGGCTGTGAGGATCAGCTGTGTCTACACCAGGAGACAGCCTCACCCAACTAGACTTGCAAAATTGTAAAAGCCTCTGTGCTCAGCTTGGATGGGGCGGAGTTTCAGGGTGGAGCCTACAGCCTTGGCTTCCTGTCAGCCCCGCCCTATGAGGTTCCTGGGTCTCAGTGTCTCTCAGTGTCCCTCTATACTCCCTGCAAACACCTTCAAGAGAAAGGCGCCCTGGAGTTTCGCCCACTGCCAAACAGTCTAGTCTCTCCCCCAATGAATCTGGATTCCCAGATTCTCGCCTGGAACTGGGTTTCAGTGTAGTCGGAACTGGGGCTCAGCGCAGTCTGGAGCTTTTGTCTCCTTCCCACCAGGGCAATTCAGCGGCACAGTCAACAGACCATCCTCTGCGCGCATTCCTGTGTGCACCTCCGGTGCTCTGTCTTTCTCCGCTCCTCTGCATTTTCGCCTTACAGCCCAGGTTCCCCCAGTATGAGCCTGGGTCCCCAGGGTCTCACCCGGAACTGGGGCTCAGTGCAGTCGGAACTGGGGTTCAGCACGGTCCGGAGCTTTTGTCTCCTTCCCGCTAGAGAACGCCGGCCAGGCACTCAGCCGCCCCATCCTCTCCGGCTCCGTCCTCCCTGCATGCGTGCACACCCGTGTCTCCGCCCGTGTCTCCATACCTCAGGCTTTTATGGCTCCTCTGATTTTCCTTGTGGTTTTCTCTTTCCTTCTAGTTGTGGGCGTTTCAGTCAGCCAGCTTTCCTGTGGTTCTGGATGATGTCCGTTTTGACTTTTAGTTGTATTTTTGAAATTGTTGTGCCAGGCTGCAGGTTAGGTGTCTAACCTATGCCGCCATCTTGGTTTCTCCTGTATATTATTTTTTATTTCAGTCAGTGTATGCTTAATTTCTAGTTGGTCCTTTTTCATATCCTTGAGGGTCTCACTAAATTTATCGGCCTTTTCTAGGAAATTCTTGAAAAACCTTATAACTGTGGTTTTGAACTCTATAGCCCAGTGATGGCGAACCTATGACATGCGTGTCAGCACTGACACGCGTAGCCATTTCTAATGACACACGGCCGCATGCCGAGGATGAAACATTTGCTGCTCCTGAGGATGAAACATTTGCGACTAGAGTCTTGGAGTTAGTTTTTTCCTCAAAGTGACACACTATCCGAGTTATGCTCAGTTTTTTGGCAAAGTTTGACACACCAAGCTCAAAAGATTGCCCATCACTGCTATAGCCAGTCATTTGCTTTCCTCCATTTCTTTCATTTGTGACCTGTTTCTTTGTCTCCGCATTTTGGCTGCTTCCCTGAGTTGATAGAGTGGCTTTGTGTGCTAGGTGTCCTATAGGGCCCAGTGGCTCAGCCTCCCCAGTTACCTGAGGTGGACACTCTTGGTTCACCCCTTTGTGGGCTGTGTGCACAGTCTTGTTGTAGTTAAGCCTTGATTGTTGTTGATATCACTGAGAGGAATTGACCTCCAGGCCAATTGGCTGTGAGGATCAGCTGTGTCTATGCTGGGAGAACTTCTGTGCTGGAGACACCCTTATGAGACAAGACTTGCAAAATTGCAAAAGCCTCTGTGCTCAGCTTGGATGGGGCGGAGTCTCAGGGCAGAGAAAACATCAATGGCTTCCTGTCAGCCCTTTTCTTTGAAGTGTCCTGTGTCTCAGTGTCCCCCTGTAATCACTGCAAGCACCTCTGAGAGAAAGCCGCCCTCGAGTTTCGCCCTCTGCCAGACAGTCCAGTTTCTCCCAAATGAGTCTGGGTCCCCAGAGTCTTTCCCAGAACTGGAGTTCAGAGCAGTTGGGAGTTTTTGTCTTCCTCCAGATTGAGAAAGCCAGCTGCGTACTCAGTTGCCAGCCCTCTCCATGCGTGTGCCTCTGTACCTCTGCATTTACTTCCGCAGCTTCTCTGAGTCTCAGTGTGCTTTTCTCTTTCCTTCTAGTTGTAGAATTTCCACTCAGCCAGCCTTCCTGTGGTTCTGGATGATGTCCATTTTGTCTTTTAGTTGTAGTTTTGAAATTGTTGTGCGAGGCAGCAGTTTAGGTGTTTACCTATGCCGCCATCTTGGTTTCCCCTCGACTTAACTGAGCTTTGGATAGATGCTGAATATGGTTCTGTATCTAATGGTAACATAGTACCACATTGGGAGAACCAGGGAAAGCTTGAGACATGAACTACCAAAGTTGTTATTAAAACCAAGATGAAACAGAACAAACTATTAACAAAGATTGTCCAGCCTGGGAAAGAATTGGCTCAGGAGCCTTTGAAACCATAAACATCTGGTAAGGCCTCTTGTATAGTATGAGCTCATACTTCCCTGTGCCTACAGACAACGTCTAAATCAAAGCCCCGAACAGACTTTTCACATGGTGTCCAGGGGACAAGAGCCCAGCTCAGTGATGGCCAACTGTCCCCAGGTGTGTGAACGTTGTAAATAACAGACAGATGCAGAATAGCAAGGGTAGAGAAGTAGACAGTGAACTTTTATTTCTCTTTCTTCATCCACTTTTATCTTTGCATCATTGATAGAAAAGAACCCCCCCCCCCCAAAAAAAAGGAAAGAACCCAACAAATGTAGGTGGTTCTTTTGTGGGTACATTGACAAAGTTACATATAGTGTTTGGAAAATACTAATTCAAAGTATAAGATAAAAGAATGGGGATAAACAAATGTGTGCTCTATTCATACAATGCCTACCAAGCAATAAGAAGGAATTACCTAATGATGCACACAACAAACATATGGGAGTATCTCAAAAGCATACTGTATGAAAGACTTACACAAAAGAGTGCAAACTTCCTGGGCACGTTCTGGGGTAAAGGCAATGTTCTATACATTGATGGGGTTTGGGTTACACAGGTGTATACGAATGTATATTTAAGATTTGTGCATTTCATTGTATGTAAAGTTTACACCAAATATTGAACTCTAGTTAGCAATACCTATCATGCATTATTTTGGGGGGAATTTATTGATGATTGCAGTTGATTTTGAAATACATAAAAAAATAAGGAGGACTGATGAATAGATGGACCATACGTATAAGTTTAGTAAAATATTAATGGTGGAATCTAAAGAGTGTTCACTGTAAAATTCTTTCTACTTTATGGTATATGTTCATCTAAAATATTGAGGGAAATATTTTATTTCCTACGGTTACATATTGCTTATGAATGTGCGATTTTAAGGTCTACTTAGTGTAGGTTGGTCGTGTGCTTTCTGGGTATCTATTGAAAGGAGCTCTACAAGCCAGAAAAATGTGAGATATTTACCTAAGCAAAGCATACTCAATGTTATAAGCTTCCCAAGAACTGTACTTGCATTGCAGTGAGCTGTGTTCGCAGCATTTAAACTGTTTGCTTTGCTTTCCTTTTTTTATAAGCACAATTTCTTTAAAAAAACAACAACAACAAACAAACACCTAATAATGAGAAGTAATATTGAGGCAACAATGAATGAAATTTTCCAAAATGTATCTAAAATATTCCTTGAAATTATATCTACCAGGTCTAAATAGCGAAATGTTAAGGTTAAATCGAGAGTTACAAATGTTAAAAAGAGGTAACAATTTATTTTGTACTCTGCAGGTACCAAGCAGTGTGGTCCACACTCTGAAAACTATTCCCGATTAATTCTCACAATACAGCAGGAGAAAATGAAGGTTCACAGTGGCTCGTTAACTTCTCTAACATTACTTTGCTATGAGACATTAGAGTGAAGGGGCAATAGAATACTTTAAGTTTGCTGAGAAGCGCAGGGTTCGGGGAAGCAAGAGGAAGGACATTGTTGAAGTTGCCATGGAGAAGCAGGCTTTGGTCCATTTGAATCCCGGGGAGGAATTACATCACGGCCTCACTTGGATCTAGGAGAAACCGCCCTAAACCTGAAGGTGGTGGACTTGCTGTTGTGACAGCAACTATAGAAACTGCTGAGTGAACGTGGTGGCTGAGGCAGGATTGTGGGAGGTGCTTGGCCTGTGTAGGCCCAGGTCCTGTGACCTGGTCAGAACTCTCTGTTAACAGTTCCAACTTCCTTAAGGTGGGAAAACTGTCCTCTTGGTGGATAAGTGTTTTTGTTTTGTTTTGACTTTTTTTTCTTTTTTTCTTTTTTTTTTTTTTTTATCCCTGGGAGAGTTTAAAATTAAATAGAATTTAAAATCATATAGTCATGACGAGCTAAATCGAATTAGAATAGTAATATGTTTGAATTAAGTTTAGGACATTATTAAGATAATCTGGGAGCACGGGGGCTGGGTGAAGGTGAACAAAGGGGAAGAAATTGGGGGACATCTGCAATAGTGTCAGCAATAAACAAAGACAATCTGTGTGTTTGGGGTATTTAGAGTTTATAACATTCAAAAGAAAATGAGGTTCATTCTACTAGTGTAAATTACAATCGCTTAAAGAACTTTTACTTAAGTCAGGCATGCAAAGTCCTAAAAGCAGAATTGAATTTATATGAACTTTAAAATATCAAGGGAACTCAATTAACTACATTTATTCCTCAGAGTGATTGTTTAAGGAATTTAGTACAAGTTAAATTAAACAATAATGACAGAAAGTGAAGATGATTGTATTTGCTTTGCTAGAATTTGAAATAGAATAAGATTTATACGCTGAATTTTAAGCCCCAGGATAAACTATGTTTTTAGAGTTTATATTCTACTAAACTAATTCGTTTTAAATCCAAGTAACCATAAAATAGTCTTCTGTGTGTATAAAAATATCCCCTTCACAGTCCTTTTGTTTTTATTATTTTAAAAAATATATATTTTATTGATTTTTTACAGAGAGGGAGAGAGAGTTAGAAACATCAATGAGACACATCTATCAGCTGCCTCCTGCACACCTCCTACTGGGGATGTGCCTGCAACCAAGGTACATGCCCTTGACTGGAATGGAACCTGGGACATTTCAGTTCACAGGCCGATGCTCTATCCACTGAGCCAAACTGGTTAGGGTCACAGTCCTTTTAAAGTTTCACATTGAGACTTGCATGTCTGAAAAGGTGCTTTAGCCCTTATGTTGGATTAATAATTGGCTGGAGGGAGATAGAGTAACAATAATTTCTACTGAAACCTTCACGGACGTTGTCAGGCTTCCTTGCACCCAGTGATGCTAAGTGATGGCCGTTCCTTTCTAACTGACCTGCTGGGGCTTTGCTCCTCAGCCTGGTGTTTTGAAATTTTATCCCGATGTCTTTGTCCTGTTTATCTTGCTCTGTACTCGGTGCGTCTTTTCACTTGGAAAACTCGTGCCTCTCATGAGCTCGGGGAGGTGTTCATTTACTAAAGTCACTAAGTTACGTTTTTTTATTTTGCGCCTCTTCTTCTTCCTGAAACACCTTTGAGTCAGGAACTGAGCCTCCTGGACGGTTCTGTTGGTCTCATTTGCCCGTTAGTCGTTTTTGTTTCTTTGTCTTTTTGTTTGCACCTGGGAGATTCTCTTGACTTTTTCTTTTGACTTTCTATGGAATGTTTGGTTTCAGCAGACACATTGGTTATTTACAAGTGTGTGTTTTTTCTTTTTGTTAATTGTTCTTTTTTTCACAGCCTCATGTTCCTGTTTTCAGATTACCTCCTTATGACTCTCATGATTAGGAGATTTCTTTTGAAGGTTCCTCTGTTCTCTGAGTTGTCTTTGTTTCCTCTGGGCTCAGATTATTTGTTTATTTAATGTTGGTTAGTATTAAATTTTACCTTCCATGTTGCTGGTTTTCGTTATTATATCTGGTGGTGCTTGGGTTATCCATTTTTATTTAAGAATGAGGGACAAGGTTGATTATTGTAGAGAACCTCATGGGTTTTTCTACAGCTATCTGTCTAGGGTCTCCTTCCTACTGGTACTCCCTGCTGAGAATGAAGTTCTCTGTGGGTGGGCAGGGATTTGCAGGGGCTGGGAATGAGCCTTTAGCCTGAGGAGCCCGCAGTGCCAAAGTAGGTGGGCTGTAACCTGGTGTACAGGGAAGTTCTTTAGCATCTAGAAGTCTCCCCAGGTCATTCATTAATTTTTTTTTTTAGAGAAGAGTGCCCAGGCAAAGAGGGAGAACAGTGAGGGGTGAGGTAAGAGAAAGGGGAGCTAACTGTCAGGCTTTCTGTACGTAAACAGGCTTGTTTAATAGTCAAAGACTTATAGAAGGGCCTTAACTAAATCTAAACTTAGTCAGCGTCTTTACTCTCTCCCTGCATAATAGAAAGAGCTTATATTGTCCTAAGACTGATTTCCCTCTTCATAGCTTAGATATTATGGACATGATTTAATTTATATAATACACGGTAATATAAATAACATACTAATATATAAAGCAAGCCCCACATATAGCCACTTTGGTTGTGTTTATAGTTCTCACTTGGATGGCTAAGACTGAAGCTAAATGCTGTGAGCTGCCTGTGGAATACCTAAACCCCAGGGCATGATGGGCAACCGTTTGAGCTTGGTGTGTCAAACTTCGCCAAAAAACTGAGCATAACTCGGGTAGTGTGTCACTTTGAGGAAAAAAACATTATTTCGCAAATGTTTCATCCTCAGGAGCAGCAAATGTCTCATCCTCGGCATGCGGCCACCTCAGCGGCCGCGTGTCATCAGAAATGGCTACGCATGTCAGTGCTGACACGCGTGTCATAGGTTCACCATCACTGCCCTAGGTGAATGGACAGGCCAAGGTCAAAGGGGACATGCTCTGTGATGGGAAGAGGCTACTGTGGGGTCTTCTGCTCTGTCTTCGCATGGTTACTCTCCCATTGACGGGCTGTGCTCACCTTTTAGAACCTCACTTTCTCCATCTGGAGCGAGGGTGGTTCTGAGGGTCGAATGAGGCGATGCCTATGAACTGCCTAGCATCCCATTTGGTACACACTACCTGTGAGCCTTATTCTCATTCTTAGTATCCTCCTGGCTGGGGCCTAGGCTTGTGGACTTTAGAGTGGGTGGAGAAGCATTTTCAAGTCCGATGCTGTCCTTATTTTAGAGGCAGGACCCTGAAGCCGGAGTCACTTAGCTTTCTTTTTTTTTCAATTTATTATTTTTTTTAATTTCTTTATTGATTAAGGTGTCACATATTTGTCCTCATACCCCCATTCCCATCCCACACCCCTCCCCACGGATGCCCCAACCCCCTGTTGACCTTAACCATTGGTTAGGCTCGTATGCATGCACACAAGTCCTTTGGTTGATCTCTCCCCCCTCCCCACACCCTCCCCTATCCTCCCTCTGAGGCCCAATAGTCCGATCGATGCCTCCTTGTTTCTGGTTCTGTTCTTGTTCATCAGTCTATGTTGTTCATCATTTCCCCTAGATGAGCGAGATCATGTGTCACTAGAAATATACTTATAAGAACTGAATGTGAGACGAGCAATAATAGTTATGCTGACAGGCAAATGAATCAGTCTGTAGTGAGTGTCTTTCTGGACCAACAGTTCTTTTGAGACCCAATATCAATGTCCACCAGTTCCCCATGCGCACATGTCGGCACTGACTTTTCAGCTCTGGATGGTGGACAACTGGTGGTAATGCAGGTCTGACTCCCTCTGGTTTGGTCTCGGCCAGACCCAGGGGCACGGCTTCACCCGGACTCAGGGGCGCGTGGCCTCACCCAGACCCAGGGGCGCATGGCCTCACCTGGACCCAGGTGCGCACGGCCTCACCCGGACCCGACACCCAGCCTCACCCGGATCCAGGGGCACACGGCCTCACCCGGACCCGGGATCCAGCTTCACCCGGACCCAGAGGCACGTGGCCTCTCCCAGACCCAGGGGCGCATGGCCTCACCCGGGCCCGGGACCCAGCCTCACCCGGATCCAGGGGCACACGGCCTCACCCGGACCCGGGATCTAGCTTCACCCAGACCCAGGGGCGCGTGGCCTCTCCCAGACCCAGGGTCGCGTGGCCTCACCCGGATCCAGGGGCGCACGGCCTCACCCGGACCCAAGATCCAGCTTCACCCGGACCCAGGGGCGCGTAGCCTCACCCGGACCCAGGGGCGCGCGGCCTCACCCGGATCCAGGGGCCCACGGCCTCACTCGGACCCAGGATCCAGCTTCACCCGGACCCAGGGGCGTGCAGCTCCACCCGGACCCAGGTGCGCGCGGCCTCACCCGGACCCGGGACCCAGTCTCACCCGGATCCAGGGGCACACGGCCTCACCCGGACCCAGGATCCAGCCTCACCCAGACCTAGGGGCGCATAGCCTCACCCGGACCCAGGGGGGTGGCCCCACCCGGACCCGGGATCCAGCCTCACCCGGATACAGGGGTGCACAGCCACCCGGACCCAGGATCCAGCTTCACCCGGACCCAGGGGCGCGCAGCCTCACCTGGACCCGGGGGCGCGCGGCCTCACCCGGACCCAGGGGCATGTGGCCTCACCCGGATCCAGGGGCGCACAGCCTCACCCGGACCTGGGATACAGCTTCACCCGGACCCAGGGGCGCGTGGCCTCACCCGGACCCAGGGGCACGTGGCCTCTTCTGGACCCAGGGGCGTGGCCTCACCTGGACCCAGGGGCGCGACCTCACCCGGGCCCGGGACCCAGCCTCACCCGGACCCAGGGGCGCGCGGCCTCACCCAGACCCGGGAACCAGCCTCACCCGGACCCAGGGGCATGGCCTCACCTGGACCCGGGACCCAGCCTTACCCAGACCCAGGGGCGTGAGGCCTCACCTAGACCCAGGGGCGTGTGACCACACCTGAGCCCAGGGGCGCGACCTCACCAGGGCCCGGGACACAACCTCACCCGGACCCAGGGGCGCGCGGCCTCACCCGGACCCGGGAACCAGCCTTACCCAGACCCAGGGGCGTGAGGCCTCACCTAGACCCAGGGGCGTGTGACCACACCTGAGCCCAGGGGCGCGCAGCCTCGCCCGGACCCGGGACCCAGCCTCACCCTGACCCAGGGGCGTGCGGCCTTACCCGGATCCAGGGGCATGTGGCCTCGCCCGGACCCGGGACCCAGACTCACCCTGACCCAGGTCCCAGCCTCACCTGGACCCAGGGGAGCGCGGCCTCACCCGGACCCGGGACCCAGCGGGGCTTCGTCTTCCCGATCCCAATTCCTGTTGGTCAATTCCCTCTCAGCAATTTCTTCGGCCATTCTCTCAGAGCTCTAGGGCGGCTGCCGCAGAACTCGCTGGGCAGCGGGCTCGGCGAAGCTCCGGTGTGCCCGGTGCGCGGTGGCGGGCTGGTCCGGGGTCTCTGCGTCGGCCCTTGGGTCTGCAGCGGTGGCCGGTCGCCAAGCGTGCGCACCTGGCCGCTTCTGGGGCGTTGAGATTCTTGAAGGACTTGGAGGTCAGCAAGCGCGGAGTCTCCCACCCCATGACCCCCAGGGGCTCGTCTGTCCGTGCTCAGCAGCGAGCGGAGCCGTCCCCTCAGCCGGAGACTGCCAGGGTAACTGCGCCGAGCACGTTCCAGGCTGCCATTGTGTCGCCTGAGCAGTAGTTCTTAAAGTGTGATCTTTGGCTCACCGGCATCAGCATCATCCCGCGTACCCCTTTCTTTTATTCTAGTTGTAGAGCATCTGCTCAGCCAGCCCTCCGGTGGTTCTGGATGGTGTCTGCTCTGTTTTCCCATTGTAGTTTCAAAATTGTTGTGGTAGGCAACAATCAGGCGTCTTCCCTATGCCTCCATCTTGGTCCTCCTTTGTGTAGTTAAGTCCTGATTGTTGTTGGTGTCACTGGGAGGAATTGTCCTCCAGGCCAATTGGCTGTGAGGACCCTCTGTGTCTATAAAGGAAGAGTTGCTGTGCAGGAGACACGTTTATGGGCCGGGTCTTGTTGCAGCAAGGCTTTGGCGCTCACTGAGTCTGCCTCTTGAATGTATCCCTTATGCGAGTGGTTGAAATCTGGTGTCATCTAACACCGACCACTAGATGCCCTTGTTTCTGGGTCTCCAATGGAGTGTAGGTCAGCTACTGCCTGAGGCCACTCAGCAGGAGTTACAGCAAAAACTGCAGTTTCCTCCTGCTGCCTGAGCGGCCCTAGAGCAGTCCGACTAGAACCGCAGTTCATCTGGTCAAGCTGCCACAGGGCAGGCCACCCACATGCAAAAGCCGCTGCTTGGAGCCCGGGCGGGCCTGCAAAATGTGCGGGGCGGGTCCCAGGGCGGGGCGGGTCTCAGGGCGGGGCGGGGTCTCAAGGCGCCACCAGGCCATGGCGTGGCAAACCGCAATGGCTGCAAGTCTGCTTTTTCTGCTTTCCACGTTTCCAAGTCCCCTCGTCCCACACTCCAGCGCAGTAAACACTGATTGCTGGGTGCACCTCCGCAAGGAAGTTACTCCCACTCTCCGACATGAAGGCTGAGAGTCCAGCCTCTCCCCGCAGGCGTCTGGGTCTCCCGCGTGTCCCCAGAAGCTGGATTTCAGGGTGATGGGGAGCTAATCTCCCCTAGGGTTGGAAAAAAAGCGGCAAGTCCCTTCCCCCACCACCAGCCCGACCCACGCGCCTCCGCACCTCATCCCCTCCGAGTTTGCTCTTTCCTCTTCCCTCTTAGTTGTAAATTCACCATTCAGCCAGCTCTCCTGTGGTTCTGGGTGGCAGACGCTCTGTCCTCCAGTTGTATTTTTGAAATTGCTGTGCGCAGCGCAGTTCATTTGTTTAACTTTGTCGCCTTCTTGGTTCTCCTCTCTCAAAATGGCTAAAGGACTTGAATGTAAGACGGGAAATCATAAAAATCCTCCAAGTCGGTGTGGGCGGCCACCAGGGCCCCGAGGATCTCACTGGGCAGCTCGGCCAGGTCGGTGACGCGGATGAGCCCGTCCTGCAGAAAGATGGTCTCTTCCTTCACCGAGAGACACTGCGCTGAGTCCGCGGCCGCCACCACAGCAGCTGCCGCGGCTGCCGATGAGCCCATGGCCCCGGCTGAGGTGCTGACTGAGAGGAGCAGCCGCCCGGCCTGGGGAGACGCGAGCAGGAGTCGCCGCGCTCACCAGTCCATCTTTTAGTTGTATTTCCGAAACTGCCATGTGAGGCAACAGATCAGCCGTTCAACTCTGCCGCCATCTTGGCTCTCTCCTCACTTAGCTTTCTGAGCTTTGGTTTTCATATCTGTGTGCCTCAGAGCTGGGCTGGGAGGATGCCAGGCTAATGGGTGAGAAAGCATTTACATGTGCATTTGTAAACATAAGCCATACAATCATTAACTGCCTTACCTGCTTAAAAACTTCTGTATGATTTTATAAAATAACTTTCTGATTTTGACAATAGAAAAACCAATACTGTTCCTTCTGTAAAAATTTAGATGTATCAAATTAAATAAAGAAGAATTACAGTCACTCACATTCAGGAACATCTGTGTTCACAGGTGTTTCCATGCAATGGGAACTCACTGGAGTGGGAAGGCCTGGGTTTGCTCAGTGATGAGGCCTGACTGCTCAGTGCTGCCTCCCCACAGGCTCACTGAGTGTGACCTTGGGAGCAGAAAAGCCTGGGCTCCAAATACTGACAACAGTTCAGCTCTGATGACCTCGCCCAGCGCTGAGGACTCAGGAAGTTGGGAAGAAGCCATTTTCATTTTTGCGTTGTGTTGTTTTGCAGTTCAGGTTTGTCTTCATTTGAATTGCATTGTGGGAGGGAGCACACTCCTGCCCTGAGAGAGAGTGTAAAGCAGCTGCTTGTGTCCCAAAGCAGCTCAGATGTCTGTGACTCCACCTCAAGGGAAGAATAAAAGGACCCTGTGGTCACGTTTGGGGGGAGGCGTGGTGTGGAATTTTAGTGCCCCTTTCCCTCTCAACACGAGCATTGCCTGGAACCTTCTTCCTATTAAGTATCTTTTATTGCAAGTCATCAAAGATGTTGTGTTAGGTCTGTTTAGGGTACTCGCACTGGAATAAATGGAAGTTAATTTTATGAACTTCTATCCAGAGAACTAAATATTCAACTGGCATTTCTTAAATTGAAAAGCTTTTGCATGACTGAGTAGACCATTTAGGGGCTATGGCATAGTGTGGTGGTGAACGGGCAGCAAGTGTCACCTTCAGGAAAACAAACCTGGAGGCAGCCTGCCAGGATCAACCCTGGCTCCACCAGCTGCTGAGTGGGGAACACTGACCAAAGTACTTGACCTTGCTCCCCGCCTCCTCATCTGTTCACACCTATTAGGGTCAGTGTGAGGGTTATTTAATGAGTTAGCATAAACACATGGGTCATAGTAAGCGTGTGAGAGACGATGGTGATGACTTAGATTAGGGAGGTGGAGGTAGCGATGAGAGAGGTAAAACCAACAGGATTTGGTGATGGATTGGATGTGGCTGGTGAAGGAGAGTGGGCACTGTCCATGGTGCTGATGTAGTTTGGTGGGAACACTGAAAGCAGGTCAGCTCTGAAGGGGTGTGGGCTTTGCTTTACTTACCCTGAGTAGACCTCTAACTTATGGCATGAGAAAAGTGCTGACTCTCCATCTGAACTTGGAGGCAATGAATAAACTTGTGTTACAGGGACCCTCCCTCACTTCCACTCTGCACAATACCAGCCACTGCCATACATGAGCAAGCAGGTGTCGCCAGTGACCAAGAAAAGATGAGTGTTCTCTTTCCTTTGGATCTGGTTTGACACTTTTCACTAGTCCTCTCCTGTTCTCTTATATGAGAACATAAAGCAAAAATTGGAATTTTATCCTGAATAACAAGTTATTTTACATAAAAATAATAGAATTTATGAAACCAATGCACATCACCTTTCCAACTTGAGAAGTTATCAAACAAATACTAATGCTATTGACTTGAGTGCTTCTTTAATAAATCTAAGCCTTGTCCCAAATAAAAGGCATTTTTGTAAAATTGATTAATGAGACACTGCTTGCTTCTAATACTGGCTGAGTAAACTTGTGTTACAAACTAAGCTAGCTTAACGCTGGACTGGACCCTGCTCCAACATGGAACAAAACCCCTGGGCAACGGCTTTTATCCGAGCTCTGTTGAAGCCACAGCTACACTTCTTCTCTGGCGGTTGGAGGGAAATGGACCCTGGAGTCTCAGGGGTGCAGCTCCACAGAAATGACGCTTTCTACAATACTCTTCCTCCCCTGAAAGTCCAAAAATTCTTTCTCTCGGGATATTGCAGGAAGCCCATTCTTACCAGCAACCAGTGGGGACGAGGAGTGCTCCCTGCCGATAACACGCCCAGGATTTGTTATTGCTGTAGAAATGGGAGTGCTATTTTCAGGGACAGTGTGTTAAAAGGGGAAGGCTGTTTCTTGGAAGAGATCACTGTCAGGTACAGTGACGCTTTTTCAGTTTATATAAAAGGGCATTAGGCAAACACGAGAAATTCAGCAGCTTCCTTTCCTAAGCGGGGACTGGTGGGTGGACGGGCTACAGTTCCCCTCAGAGCAGAATAAGAACGGGCTGCAGTTGGCTTCCTTGCCAGCCCCAGTGTGGATAACATCGGCCATATTACTGCTGCAGCTTTTTCTGTGATATACTGCTTCTTTAGAGAGCATTAAGAGTTCTGAATGTATACTCTTCCTCCCCTCAAAGAAATCTTGAAGCCACCAGTGGAACATTTTTGATGCTGTGGGTAACGCATAAAGAAGCTGCTTGGGAAGGCTGGGCTGCGAGAGGGACCCAAAGGTGATGGAAGCGCAGAGGACACTGCCCCTGGTAGTTGGAGCAGTTAGGACGAAAGGGTGGAGCAGGTGGGGCACTTGCTGAGCAGGGGAGAGGGGAGCGGGGCGGGGGGGGGGGGCTGGGAAGCAGCAGTATTTTTTTTTTATTTGGGGTGGGAAGAGGCAGACTTGCCTCTTGAGGGAGCGGGCAATGCTGATTTGGAAGGGGAGCCAGAAGAAAGGCTCCGTCATCATGGAAGGCATTCTCAAGCCCTGTATTCATATTGTTTTGGCTTCTTTTCCCTTCCTGGACTTTTCCTACCCAGAGCACAGATTCATATAAAAACTGCAACAAGAGGTGACATAATTGTGGAAGTTGTAGAGGATGGTGTGATGGTTAATTTTATGTGTCAATTTGACTGGGCCAAGGGCTTGCCCAGGTATTTGGTCAAGCGTTGTTCTGGGTGTGTCTGTGAGAGTTTCTGGATGAGATTAGCATTGGAATGGGCGGCGGGGGGCGGGGGGAATGAGTACAGAAGACTGCCTTCCCTAATGTGGTGGGCATCACCTAATACAACAAAAATGATGACCCTCACTAGTCAAAGTAAAAGGAAAATCCTCCTGCCCGTTGTTTTTGTGTGTGTGTGTGTGTGTTTGGTGTTTTGTTTTTTTGTGGGGGTTTTTCAAGTCTTAGGACTCCAACTGAGACATCTGCTCTTCTTGGGCATTGGGGCTGCCAGATTTCGGACTAGAACTTTTACCATTGGTTCTCCTGAGTCTCCTCTCATTTGCCAACTGCAGGTCTTGGGACGGCTCATCTTCCATAATCATGTGGGCCAGATCTTTGTAATAAATTATTCACACACACTCTACTGGTTCTGTTTCTCTGGACAACGCTGAGTAATACAGATGGCATTAATAAGGCAGGGACTGGAATATTAAATATTTCCTTAATTCATAACCTGACTGGATCAGGGGTTCCTCTTTGAGAAAAGGGTCCCTGAATCCCCAAAGTGTTCAGAATATGGCCAGTGGCTCAGAAAGCTCTCTGGCCACACCTCTCTGCTGAGAAAATCAGAGGCCATGAACCATGTGCATGGAAACAGGTGAGGGTGACATGAGGGACAGGGACATGTGCATAGCACTGGTCCTCTCACCTGCCTCTCTCACCTGGTACCTCCTGACTCCTCCCACTCAGTATGCACCCTGGGAGAGCAGAGGACCCAGGAAGAGTGGCCTGATACCCAGGCCCAGCTCCACACCGCTCCCCTCCCCAACACCCAGCCTGACTTGGGCCTCTTGGTAGTAAACCTAGATCTGTGGTCCCGCTGAGCTCTACGTTATCTGAGAGCCACAGACAGAATTTTACTATGACTGAGGCCCAGGCCCATGCAAGAGTCCCTCCCCGCCCTCAGAACTGCTTTGGTAAAATAAAAAACAGATGCATCCAGCAGCCTCTGGCAATGGGGCCCTGGGGCTGGGGGCAGGCCACGGAGAACCGCAGGTACAGACCCTAGACTGGGAACAAAAAGGAGCTGAGATTCCTGCCTGAGAGACGGGGTGTCCCTCGGCATGATGCTGACCCGAGGGTCAGCCCTGTAACTCTAGCAAGTTAAGCAACCTCTCTGAGGCTCACCTGTGAACCTTGTTAGGAAAAGATGCAACTATATTGAACTTTGAGTGTTAGTGCTGGATAAGATTGTGTTTTTATTTACTATTTAGACCATGAGCACTTTTTATCAGATAAATCAATACCCAGAAGACAAACATAACTTTAGGGTCTTAGAACATAACAGCATTCTGTCCACAAAAAAAATGCTATAAACATGAGTCTGAGTGACTCACTGGAGTATTTTAAGTCAGGAAACCCCAAGAGAAACGATATGAAGTGACCATTTCATTTGTTTGTTCCTTCCTTCCTTCCTTCCTTCCTTCCTTCCTTCATTCATTCAAACAAACACTTATTTCTACTAGCTATGTTCCTATCCAGCCCCTTGAGAAACTCACAGGCTAAAAGAGGAAGCCAACCCCAGATCAAGATTGGCCCTGATCCTCACTCATCACAGGCAGAGAAGGAAGATCAGCCCAGACCTGGGCATAGGGGATGGTCAGGGAAGGCCTCCTGGAGGAGGTGATGCCTGTACTGATGTTTAAGTTCCAGTCAGGCAAACAAGGAGGTGATGGCAGAGCAATCCCAGGAGGATGTAAATCCGAAAGGCGGAGAGACAAGAAAATAATGAGTGGGGTTAGATTGGGAAGGTTCAAGGTTGTGTGAGGGGAGTTGTGAGCCATGAGGCTGCAGACCAGACTGGGGGCTAGGGCTGGAGAGACTCATGGGCTGCATAGCAGGACTCAAGCTTTGCCCCGAGGACAGTGGAGAGTGCCTGAGGAACTTGACACAGGCATGGCATGGCCAGGTTTGCATATATATATATATATATATATATATATATATATATACCTTGTGGGTCCCATGGCATGGCCAGGTTTGCATATATATACCTTGCTAGGCTGCCTGTCTTGGAAAGTCACAGCCTGGGATGTAGCAGAGATTCTTCACCTGTAAGAATCACAGAGGCCCATCCCACCAGGACCTGGAACTCTTCAGACAGCAAGCTCTCCCTGGAGATGCAGTACCGTGTGTTTGTCTATTTTAAGAAACTGGCTCATGTGATGATGGAGGCTGGCAAGTCCAGAATCTGCAGGGTGGGTTATGAGGCTGGACATCCAGGGAAAAGCCAGTTGCAGTTCAAGTTCAAAGTGGTCTGCCGGCACAATTCCCTCTTGCTCAAGGGAAATGTTTTTGTTCTATTTGGGCCTCCAGCTGATTGGATGAAGCCCATCCACATTGGAGAGAGCAATCTGCTTCTTCAAAATCCAGACTTAAACATTAATCTCACCCAAAACACCCTCACGGAAACATCCAGGTTAAATAATATATGATCACAAATCTGGGCTCCGTGGCCTAGCCACGTTGACAAAGAAAACCATCACAGACACCCCTGGAGGTGGACATGACACTTGGCCAGGCCACTTGGCTTAGGTGAGTATATCCTGCCATGGTGCAAAATGCATTCCACAGCCCAGCCCAGCCTAGAAATGGTGGCTGTGGGTGCCAGGTAATGATGTCACATAGCAACGCCCAGCTTCCCCTCCCTAGCAACTAGCCTCCTTGCAGTTTCTTCAGCCCAGGAACACAACTTGCTTTATACCCAGGTGGAGACATTTTACACTGTAAACAAATGTCTGTGAAGCATTTTCACCTGCTTCATCTCATTTGATCCTCACAGAAGTCCTGGAGTAGGTAGATGGGAGACTCAGTAGAATCCTTTTTTTTTTTTTCATTAGCCAGAAAACAAAGATTTAGAAAGTTTAGAAACTTAACCCGACTGAAAAGAAGTAAGAAATGGTGGACCTTGAAAATGACGTCAGGTTTTCTCACTGCACAGAATACAGTCAAAAACTGCTGCAGTTAAATATTTTACCCTTTGTTCTCCCTGTGTTATCTACAATAATAATCTGCTTTGTGTTGATATTTACTGCTGTGTTGCTGGCAATTACCTGAAGGAAAAGTTGGGGTGCTTCACTGGGCTGGAAAAAGTTTAGCTAAATCAGAAAGCAGGTCTAATTAAGCAAGTTTATTCGATATCTATAAAAGGCTAAGTTAACTTACGCATGTGCGATACATATAAAGCTCTCTGGTGCCAATCATACACATGTGTTTCAATATGCCATTGTTGATCATGAATTTTGTTAACACTTCTATTATAGAGAAAGGGTGAATAGAAATATTGAAATATTTCTTCTAATTAATTTCCTTTCAATGTGCACGAATCCATGCACCAGGCCACTAGTAAATTATAAGTGGATGGGCAAATAGCACATGAAAAGATGCTCAAGTCATTTGACATTAGGTAAACATAAATTGTCCTGGCCAGGTGACTCAAATGGTTGGAGCAATGTCTTGTACACCAAAAAGGTTGCAAGTTCAATTCCCAGTCAGGGTACATACCCAGATTGTGGGTTCGATCCCAGCTGGGACTTGTATGGGAGGTAACTGATTGATGTCTCTCACATCAGTCTCTCTCTCTCTCTCTCTCTCTCTCTCTCTCTCTCTCTCTCTCTCTCTCAATAAACATATCCATATCTTTGGGTAAGGATAAAAAATAAAAGAGGGAATTCATATTTTTAGGGTCTACTGTGTGAATCTATAGAGCTTCATTCATATGCCAACTCTTACTTTCAAAAATCACTATTTACTTTTTCATTTTAAATGATAAAATAGGTTATTTTTATTATTACAAGGTCACAAAATAGTGTTTTATTTAATAAACTAGAGGCCCGGTGCACGAAATTCATGCACAGGAAGGGGGACCCCTCAGCTTGGCCTGCACTCTCTCCAATCTGGGACCCCTCAGGACCTCTGGCTCCTAACCGCTCACCTGCCTGAAAGCCTGATCCCCCTAACTGCTCTCCCCTGCTGGCCTGATCCCCCTAACTTAAGGTGACCAGATTTTAACGTTGGTAAAGTGGGACACCATTGACCGGGCACGGGGGGGGGGGGGGGGGGGGAGGGGAGGGTATTTTTTAAAAATATATATTTTATTGATTTTTTACAGAAAGGAAGAGAGAGGGATAGAGAGTTAGAAACATCAATGAGAGAGAAACATCAATCAGCTGCCTCTTGCACACCCCCTACTGGGGATGTGCCCACAACCAAGGTACATGCCCTTGACCGGAATCGAACCTGGGACCCTTGAGTCCGCAGGCCGACGCTCTATCCACTGAGCCAAACCGGTTTCGACCCGGGGGGGGTTCTTGATTAAAAATTTGGTCTATATTGTAATCGCTTTTGGTTTTTTTTAAAAAAGGAAATTCACTTCTTAGATCATCGTTGAATTTGCATCCTCTTTTCTTACTCATTATGTTAAAAATCTAAAAAAAATAATTTAAAATTGTATTATAAATTATTATATACATATTGCTTAAAAACACAGTAAGTAGGTACATAATTACATGAACATATTTTATTGTTAGTTTATAAATTAAATTAATTTGATTGTTATAAAGTAACTATATTTTAAACATTATTTTAATCCTATATTTCTTTCTAAATAATAACAATACTAACTTATATTATTTTTCCTCTGAATTTGCCGTAACATAAGTCATAAGTGTCACTTTCAAGGCCGGCACTAGACTTTTTGCCGCCACTATAAAATATAAATAAAACGAGTACTGTCTGCTAAATTCAAGAAAATTTATGTATTTATGAAATAAATAAATAAATTACTTACCTAAATTATCTGAATAGCTGATTTGTAGTGCCATCACTTGTTTAACTAGCTTACTAGCACGCAGTACGATGTGTATCGTCTGAGAGACAGTTACAAAATGTTTTCGTTGTTGCCAATCCCAAAAAATGCCATTGTTCATTAAGTCCAAACAATGGTGATCGAATTCTAACAACTGATCAACAATGCGAACTTTGATAAGCAGTTCTCAATAACCAGTTCTCAACAATTATTTGTTATTATTAAAGTTTAACTTTATAAAATTAACAAAAATAATATAAAACTCATATCCTGGCTAAATAGCCACATGGCCGCTGAAAACTGTATATTCCCTTCCTGTTCTCCCGCTGTTCCCTAGCTTGTCGTGCATTCTTTCCAAAAATCGGGACTTTTTTAAAATGCCCCGGGACACGGGACAAATTGTTAAAATTCCGGAGTGTCCCACCAAAAGCGGGACGTCTGGTCACCTTACCCTAACTGCTCTCCCCTGTCTGCCTGATCGCCTCTAACCTCCTCTGCCTTGGCCCTGCCAACATGGCTTTGTCCGGAAGGATGTCCGGAAGGTCATCCAGAAGATGTTCATTCTAATTAGCATATTATCCTTTTATTAATATAGATTAGTATAGATGCCACCTTGTCCTAAAAATGCAGGTTGTTCCCAGGTTTTCCTATTGTGGAAAGAGAGCCTGCAGTAGCAAACTGGGTTCTGACCAGAGCTTATGCGCTTGTGCTTTATCTCAGCAGATGCAGTGATGGGCCTTGGGGCTGCTGGGTGCCAGGCCTGCAGGTTTGTGTCTCAGATCTGGCCCCCAGCAGTTCCAGCACCACAGTGGCGGGCCTTGGGGCTGCTGGGTGCCAGGCCCCTCTGTGGGTTTGTGTCTCTGATCTGGCCCCCAGCACCCCCTAACATCACTATAGGTGTCGCCATTTTTGTTGGGTTAATTTGCATACTCACTCCTGATTGGCTGGTAGTGTAGTGGAGTGATGGTCAATTTGCGTGTTTCTCTTTTATTAGTGTAGATAGTTTTTTTTAATTACTGTGAACTGCTAGGAGCTGAGGGGAGTAGGCAATGGGGGTTATTGTTTAATGGGCAGAGATTTTACAAGATTAGAAGAGTTATGAAGATAGATGGTGATAGTAGTTGTACAACATTATGACTGTTTTTAATACCACTGAACTGTACACTTAAAATGGTTACAATGGTAAGTTTTATGTTATGTGTATTTTAGCACAATTTAAAAATTGAAGGGAAATCAAGGGAAAAAATGAAGCAATGAACACATAATTTAGCAAAACCCCTTAGTTTTCCATGAATGTTTAGTAGCTTTTTCTTTATGAGACTTGGAGTAAAATATTAATGAAACTTTATAAAAACCAATTAAAATATCACTTTAGGTCAAAAATATAAAGAAATAAATGGATGCATTCGACTACAATAAAAGACTGACTTTTGTTGCAAATCTCTTCTGTTCTGTGGCCAGTCTTCGTTGACACTGCTGGCAGCTTATTTTGCTAGACAGTTTTGTTATTACATGCACTCTTCTATATGTGCATTATTTCGCAACAAAAGAGGGCATTTTAAGTTCAATATAAATAAACATTAAAATGGCAGCTAAAAAGAAGTGACTGATAATTCCACTTTATTTTGTACTCAGTAGGTAGGGAAACTAAGGCCTGCGTCACAGGCTAAACCCCAGTTGGGCTGGCAAGAGGGACTATTGCTGTCAATCACTCTATCTTTTATCTTTCCCAGGTCCGTCTCCCAGGAATCCTGTGTACGCATTAGCCCTTGGCTGCCAAGGCCTCTCACTCTGGTGGTGCTGCCACCATGACACCCAATGATTGCTGAGTGGTTTCTCACACACTCTCTCCTTTGACCTTCACAACACCCCTGAGGCAGACCTTACTATTGAGCCCATTTTCAGATATGTTCTCTTGGCATTAAGCAGGGGATGTAGGGGCAGGAAGTGTCAACGTTCTGTGACCTCTAATAATGTTCTCAGCATTGATGCCTGGAGTGCTGTGAGGCATTGATTGCCAAGAAAGAGAAAGGATGAGAGTATAATCATGAATAAGTCCAACCAGGAAAACAAAACAGTTTTAGCTTTTTTTTTTTTTTTTTTTTTTTTTTTTTTTTGCTTTAAAAACTATTGATAAAACAACCTTTCTTTGTCCTCCAGTGAAAGATTGGTTTTAGCCAATTAAAATAAGTTATATTTTACAAAGTAGAATGTAAACCTAAAGCAATTCGTTTTCCCTAAAGTTGACACAGGCAAAAGTATATAAAGAAAATGGAGGAATACTTTTAAAATATTTAATGGGACCACGGTTGAGTCTAACATCTTAATTTTGTTCTCAGGGAATCAACTGGGACAGTTCTATTATATCTAACTAGAGGCCTGGTGCACAAAATTTGTGCATGGGTAGAGTCCTTAGGCCTGGTTGGTGATCAGGGCTGATTGGGCCTTCCAGCTGCTGGCCAGGGCCTCCCTTCACTGGCTGCTGGCTTCCAGCTGGGGCCTTCCTTCATTCCAAGCCACCCCCTGGTGGTCAGCACACATCATAGCGAGCGATCGAACTCCTGGACTCCTGATTGAACTTCCGAGGGGACAATTTGCATATTAGGCTTTTATATAGAGAGACTAGAGGCCTGGTGCACAAAATTCGTGCACTGGGGGTCCCCTCAGCTAAGCCTGCACCCTCTCCAATCCAGGACCCCTCGGGGGGATGTCCCTGACAGCCTGGTTGCCCCATGCAGCCTGCTGTTAGGTCATTTGGTCATCCCTCACTAACCCCCTTGCTGGCCTGGTTACTTCACACAGCCTGCTGTTCAGTCATTTGGTAATCCCCTACTAATCCCCCTGCCAACCTGGTCTCCCCACACAACCTGCTGTTCAGTCATTTGATTGTCTTTCACTAAACCCCTTGCCAGCCTGGCTGCCCGACACAGCCTGCTGTTAAGTTGTTTGGTTGTCCCTCACTAACCCCCCTGCTGGCCTGGTCGCCCCACGCAGCCTGCTGTTTGGTCATCTGTCCCGTTGTTTCAGTCATGACGGCCCCTGGCTTTTTATATATTAGGATTAGTCATTCGAATAGATTATGGAGACTCTTGGCATGGAAATCATGAGGCATAGTGAGGCTTATGTACTATTTCCAGATTATTCTTACTATGTCGTGAGGTCATGGAGGTAAGAAAGCAATGTTGGAGGGATAGTCCCAACCTCCAGATCTATCTAACACCTGTGAACTAGACCCTTCCCATATCCCTAGACATTTCAGAATTCTTGGTTGATTTCCAAAGGCCAGTATCCACACCTCTGTGCCTTACAGCGTCTTTCCCTTGGAACTGCAGAAGAGTGTGCTGCCTACTTGCATGGCAGATGAGAGGCGCAAAGAATTAACACTCTCTCCCTTGCAATCGATGGCTTTTAGAAGTTGATGTATAAAGTCCTCAGCTCCTTGTCCCTTGAATAGAATAATTCTGAAGTGTATGTTTTGTACCACTCCTTGATGCTTGCTTGCAAGATTGAGTTCCAGTGCTGTGGTAGCTGGCTTAATGACACATCATTTTTCCGTCTTCTTTCCCCTGTATCACTGAGCCACTTTATACCAGCCCTCCCTGGACCTCTTAAATAAACTATCTGTAATTGAGACCTTATCTCTGGGTCTGCTTCCATGGGAACTAAACGAAGCCACCATGAATATGGACATCTCTTGGCATCCCAATCCTAACGAAAAAACTGGGGAAATAGATTCAGAGTACGAGTCAATGTACTATTTTTTATTTTTCAAATTACTTGGAAATTATCTCACCTGGATGCACTTTATTGCCCACATGCAGGGATGATAATTAAAAATATTTAACAATTGATACAGTATGGTCCTCAGTCAATCTCACCAGCTGACCACTGGCTCTGCCCAGTGAAACACAGGGGTCCAAGTTCTTCCTGGGTCAAATCTTCAGGCTGAATGGGAAGTTATTGGGCAGAGAAGGGTTTACGTAGCTTTCTCTAAGGGGGCTCAGTGGTATGTGGCATAATTTTTATTCCTTCTCAGAATGAGAAGTAAAGAGGAACATTTATCAAACATCTCCAAAGAGAGCTAAAAGGGCCAGCAGGGCACACATAGTGGGGACTCTGGTAGCGTTAGACGCCAACATGTATTATTTATGTCTTCTTCTGAGTATGGTAAGAAAAAAAAAAGCCACAAATTCGCCTGGTTTCCTTCTAGAGAATTGTCTCTTCTCCATTGTGGGTAGTGTGGGCAAGACCAAAGAGCAAAGTAGCTAAGGAGTTGGTGTGTGTATGACTCAAGATATGTCCATCAGAGTCTCTCTCCTGGGACTATGAATGTGAAGCAGAATGATGAAAGGATAGGAGGAAAGTCTTTGGAGTTCATTGATACAGTGAGGGTTCTAATTCATGCAGAGGAATGTTGTAAAGTATGGTCAACCAGTTCCTGCTACAGACCCCAGAGTTGCCTGGTTTCTCTTCATGTCCATGACCTTCTCATTGGTCCTATGAGTCTTCTGATAGCCTTCCAGTAATTTCCTTTTATTGATTACATTTTCCAAAATTAACTTTTGCTGGCAACCTTAAAACCATAACTAATTTGGTCCCTATTGTTTATCTTCAGCCATATTTTATGGGGAGCCAACCCCTTAAAAGAGTGCGTGGCCCTAGCTGGTTTGGCTCAATGGATAGAGCATTGGCCTACAGACTGAAGGGTCCCAGGTTTGATTCTGGACAAGGGCATATGCCAAGGTTGCAGGCTCAATCCCCAGTAGGGGGTGTGCAGGAGGCAGCCAATCCATGATTCTCATCATTGATGTTTCTGTCTCTCTCTCCCTCTCCCTTCCTCTCTGAAATCAATAAAAAAATATTTTAAAAAAAGAAATAAAAAGAAGAGTGTGTGGCAGAAACTACTGAAAGTGGAGAAAAGAAGCTGGTCCCTGGGTCTGCAGCAAACAAGAGGAAGAAGCCCCGGAGGTTGGTGTGGGTCTGAGGGATGCTGTATACATCCCTCGAGGAAGGCCAGCTTCCTCCCTCCAGCTCTCAGGTAACCAGGAGCTAGAATTCCATCGCAAGCTTCTCCATTGTCCCACAGGTTGACTGGCTTCTGATTCAGGCATTTTTCACAAGCAAAGCCTTAGTGGCTTGGGCTGATACTGGGTAAAGGACAAAGGCTCAGGTCAGACTCTCTTCTGTTAGCAGTTCTGTCAGCAGAGAGTCGGTGGGCGTTGACATCATGGACTCAAATGAGGCCTCACTGAAATAGACAGACATCACTTCCAAGACGTTCACTTTTACTACAAAGTAATGATGAATGTGGCTAGGCACATTTCATAGGAACCATGTTGAGAACTGGGCAGGTTTTATTTTTTTAATGCTTATTTGTATTTTAAAAATTGGGAAGTGAATTTTCTGTCATAGTTGCAACCTTTCCTCTGCCAGTGTTGGCACAACACATCATAGCAAACCCTGCGAAGGGGGCACTGAGCACCTGCCAGCCTGGCCCACGTGCAGCGCTTTGCCTAGAAGCCGTGTCTCCTATAGAACTGAGCTCGGGCAAGAATATCATTGACCAAGTCAGTCTCTATGTCCATGGGGGTGGCAATGGCTTCGATTCCTGACTTAAAGGCCAAGATACCACCTGAAATGAAACACAGAGGTTCAGAGTGAAATATTAACTTACAGCAAAAATAAGATATGACCATTCCCAGGATGTCAGCCCTCCAGACGAATCTTCCAAAGCAGGCAGTCCCAGACCCTCCTTCTCCCTCCCTCCCCTCCTAAAGAACGTGCTACCTCAAAAACCACTGGGGAAAACCCAAGTAGCTTTCCTTCTATCTCTTTTTAAAATACTTTTCTTTTTCTTGCTTAAAAAGTCAGATTTGCTTCTTATGTATTTCAGGTCTACAAAACTAGATTCCCAGCAAATCTTCAGTCTGATAATGCTCATTATGTTCTCTCAGTCATTTAATAATCCACTCATTTATTCATTCAATAAACATTTTTAGGCACCTACTATGTGCCAGGATGAATGCCACACTGAGAGCAGAGTGCACAATGCTACCCAGAGATAATCATTTTCTGGTAGGGGTATGTGTATAATAAGCATGTCTGTGTGTATGTATATTAAACCTATAATCTTTAATAGTTATTTATGTGTTTAACATAAGTGTGCTCCACTCTTACATCCAGAGAAAAAGGCCTCTGATCCCTGCCTTCAAGGACCTTGAAATAGAAAATAGAAACTGTTTATTCTAAATTAAGGCCACTACGTGTGGAAGGCGAGAAGTACTGGTAGGTACACACCATGGGTTTATAGGAGATAGACTTAAGAATTGGTATGGCTGGATGTGAAGAGAGAAGGAACCAGAGAGCCTCAGAAAACACTAGAGATGACTAGATATATGATGGTACCTTTCACAGAGACAGAAAATGTAGAAAAAAGAGCAAATTTCTAGTGGAACCTAGTGACTTAATTCCACCTGGGGCATGGTCTGTGACCAACCAGGCACGGATTTCCACTTGGACAACGCATGGTACCTAAAGCCCTGGTGTCACTGGGAAAGCTCACAGAGTAAAATTTTGTTGAGACAATTCAGAAATTGATTAATTCTTGCATCAGGAAAGAAACCTACCAGACAAAGGCAAACATACTTTTTTAAACTACTGCATTCACTTTCAAGGCATCACTCAATGGCTCGATAACCAATGAGAGGTATAATCAGAGCCCCAACATCTGGCAGAAGGGAAAGGAAAGCGGGGAAGGAAGACCACCAGTAACGCAGGGGTTCCGAGAGCACTTTCCACAGCTCCTCCCAGGCCACTCTGACCGGTGGGCACACTCCCCGCGCGGCCCCCATACACCTGGTCTGCAGGGGTCTCACTCAGCTCTTTTAAACAAAGCACCACAATCTGGCCTACCTTTGAGGTGTTGGTCCACACTCCACATGGGGAATTTCCTCTGGATTGCCTTAATTCTGTCTGTCAGAATCCCAACAGCCTGCAGAAGGTGCTCTTTGCTGTCCCAGGTGCCCACAGGGTAATACATTTTTTTATCAAGCTAGAAAATTCAAATAGCAGTGGGAGCATCTGAATGAAGAAACACGTTTTTCTGCTGTTCCTGGGTTCTCTCTTTTATGCTCAAGTTCACTGGCCTTCCCTGTCCTTTCCCCCCACGTACTCAACTCTGCAGTGCTTTCTTTCACAGAAACAGAGTCAGAGAAACAAAATAAGATTTGGGAGGAGTGGGTGTGGCCCAGTTTTAGTTAGCCCTCTAATAGACACACATACATATATAAATAAATGGAAAAGTTATTTCAAACAATTAGCTCCCAAAGTCTACATGTTTACAGTCAAAATACAAATGTGTTTCTAACTGAGAGGCTAAAAGTCTGGGTTTCTACAGGCCATATCAAGTTGAACCTGGAAACAGATATCCAGATCATTTGGATCTTCTTCCAATTTGTCTAAGGAACAAGTTGGGCCCTAGCCGGTTTGGCTCAGTGGGTAGTGCATCAGCCTGCAGACTGAAGGGTCCCAGGTTCATTCTGGTCAAGGGCACATGCCCGGGTTGTGGGCTCCATCCCCAGGAGGGGCATGCAGGAGGCAGCCGATCAATGATTCTCTCTCATCATTGATGTTTCTATCTCTCTCATCATTGATGTTTCTATCTCTCTCTTCCTCTCCCTTCCTCTCTGAAATCAATAAAAATATATTTTAAAAAATAAAGAAAGAACAAGTTGGGTTATGTGGGGTTTAACCATAGTGTTTTGATCCACATGGATGAATTGACTACTTCATGAACCCCAGTATAAATGCCCTTTATAAGATTTTCTCAATTTAAGTACATTGTATATTATTTACTGCACATTGTAGTTGTGAAACTGATAGAATACTTTCTTATAGTTAACCAAGACTGATAAATCTCAAATGAAATACCAAAGCTGTGTTACAGGAGTCACAGTACAAATTGTGCTAAAGTACCAGGGTGTTTTGAAGCCTCAAAATACTGCCAGCACCGTGCAGTTTGGGTTGAGCTTCTGCAGGGAGGGGTGAAGTGGGGCTAACGGAAAGCTGCCAGCTAAGTACCTGCATCAGGCCAAATTTCAGTCCCCGGTGGTCCCAGCCGTCCTGCAAGACAGCTCCGCCGTGGCTTTCTCTGGAGATGATGGCTGCAATGAGGGCAGGGTCCACGCAATGCCTCCGCCCAACTTCTTTGATCAGAGTCTGGTAAGGCTTTAAGGCCCTCAAATCCATTTCAGCAAACATTTCAGAACCACGAACCCCTAAGTGGATGGAAAATAAACTGTCTCCTGTAATCCAGAAAGAACTCTTTTCATAGTTTCATAAGTTAGCTATAGCCCATGACTGCGCCTCACAGCTTGGGATAGTCATTCTAAGACATGGTGTTTTCTTTGTGGTTTTTTGTTTTGTTTTGTTAATCCTCACCTGAGGATGTTTTCCCATTGATTTTTAGAGAGAGTGGGAGGGAAGAAGGAAGGGGAGAGAGAAAAAGAAGGGAGGGAGAGAGGGAGAGAGAGAGAGGAGAGGAACATTAGTGTGAGAGAGACACACTGACTGGTTGCCTCCTGCACACCCTGACCATGGTGGGGATCTAACCTGCACCCAGGTACATGCCCATGAGTAGGAGCTGAGCCACCACTTTTTGGGATGCAGGCCAATGCTCTAACCACTGAGCATACCAGCCAGGGCACTAGGACATGTTTTGATCTTTGATTCTATAAACACAGAAAGGTCCACAACCTCAGACAGATACCATGTCTGTTTTTCCCCCTCGTTTTTCTGTTTCCTGCCACACTTCTGCATTGGGGAGATCCTTAGTCTAGAAGTCAGCCAACCCAAGTTTGAGTCTGGTCTGTCACTACTCAGCTCCAGGCCCTGCGGAAGTCTCGGTTTCTGATCTGTAAATTGGGAAGGCAGAATTAGCTGACCTTGATGCTTCCGGCTCTGATGCTCTGGCACTGAGATAACAGGAAAAAGACTTTTGCAACAGTTACAAAAGTAAGGACATACAAAGAACAAAAGGCTTGCTTAACATGTTCCTGCTTTAACATGCAGCAACACAACAGCAAACAAAAAGACAAAGCCAGAATTTAATATTTGATTTAGGCAATCATTTCAATATGTAGAAATAAACATCTGGACAAGTTTGGAAATAATGGGGGGGGGGGGGAGAGGTAGTATGTTAGGTTGGTCAGAATTTTGTTTTCTTCTCGTTTTTAATTTTGACATTAATACTATAATGACGATTACACCTTTTCAAAATGAAGCTATTTTTCTAAGAAAGAACCTGAAAATGATGAAAGGGGACAAGCCAGATGTTTGCTTTGCCTTTCACTTACCGCAGTTAATCAACCTGGTTATATCACAGGCAGTACCAGGAGTCTCCATGGTCATGATGTTGCCATAGCAACCGCGGTACAGGTAAGGATGCAGGTAAGGGCTCACTGAGTGACGAAAAGGATAAGAGCCCCTGGAGGTGCCTGGACAGGAGGAAGGGGATGATAATCACATGAAGTCTGTGAGAAAATATTGCTTGAGTTGCTATAATGAACATTATGAAACTTAAGAAAAAGCCACAGACTTAGTTCTCCCCAAGGACCTCCTCAGGACCCTAGAATGGCTCATCAGACAAAACGGAAGATTTCCCTTTCCCACTCTACTCCAACCTTAAAAAGTATAATAAAACACAATTCTAAGCATTGTGCAAGACTTCAAAACCATTTGGTGCAATCTAGATCAGGCAGAATATATTTTAAGCTGGAACTTTGAGAGAAATTTTAAGGTACTTCTGACACAAATACTTCTGTGGATGTGAGCATTTGGGATAACAATAGACTTTGTTTAGTGAGAGAAGAAAAAAGGATACCATTAACATAAAGTATTTATTTTTATATCATGTTGCTGAGCAGTTGAGTTTCTATCTAGATCTAATTAGAAATAAATTTTAACTTACCATAAAAATGTAACTTAAATCTATTTTTACTTTTTTTTCATATGAAAGTGAGTTTCCATCCAAGTCTATTTAGTTTTAAGTTTTGTTTATTTTTTAAAAAACATTTTTTATTTTTTAATTGCAGTTGATATACAATATTATATTAGTTTCAGATGTACAGCATAGTGGTTAAATATTTATATAATGTACCAAATGATCACCTGATAAATCTAGTACCCTTCTGACACCATACATAGTTATTACAAGATTCTTTACTATATTCCCTGTGCTATATTTTACATCCCGAGACTGTTCAAATCTATTTACTAAAGGAGATAAAGAGCTTTTCTGTAAGTTGAAAAGTTTATTTTAATAGTTCTTAGGATTATTGAGTTGTACCTTAAGACTACAAATATTTGCTGTAGGAAATTACATTTCTTAAAATGTTTGATGTAAAAAAAACTGTGTTTTTTCACTTGGTGTTATAAATGTGTTTTCAATAGAGAGGTGGTGGATTTTATCCATTCACCATAGGCCATCGACCTAGTTCTGATAAACTTGACAGTATAGAGAGACTTTTAGAATTTGGCACACTAACAATGGAGCTCATCATTACCGATATTTATTTTAAAAGGAAACCAAAGCAACTCTAAAAATTAAGTTTTTTAAACTACTTAATTTTTAAAAAGAAAAACTCATAAAAAGAAAAATACAGTCACAGTCTGCTCTCTCACATCTACACACAGGCAAAAAAGGAATTGTAAATGGACCCACAGTCCATCAGTGAACTAGCAAGTAAACCCTGGACACTAAGAAAGCTATCTAGCTCATGAAAGCAGCAGAACCGGCAAAGTCAATAAGCCTCTCTGAGTGGTATGGATTCTGCTGTGATACAGAGAGCAGGAACCATCATCTTGGCTTTC
The DNA here is from genome assembly GCF_951640355.1 of Cnephaeus nilssonii. Classification (NCBI taxonomy): domain Eukaryota; kingdom Metazoa; phylum Chordata; class Mammalia; order Chiroptera; family Vespertilionidae; genus Cnephaeus; species Cnephaeus nilssonii. The sequence continues at coordinate 64,323,042 of NC_137086.1, read as the reverse complement.
CACACCACCCTCAGTGTAGCATCCTGTGCCTACAATGTGTATGGGAAATATATGTGAATGACTAAATGAATGAATTCCTATGACACAGATCACATGTACAATTGAGGTGTGGGGGCTGGGAGTGCAGACTGAAGTTTATCACCACCAAACCAGCACTGTAAGAAATGTTAAAGGGCTACTGTAATAATACTAAGACATATATATATATATATATATATATATATATATATATATATATATATTACATAATAAAAAGGTAATATTTAAATTACCATCACTCCGCTACGCCCATGATTGGGCCAGCGGGTGACACAGGGGGTGGGACTCGGGGTGGCTGGGGTGGTGATTGGGCTGGCAGGACGCTGAGCTCGCGTTGCCAGCGGCGACGCGAGCTCAGCGTCTGCGCCATGGCTGTGCTGTGGCACAGACAGGCCTCTGGGGCAGCGAGCCTAGCCGGCGTTTTGGAGGTTTGGAGGCGGCGGGCGGTGGGCGGGCGGCGTGGCTCCCCGGGGAGGAGTCTGGCGGCAGTTGGGCCGCAGGAGCACGTGGCGGTGGCCCCAGCCTTCCTGGGCGGGAGGCAAAGGCAAGACCCTGGCCTGGGCTCTGGCCACAGGAGGACCACGCCCACGCCCCGCCTCGCCCTAGGGGCCCAGGGACTTCAGAGCTGCCGACCAGCGGACAGACAGCTTACACGTGCATGATTAAATGATGCACTGGGCTTCTAGAGTGTATATATATATATATATATATATATATATATATATATATATAGAGAGAGAGAGAGAGAGAGAGAGAGAGAGAGAAATGTAGGAATAAAGAATTAAAAATGGCAATAAATAAGTACCTATCCTAATATATAAAAACCCTGGGTCTGTCACATCCACAATGACCTGGAGGCTCAACCAACTGGAAGTCAGTCCTGCAGTCAGCACTGGGTTGCCGTGATGACCCAGCACTGACTGCTACAGCTGCAGGCACAGTGACCCAGCACTGATTGATGAGGGGGCTGCAAATCAGGCCCAAAGAGAGGCCTGGAGAGAGAAGTAGGGTCTGATCTGTAGCCTCTGTGGCAGCTGTTGATCAGCACTTGCCTCTCTCTTTCTCTCTGGCTTGGCCAGAAGCCACGCCTCCATTTCTCTCCAGGCCTCCACCAGGGCTGCTGAACAGCCCTGCCTTTCTGATCAGGCCCCGTTGATAGGCCCAGACACATTGACTGGCATAGAAACCGACCAATCAGAACAAAATCCAGGTCAACTGTGAGGAGCCAATGGCTGCCTAGGAGGCAGAGCTTTTGGTGCTGACTGGCATAGAAACCAATCACTCAAAACCAAATTGGCCAGCAGAGGAGGGCAGTTGAGGGCAAGATCAGGCCAGCAAGGGAGGGCCATTGGGGGCAAGATCAGGCCAGCAGGGGAGGGCAAGGCAGGCAGGCAGAGAGGTTAGGGGTGATCAGGCAGGCAAGCAGAGGCAGTTAGGGGCAATCAGGCAGGCAGGCAGAGGCAGTTAGGGGCGATCAGGCAGGCAGGCAGGTGAGCAGTTAGGAGCCAGCGGTTCCAGATTGCGAGAGGGATCAAGCCTAAACCAGCAGTCGAACATCCTCCAAGGCGTTACCAATTGGAGAGGATACAGTCTGGGCTGAGGGAACCCCCCATGAATTTCATGTACCGGGCTACTAGTTAATAAGAGCTTTAAATGTAAATGGATTAAATGTTCTAATAAAAAGACATAGGGTGGCTGAATGGATAAGAAAACATGACTCAACTATATGCTATCTACAAGAGACCCACCTCAGAACAAAAGACTCACACAGGATGAGAGTAAAGGGATGGGGAAAAAATGTTTTCCATGCAAATGGAAATGAAAAAAAAAAACACCTGGAATAGCATACTCATATCTGACAAAACAGACTTCAAAATGAAGGCCATCACAAGAGACAATAAAAATCACTACAGAATATAACCCTGGTAAACATGTTTGCACCCAATATAAGAGCACCTAAGTATATACAAAAAACTTCAGGAGGACTTTAAGGGATAGATTGACAGCAATACAGTCATAGTAGGGGATTCACTCCCCCATTGATGTCACTGGATAGATCTGCCAGACAATAAACCAACAAGGATACTGACTCAATGACACACTAAATCAGATGGATTTAATTAACATTTACAGAACATTTTACCCCAAAGCTGCAGAATATACAATCTTCTCAAGTGCACATGGGTTGTTCTCAAAGATAGACCACATGTTAGTACACAAAACAAGTCTCTACAAGTTCAAGATTGAAATCAGATCAATCATCTTCTTGAATCACAATGGCATGAAATTAGAAATCAACTACAGTAAAAACACTCAAAAAACATTCAACCACATGAAGACTAAATAGCATGTTATTAAGTAATGAATAGGTTATGGATGAGATCAAGAAAGAAATAAAATAAATTCCTGGAAACAAATGAAAACAAAAACACAACAACCCAAAATCTATAAGACGCAGTGAACGCAGTCATGAGAGGGAAGTTCATAGCACTACAGGTCTACCTGTAGAAAATTTTTGAATAAACTATCTAACCATACAACTTAAATAATTAGAAAGAGAACAACAAGAAAATCCCTGAGTAAGTAGAAGAAAGGAAATAATAAAGATCAGAGCAGAAATAAATGACCAAGACTGAAAAAAAACAATATAAAAGATCAATGAAACCAAGAGCTGGTTCTTTGAAAATAAAAACAAGATTGATGAACCTTTAGCCAGACTCATCAAGAAACAAAGAGAGAGGACGCAAATAAATAAAATCAGAAATGAAAGCCATGAAGTAACAACTGACACCACAGAAATACAAAGGATTGTAAGAAAATAATATCAGAAACTCAATGCCAACAAGATGGACTGTGTGAGTGAAATGGAAAAAAATCCTAGAAAAATGCAATCTTCCAAAACTAAATCAGGAAGAATCAGAAAACCTGACTAGGCCAATAACAACTGATGAAATAGAAGCAGTAATCAAAAACCTCCCAGCAAACAAAAGCCCTGATCTAGACAGTTTCACAGGGGAGTTTTACAAACATTCAAAGAAGAACTAACACCTATCCTTCTCAAACTATTAAAAAAAAAAAACAAGAGGAAGGAATGCTTACAAGCTCTTTTTATGAGGCCAACATTCCCCAAATTCCAAAACCAGATAAAGACACTGCAAAGAAAGAGAATTGCAGACTAATATCCCTGATGAACATAGATGCTAAAATCCTCAACAAAATATTAGCAAATTGGATCCAGCAATACAATAAAAAGGTCATACCCTGGGACCAAGTAGGATTTCTTTCAGGGATGCAAGGCTGGTACAATACTCACAAATCAATAAATGTGATATATCGCATAAACAAATTGAAAGAAAAAAAATCACATGATCATATCAATAGATGCAGGAAAAGCATTCAACAAAATCCAACACTTATCTTTGATAAAAACTTTAGCAAAGTGAGAATAGAGGGATCATACCTCAACATAATAAAGACCATATATGACAAACCTACAGCCCACATCATACTCAATGGGAAAAAACTAAAGCCTTTTTCCCTAAGAACAGGAACAAGATAGGGATGTCTGCTTTCACCACTTATTCAACATAGTATTGGAAGTCCGAGCCACAGTGATTAGAGAAGAAGGAAACATAAAAGGCATCTAAATTGAAAAGGAGGAAGTAAAACTCTCATTATTTTCAGATGACAGATATTGTACATAGAAAACTCTAAAAACTCCACCAAAAAAACTACTAGATTTCATAAATGAATTTGGCAATACAGCATGATACAAAATCAACACCCAGAAATTGATAGCATTTTGTTGTTCTTGTTGTTGTTGTTAATCCTCACCTGAGGATATTATCCCATTGACTTTTTGGAGACAGTGGAAGGATAGGGGAGAAACAGAGAGAGAAACATCGATGTGAGAGAGACACATTGATTGGCTGCCTCCCTCACACACCCCAGCCAGGACCAGGAATCGAGCATGCAACCGAGGCATCTACCCCTGACCAGAAATGAACCTGGGACCCTTCAGTCTATGGGCTAATGCTCTATCCACTGAGCCAAACCGGCCAGGGATCAATGGCATTTTTATATGCCAATAATGAATTCTTAGAAAAAGAAACTAAACAAACAATCCCATTCACCATTGCAACAACAAAAAATTAAGATACTTAGGAATAAAATTAACCAAGGAGCTAAAACACCTATAATCAGAAAACTACAGGATATTGAAAAAAAGAGATAGAGATATAAACAAGTGTATATACCTTGTTCATGGATTGGTAGAAATAACATCATTACAATGTCCATATTACCCAAAGGAATCTATAGATTCAATGCAATCCCTATTAAAATATGAATTGCATATTTCACAGATTTAGAACAAATACTCCAAAAATTGATATGGAACAGAAAAAGACCTCAAGTAGCCACAGCAATCTTGAGAAAGAAGAACAAAGTTGGAGGGATCACAATACCAGATATCAATTTATACTAAAAAGCCACTGTAATCAAAACGGCCTGGAGCTGGCACAAGAACAGGCATATAGATCAATGGGACAGAACAGAGAACCCAGAAATTGACCCAAACCATTATGCTCAATTAATATTTGACAAAAGAGGTAAAGGCACACAATGAAGTCAAGACAGTCTCTTCAATAAATAGTGTTGAGAAAGTTGGACAGAGACATGCAAAAAAAATGAAACTAGACCATTAACTTACACCATAAACAAAAATAAACTCAAAATGGATAAAAGGTTTAAATGTAAGTCGTGAAATCATAAAAATCTTAAAAGAAACAATAAGCAGCAAAATCTCAGACATCTGTTATAGCAATATGTTTGTAGCTACATATCTTAGGGCAAGAAAAACAAAGAAGAAAATAAACAAATGGGACTACATCAAAATAAAAAGCTTCTGCACAGCAAAAGAAGCCATCAACAAAATGACAAAAGAGCCACTGTATGGGAGAACATATGTGTCAATGATACATCTGGTAAGGAGCAAATATCCAAAACATAAAAGGAACTCATACAACATAACAAAAAGAAGACAAACAATCCAATGGGCAAAGGACCTAAATAGACACTTCTCCAAAGTTGACATACAGATGGCCAAGGGGTGTATGAAAAAAATGCTCAAAGTCACTAATTATCAGAGAGATACAAATTAAAATGACAATGAGGTATCACCTCACACCTGTCAGAATGGTTAGCATCAACAAGTGATAAGTGCTGGCAAGGATGTGGAAAAAAGTGAACCCTAGTACACTGCTGGTGAGAATGCAGATTGGTGCAGCCATTATGGAAAACAGTATGGGATTTTCTCAAATAATGAAATATGGAACTGCCATTTGATCCAGTAATCCCATTTCTAGGAATATATCTCAAGAAATCTGAAACACCAATCAGAAAGAATGTATGCACCCCTATGTTCATAGCTATGCAACTTACAATAGCCAAGATCTGGAAACAGCCCAAATGCCCATCAGTTTATGAGTGGGGGAAAAAAGCAGTGGTACACTTACACCATGGAATACTATGCAGCTATTTAAAAAAAAAAAAAAAAAGATCTCTTACCCTTTGAGACAGCATGGAGGGACCTGGAGAGTATTATGTTAAGCCAGTAAGAGAAAGACAAGTATCACACAATCTCACTCATGTGGGATCTAATGAACAAAATAGGTCCAAACACACAGAAGCATGGAACAGACTGATGAATCTCAAAGGGAAGGCAGGGGTGGGTGGGTGGAGAGGATGAACCAAAAAATTTACATGCATATATGTATAAGCCATGAACACAGACAATTGTGTGGTGAAGGCATGGAGGATGAAGGGGTCAATGAGGAAAAAGAGGGGGACATCTGTAATACTTTCAACAATAAAGATACATTTTTTAAAATGCATATCTTGGTCTGGTTGAAGGCTGAGATTTCAAGACTTGCTTCCAACATGGCCCAAGACAACTCTCCAAACCAGACCATAGCCATTAATTGTAGATGAAGCTGCATCCAATTCACAGAAGATCAATTGAAAATCCTCATCAAAGCATTCAGCCAAAAACCTTACCCAGGATATGGTACCAAACCAAACTGTGTTTTAGAAATCAAGAGTCTAGAATCCAGATTTGAAGATAGAAGATATAGGCACCAAGTCCAGAAAAGAAAAAAACCAAAGAGGACTTAGAAGCAAACCAAGACCAAGATCAACCTGTGGAGAAGTTTCAGTGTTGTGCCAGTTACACTTCCTGCTGATTACACATCTTCATCATGGCATTTGCCAACTACACTTCTCCTGGGATTGATTCGAGAGAGTAACTTGCTAAGGAGATTGGGTTCCAGAGTCAAGAGTCCAAATTTGGCTTCGAAATCAAAGATGTGGATTCCATGTCCAGAGAAAATGAGAACCCAACGTGCCTTTGGAGTAAAAACAAGACCAGGAACAAGAGCTCTGACATGAGAAAGTTCAAGAGACCGAAACTGCACACAATGGCACCAATCTCATTAGCAACTGCCTTATTTCTCTGAAGCCAGAACAAGATGGACCAAGATTTGATGTCGCCAGCCTGGACTCCACGCCCCTCTCATTCTTCCTGGGAACATACCCTTCTAAGCATTCCTTCAGCTTCTCCAGAAGCTGAGCCCCTGGAGATGGTGAACAGGACTTCAGGAGGCAGATACAAGGCACCACCACGCAGTGCTGCCGACAGCGCCTGCTCCAGAGTCCAGCAGGTGTCAAGGACCATGAAAATAAACTCTTATATTATTTTTAAGTCATCTTAGTACTGAGTGCTTCAGGAAAAAATAATAAAAGTCTTGTGATTGTTTTAATTTAAAAGAAATATATATTTGCTCTTCCTCAACAGAGCTCCTAAAGCCCTTGGAGGTTCTCGTGATGACAGCAATAAAGTGTTCCTTGTTATGATAAAAAAAAAAAAAAAGCCTATCTCAGGCTCCTCATAGTAGGTCTGTTGAGCCAGAATCTAGGTATAAGGACAAAGAACCTGCACTTGAGCCAGCATTCCCATCAGACTCTTCTGCATAGGGAAGTTTGAGAACCACTGCTTTAAGGTGATTGGAATATGACATTGGCCTTACACTACCTGTGCAGCATCGAAATGCCTTAGGCCCTTCTTAACTATACTGGTAGTCACCTGTCAGTTAAACACAGCTGGTGTGGTAGCTCATAATTAGTCTACTGGCTCTATAACTCTGCTCCCACCTGGCAATTAAAGGAGTAAAAATGTAAAACTATATTCCCCTGCCTTTGACCAAAAGTAACTGCACGTTGTTGCTTCTCATTAGCATCATTTTTCCAAATTTAGAATTAAACATGAACATTTTTAGATTTATAATTAAACACTTTAGAAACACTTTCTTCTCAATTTACTTTATTAATTAAAGGCAACTTGAACATTGTTTACAATAGCTTTTCATTTTTTTCAGGCTGAAGTTTCAATCTGTTCTTCTTCAAGGTCCCTTACCATCTCATCAGCCTACAGTTCCTGCCTTCCCCACAGAAATCTCCTCTTTATTCTGGTTACACTGACCTGCTTACTGCATCCCAAATACTTTTCATGCATTTCTGCCTCTGTGACCTTACTAACGTCTTTCTTCCCAGCCAGCGAGCTCTTCTATTTAAACACCAAGCATTCTTCACTATCACGACCCCCACTTTCAAAAAAGCCTTTCTACTGGTAGTTTGAATATCCTCTTAAACTCCTCCCAGGTGAATTTTTTCTATATATGCTCATTTAATTCTTATTTCTTATTTAGCACCTTGATCATTTTCTCTTCAAGTGCCTTGCTTCCCAAAGTACTGTCCGATAAATTCCCATTGATCTCACCTTCACCTGCTTGGCAAGCAGGATACACTTGTAATTGAAACAATAAGCAGTTGCTTAATGGCCAGGCTGTCAGAGGACAGCCCACTCCTCCACTGCATGAAGGTACTGCCCTCAAGTTCATGACCGTGCTGGATGTTTTCCTGGACATCCTGCAAACAATGCTAAATGTCACTGATGACTTACTCACCAATGAGGGCAACGAGTCCCCCAAACAGGACAGGGGATAACATGGTGGTGAATCTTATCCTACAGCACCTGTTACGATTTGAAAGAAAAACCTGGTTAATTTCAAAACTTGAAAGTTCCTCAAATAGAACTTCTTTGATTTTTTAAAGGCTTAATTCAATACCCTTTTTCCAGTTCCAATACGTTATTCTCATAGACTCACTGTTATGGTTCAGTGCATCACTCTTTTTCCTAAGCATAAACTCCCAACTCAACTTACTTCCATTTCACGTTGACATGAGTCTGTGAACATCTTAATTACATATTACCCACTCACACACTCCCATCTTATCTCCAGGCTTCGTCATACCATAATTTTGTCCCCATTCTGGTAGCTCCTTAGAAAATTAAGAGAAACCACTGAGAGAAGAATTAGAGATTCTAACTCAGGTTTGCTGTGCTCCATTTCTTTCTCTATCGACTCTACTCTTAGTTTTATTCAAAAGGCAGCTGACCCGAGAAGGCTGGCACTGACCTGGTTTAGTGCCAGCCGTCTTGGGTCAGCAGAGAAAATCTCCCCTCTCTGTTTACAGCCTTCTATATTCAACAGCAACCTGCACGTCCATCTTTTACAAAGTAGTGGCTTTTGTCCTGTAGCGTAGGCTTAACAATTCCAGAATCCATTCACCAGCAGATCACTGAGCAACTGGCGCCAATCCGAGGGGACTTCAGTGTGGCTCTACCGCCGTGAGGAACTCCACACCAGCATGTAGACTCACCTGCCTCTTTCTACCTTCATTCTGTACCACTGATCACTGGAGGAGCTTTATATATGGTTTAAAGCCCTCTCTTAAACCACTGACCTCATTAAACCTAATTATAATAGTACTTTGGACTTAGGTGACCCTTTTAATAAAAGGATTTCAAAGCTTTTATTAACCACTATTAATTAAATAATCTAAAGAACCCCCAGGTTGTACTGGAAATTTATATTTGGTGGATTGTTTCCAGATATCTAAAATTGTGCTAGGCAAGCAACTTCTAAATTTGAGAACAAGAAACAAATAATTAGCCTAAAAAGATAACTAAACAGGAAATGCTAGCAACTCTCATTCCTGAATTGGTTGTTTACTGGAAATGCTCAGCCTCCTGCTCTTCATTCTTCATTTCATCATCATATGATCCCCACACCAATATATCACATAAACTCCATATGTGAACTTGGCCCCTTACCCCAATTTTACCTCCAACGAAGAGATCCAAGAGTGGCTAGCTCTTGGGAGATCAGTACAAAGTCAGGAAGTAGCCTCATTCCCAAACTCTGAGGAAATGGGGAAACATTTGGCCGGGGATGAAAATTTCTTTGAGGATGGAGTGTCTTTCTTCATGCTATGTCCAAAGGAAGAGCTGAAGTACACTGTGCAGCCCAGGGACAGGAAATGCAAGGAACGTTCTTGAAATAGGCAGAGCACATTTCCCATGGGGGAGGAGGGAGTGGGACCTGGGTCCTTCCTCAAGCTGAGACATTTCTGAGATGACACAGTCCTTCCACACATCCACTGAGTGAAGAGAGGTCTGAGGGAGACTGAGCAGGAGACTGAGCAGGGGAAATAAAGACCCTGAGTCAAACAACTTTCCGGGCTCCCTGGCATTGAGTCAACCACCTCTCCTAGGGAAACATTCCCTCACGAAGTGGCTCTCTGAACTGCCTCTTTGCATTTCCTCCTGCCCTCCTGTCTTTCTGTCTGTAGAACAGATTGCCCTTTTATAAAGGGTTTTGCACGAGTCCAGCTGCTCCAAGGTAGCGAGCGCTCAGGAACACATGTGCTTTCACCTGTGACAATGGCAACATCATATTGATGCTGTGCTCATGGCCCACCCCAGTCCAGGGTGAATTGGGCCACTTGTGCGGGGCTTCGCGGACAATGAGAAAGGGAGAAGAAAGAGTGGAGAAAGAATTAAGTTAGGGAAAGATACTAGGCAGAGGCTGAGCTGTCCCTAGGTGCCCTAGAGAATAAAAGTAATAATAAAACATTGAAAGTACTGCCGAGTGTGACGATACTGTATTCCTCTGCTGTTCTCAGGCAGTGGGGTTATCTGAACGTTCTTTTGGTATAAAAGTCTTACTGTCCAGGCCCTCTGCCACTTAAATAATTGTTTTCAAACTGATGTAGATGATCAAGCTTTGCCCAAATGGTGAGAATACACACATTCCTATGGACATATTATTTAATCCTCCAACAAGCCTGTGAGGTAAGCATTATCCCTTATTTTAGAGATGCGGAAGCTGAGACTCAGAATTCAGTAACTTGCCAAAGATGGCACTATCAGGGCAGGGCCAAGCTGGATTTGAACCCAGGTCTGTAAGATTCTCCAATCCATGCCGCTTCACTATACCCAATATACCAGCACTTTGGACCAATGACTGCAGAGTAATTATTGCAACAGGTTCAAATCCATCCATTTCACACAAAGCATTGACTGTTGTCTGAATAAGTAATTTCAGTCACACATATTTTCCAGTCATTCCAGGGTTTGTAGGTGCTGTTGTAAATTTTAAACACAAATGAATGTGAGCCAACTGAACCCACAGTGGCTTTTGTTCCTTTATATCTTTTCCATCAATAACAATGGTAGCTCACATGCATTGACGGGTGCCGTCGGCCTGGTGAGACAGTGGGAATAGCCCGCGTCTGAACCCTGTTTGTTGCACTCTAAAGCCTAACTCTCACCTACTGCAATCTGCTGACCCAGTGGAGGGTGAGTGCGGGCACTATTACATCAGCATCTCAGGAATTTGTTTACATCTAAAAGTCATTTACTGAATGATTCTCTGTCTCCTCCCAGGAATACAGAGTGACTATGCATGTGAGTTTGTTGATGTTCCAGGAGGGTCTTGAGGGGACCTTGTTACCTGCTATCATCTCCATCAGTCCCCCAAGTTCCCCAAATAAAAATGCAGTCCATATGCAAGAGATATGCTTGCTATACAAATGAAACTCTATGACCAGTCCTCTGTGTCTCCTGCCCCCTCCAATCAGTTGTCTGCCTCTAAGTCTTTTAAATATAGCAATTGTCTGGTAGCCTCTGGTGAGTCATAATCCTTTTGTGATTCCTGGCCCTAGTGGTGAGGACCCCATCATCCCTGACAACGAAAGAGCCTCAGCAATAGACCTTCAGCCAAGAGGTATGCAGCTTCCACAAAAACAACTTGTCTGGGTCAGTCTCACCAAAACAGGGTGTAACAGGAAGAACCGGCCTGGACGTCTGGAGACCCAGCTTGCAGTCTCAGATCTGCCACTGCCCAGCTGAGGGACCTCGGGCAGGTCACCAGGGTGGGCCTCACTTCTCCAACCGTCGAATTAAAAAGCTGGAGAGAGCAGACCACCTCTACGGTCTCCTCTGGCTCCAACAATCTACTGAGGAGTCAAGCGTGTCCTGGACCCAGACGAGGGAATAAATATGGGAAGTGGAACAGGGGCTTGAGTACAGATTGAGTCTGCATTACAGTTTTTACTGTTTTTTCATGGAAACTTGGACTGCATTTTACTTCTCATCAAAATCACAAGTGCTGTGCAAGTCATCCTGTGAATTTCCCTATGATTTCCCTCTCTTGCAGGTGGAATAGTAGAAGACCTGGAATTTAAGTTCAAGACTTGAGTTATCAATCATTTCGTACTGTTAACAACAATAAGAAAGAGGTGTTGTTTGCCTGGCCAGCGTGGCTTAGTGGTTGAGCCTCGACCTATGAACCAGGAGATCATGGTTTTATTCCCTGTCAGGGCACATGCCCAGGTTGTGGGCACGATCCCCAGTGTGGGGCATACAGGAGACAGCCAATCAATAATTCTCTCATCATTGATGTTTCTATCTCTGTCCCTCTCCCTTCCACTCTGAAATCAGTAGAAATATATTTTTTTTAAAAAAGAAAGAGGGAGAGGGAGAGAGATAGAAACATCTATCTGTTCCCATAGTTTAGGGCTGAGTGTGGTCACACAGACCAGGAGAGTTGTTTGCTTGCTTGTTTGTCTCAGACATGGTTACAGATCGCCGTCAGGCTGGGTGAGTCATGGGAGATATGAGGACTGCCAATAAAACATTTTAACTTTGCATGTGTCAAGAGTAGCCTCAAAATTTCCTCAAATAATGTAAATGGCTGGAAAATAGAATAAATTGCAAATCAAGATTCCTTTTAAATCCTAATTGTCAGGAGACTCTCAGATCCAGGTTCTGGTTTCTGTTCTCATAGTTTGGGACTGAGTGTGGTCACACAGACCAGGGGAGTCATTATTGTGCCGCACTGCCTGTCACCGAACATCTCAGTGACGGGCAGTTCATTTAATCTCTCTGAGCCTTGGTTTGCCTCATCTGCAAAACGGAGATGATTATGATGCCCATGACTTTGTTTTGAAGATAAAGATAAATTATATATGTAAAGACATGTTATAAACTGCAAGGCTTCATACAGATGCCAGTTATTATTTTAATGGGGTTGCACTCAGGTCCTGACGGCTTAGAGTCTTGCTGATTTATCTGCTTGTTTATTTATCCATGGGGCTCCAGGAAAAACAATGAAGAGCTGACTTATAGGACAGGGAGTAACAAGTGAAGCCTCACTCCAGGCGAAGGGCATACGGCAGGATGACAAGGGCTATGCTGGGACTCTGCAGCCTGCCTGGTGGGACGAGAAAAGGGGCAACAACAGAAATAGCCACACGCAGCCAAGCATCTCCTCACCTCTTAGAAACCCAGAGAATGAGGGAGCTGCCGAAGAATACATGGCCAGGCACTTTGGTAACAATGGCTGGGAGAGGCAACAGGGGAGCCCTTGCCCTAGCTGGTTTGGCTCAGTGGATAGAGTGTCGACCTGCGGACTGAAAGGCCCCAGGTTTGATTCCGGTCAAGGGCACATGCCAGGGTTGCAGACTTGGTCCCCAGTAGGCAGGCAGCCAATCAATGATTCTCTGTCATCATTGATATTTGTCTTTTTCTCCCTCTCTCTTCCTCTCTGAAATCAATAAAAATATTTTTTTTAAAAAAGGGGGGAAGCCCATCCACAAAATTTCGCTAGAAAGTTTATTTCACTTCAGGATATTCCAATGCCTGGATTGAACTGCTGAGTGCTTGTCTCATCTTGGGTTTAGTCTATTATATGGTGGGCGAATGCCAGAGCCTGCTGATGACCCCTCTTACAGTGGCGACACTGGTCTTCCAGTGTCAAATATTTAACCAACATGTCAAAAAAGGAGATACACAAATGGTGGGAAAGCTCATGAAAAGGTGCTGAGCATAATTAGACATAAGGGAAATGCAAATTAAAACCACAATGACATAGCACGTCACACTCTCTAAGAAGGCTAAAATCAAAGACTGGCTATATCAGATGTTGGTGAGAATATGAAGCAAATGGAACTCTCACACATTCCTGGTTGCACTGTTTAGAGAACTGTTTAGCAGTTTCTTATCAAAGTAAGCATGCAGCTATCCTGTGACCTAACAATTCTATTCCTGGGTATTTATCCAAGAGAAATGAAAAAAAAAAAAAGTGCTTCGCAAAAGACTTGCACAGGAATGTTTATAGTAACCCAATTTATACCTAATGCCCGATATTGAAAACACTCCCAACAGTCATCAGCAGGGAATGTGATAACAATTGCGGTATCTATATATATATATATATATATATATATATATATATATATATATATATAAAAGCCTAAGCGACCGTCCGACCATCCGACCAGTAGCTATGACATGCAATGACCACCAGAGGGCAGACGCTGCAACCGGTAGCTATGATGCGCACTGACCACCAGGGGGCAGATGCTCAACCCAGGAGCTGCTGAGCTGCGGTGACTTGCAGCTGCATTTCTCTGGTGATGCACCCAGAACCAGAGAAGAGGGAGCCCGATTTCGGGGTGCATCATCCAAGAACCACCCTCTCACAATCCAGGACTTGTGAAACAGGAGGTTGAATCATTTGCTAAGAGTAAAAATTACTTAAAATTAGAGGCGTAGGGAAATGGAGAAAATGTGGAAAAGCCACTCTGGGGAATGAGAGAGAACTGACAGGAGAGCCAAGAAGATGACTGGAGTCCAGATACAACTGGCTGAGGTTGGAGTCCATAAATGGTTAGAGGCACCAAAATGTTAGGGGTTTTTTTCCCTTTAATATGTTTTCAGTGATTTTAGAGAGAGAGGAAGGGAGAAGATGAGAGAGAGAGAAATATCTATTGGTTGCCTCCTGCACGCCCACCTACTGGGGATCAAGCCTCACAATTCGGGCATGTACCCTGACTGGGGAATCAAACCAGTGACCTCTTGGCACATGGGACAACCAACTGAGCCACACTGGCTGGAGCCAAAATCCTAGGTTTTGACTCAATAACCCAATTATACACAGGAGAAAGCAGAGGGCTAGAACTCTCCAGGCCTGCGATACAGTGTGAGGTCTGAAGGTGGAGTGTCTCTGACCCTTGGGCCACCTCACCCTTCCTCCACCGTATCTCTTACTCCATCCGGGGCTGCAGCAAACAGTATGTTCCACAGGAGCTTCGGGAGCTACGGCCTGCTTCCCCGGCCTGGCCAGATCCCCGCGCCTGCACACTTCCTGTTCTCTGCCACCTCGAGTTTTCATTTCAAAGGAAACCAGGAACCTCTACAGATCTCTCCTGCTCTGTCCTTAGCAACACGAGCAGAATCAAGGCAGGGAGACTATTTGGGGTGGGGAGTGGACGGTGAGAGAAATGAACCAGGCCTGCGGGGTATGGAGCTCTACCACACCCACCCTGGCAGTGAGGAGGGGGCAGGCGTGGCGCCCCTGAGATGGGTGTGCAAAGGGCTCTGGTGGCCTTGCATGAGGCCAGGGCCCCTTTGCACACCCATCCCAGTGTGGCCAGAGGAAGCATGGGTTAGGAGCCTCAGCGGGAGGCCGTTTAATAATAGTGTTTTTTTGTTTAACAACAGAGAAATGTTCACGATACATTGTTAGGCTCTTTACTTAAGCAGGTTGTTTAATGGTATTCATGAATATTTCCAATTTCGTTGTAAACATGTGTGTACGCAGTCATGGAAAATAAGCTGAACTGCATCTTCAACTCTACCGGATGTTATAAAAGTTTGCTTCAAAGCAGCGGCACCACATTTACCCTGGCCAGCGGGTCTGTGTTCCTGGCGCTCCACGCTCTGCAGCCGTGGCTGGTGCCCGGCTTTTAAATTGGGTGGAAGCGCTCTCATTTCCCCGTGGAGGCGGGGTGTCTTTCTGAACGACCTGTTCATATCTTTTGATCATTTTCCAGTAGATCATGTGTCTTTTTCTCATTTTAAAGAATAGGAATCTTTAATACACTGTGTTCTTGTAGTCTGTGTTCTTGTCTTTTGTTAATTACATGAAAAATAAAGAAAATCACTGCACAACATAAAACAAAATATTAAATGACTGATAGGGGTCAGTACCTTTCAGGAATTTTCAAGCATTCTACAAGGACTATGTATTAATGCAGTTATCAGAATGAGTTGCTATTTTTAACTTCTTTAGGATTTTAAAGACACACATTCTTTAAGAGCAGCCGCTCCTGACTGTACGGGGGCGAGTGCTGTGCGGGGCTTCCCCAGGGTTGTGTGAAAGCTGCCGGGGCATTTGCACAATTGCAGCGCCTGGGACCTGACCTCAGAAGGTGACCAGGAGGGTGGAATGGTCAGGGGCATTTACAAAGGGTCACCTTCTTCAGATGGAAGAATTGTAGGTTGAGGGTTGAGGAGAGGAGGTGCCCCAGGAGTGACAGCTATGGCAGTAACTCTCCATGTTGACAACCTCAGGGGGTTCCTGAGGCTGGCACAGGGGTGAGAATGCCACAGACATTCCCTGGACCCTGGCTGCTTTGTGGGACCTTCTAACAGCCCTGGGGTTGGAGAACTGACTATTCATGGAAAACAGGGAACTGGCCTCAGGACTTCGTGCCACCCTGCCAACAGCCTAGAGCAGCAGTCTGCTGCCTTTGCCTCGGAACAGTGCCAAGGCCAACAGGGAAGGTGCCAACTTGGACAGAGTGAGTAACTCCGCCCAAAACAGCATTCTACAGCAACTCTTGTTCTGTTGTATTTATCACAGCCCGACTTTCTTCATTTTGCCAGGCTCCAGAACTCTCATTCACAGTTCTCTGGGGAAATTGTATCTGTGATAGAAAAAAAGAAAATATAAGAAAATGGGAGGCCCTGCCCGGTTTGGCTCAGTGGATAGAGCATCGACCCAGTTTGATCCCAGTCAAGGGCACATACCTCGTACCTCTGTTGCAGGCTCCTCCCTGGCCCAGGCCCTGGTAGGGGCTGGTACAGGAGGCAACCAGTCGATGTGTTTCTCTCACATCAATGTTCCTCTGTGTCTTTCCCTCTCTCTTCCACTCTCCCTAAGAATCAATGGAAAACTATCCTCAGGTGAGGATTTTAAAAAAAGAAAAAAGAAATCAAATGGGAAGTACATGCTTTTTGCATCTTTGCTTCCTGTTACTTCTCCATATAGACATAAGCACAAACACACTAATATATTCAATGTCAAGTTATCTATAAAGTAATTATCCATTTGAAAAGTTATCAACACTCTCTGAAGCTGGACTGCAGGGTTGTAATATAGGCAGATGTAACCACCTTATGATGAGACCCTACTGGATCCTCAATCCAATGACTGGTGTCCTGAAGACACAGGGACTAACACAGGGTGTACTGTGTGACGGAAGAGGAGATTGGAGTGATGTGTTCAGAGGCCAAAGACTGCCAAGGGTTGCAGGCAACTGCCAGAAGTCTGAGGGAGCATGACCCTGTTGACACTTTGATTCGGATTTTTAGCCTCCAGAACTGTAAGAGATTAATTTCTGTTGTGTTAAGCCCCCAGGATGTGGTAATTTGTTCAGCAGTTCTAGGAAACTAATTCACCACTGAATTCCAATGATCTCTCTTCTGGGTGGTATCCCCCAGTCTGTTGATTCATGTTCGCCTTTACACCCCCAGTTGTTGGCATAGTACCTGGCACACCACGGGTGTTTATAAATGTTCATGGACTGGAAACAAAGAGAAAACTCATACGTGGAGAAACTGGACTGTCTGGCATCAGGCGGAACTCGAGGGCGTCTTTCTCTCAGAGGTGTTTGCAGCAATTACCAAGGGACAGTGAGACCTGGGGGCCTCTTAGGGCAGGGCTGAGAATCAGCCATAGCTGTTTGCTCCATCTTGTTGATTCCCTGAGACCCTTCCCTACCCAAGCTGTGCGCAGAGGCTTTTGCATATGAATGGCCTGGCCCTTTGCAATCTAAAATTACCTAACAAACTGTAGCTGGGTCAGAGAGCCCCAGGGGGATAAATCTCTAAGAACTATTTCCATGGGCCAGGAGAAAAAGCGAGTTTGGAAAATTCCAGGAGTGCTTGTCCCAGAGAGCAATCCATGAAACTCCACTGGAAGAGTTTTGAAGACAGATAGAGCAGAGGATGCGGTACCGCCGCCAGAAGCAGAAAGACATGCAGAGAAGGCAGCAAGCAGAACCATGCGGCAACCAAGTGAGCTAGCAGACAGGAGCCCAGAGGTTATCCAGAAAAATCTACTGGCTGTTAGAAGTGGTAGCCGTTGATGCAGACACAGAGGGTTTCTGAGTCTCAAGGGCAGACCATCAAGAGTTGCTCCTGGGCAGAGAGAAACCAGGATGGCAGCATAGGTAAACACCTGAAATTGCTGCCTCGCACAACCACTTCAAAACTGCAACTAAAAGACAAAACGGACATCATCCAGAACCACAGAAAGGCTGGCTGAGTGGAAATTCTACAACTAGAAGGAAAAAGACAAGCACACTGACACTCAGAGGAGGTGCGGAAGTAAAGTGCAGCGGTATGGAGGCGCGCGCGCAGAGAGGGCTAACAACTGATTAAGCGGTTGTCTTTCTCAATCGGGAGGGAGACACAAACTCCCAACTGCTCTGAACTCCAGTTCCGGGAGAGACTCTGGGGACTCAGACTCATACGTGGAGAAACTGGACTGTCTGGCATCAGGCGGAACTCGAGGGCGTCTTTCTCTCAGAGGTGTTTGCAGCAATTACCAAGGGACAGTGAGACCTGGGGGCCTCTTAGGGCAGGGCTGAGAATCAGCCATAGCTGTTTGCTCCATCTTGTTGATTCCCTGAGACCCTTCCCTACCCAAGCTGTGCGCAGAGGCTTTTGCATATGAATGGCCTGGCCCTTTGCAATCTAAAATTACCTAACAAACTGTAGCTGGGTCAGAGAGCCCCAGAACTTCCCAAAGAAGGCCCAAGGCCCCACAGCAGCTTGCATTGCTTCACAGATGGGCCTCATCTGGGCACCTCCAAACCCAAAACAAAGAAGAGGAATCTGCAGATATCTCCTTAGCTCCTGCTGGGTGGCCTCAGGCAGAGGCTAAATTAGCACCTCCTTAGAGATCCAAGAGCCAGTGTACCCAGTGGTCAGAGTGGGACCATCCAGATTACAACTCCTCAGATCCATGAAGGACACATTCAGGGGGCAGACTCAGTGAGCACCAAAGCCCCACTAAAGCAAGTCTTGCCCCATAAGGGTGTCTCCAGCACAGAAGTTCTCCCAGCATAGACACAGCTGATTCTCACAGCCAATTGGCCTGGAGGTCAATTCCTCCCAGTGATACCAACAACAATCAAGGCTTAACTACAACAAGACTGTGCACACAGCCCACAAAGGGGTGCACCAAGAGTGTCCACCTCAGGTAACTGGGGAGGCTGAGCCACTGAGCCCTATAGGACATCTAGCACACAAAGCCACTCTATCAACACAGGGAAGCAGCCAAAATGCGGAGATAAAAAAAACAGGTCACAAATGACAGAAATGGAGGAAAGCAAATTACCGGATATAGAGTTCAAAACCACGGTTATAATGTTTTTCAAGAATTTTCTAGAACAAATGACAGAAATGGAGGAAAGCAAATTACTGGATATAGAGTTCAAAACCACGGTTATAATGTTTTTCAAGAATTTTATAGAACAAATGACAGAAATGGAGGAAAGCAAATTACTGGATATAGAGTTCAAAACCACGGTTATAATGTTTTTCAAGAATTTTCTAGAAACTGCCGATAAATTTAGTGAGACCCTCAAGGATATGAAAAAGGACCAACTAGAAACTAAGCATACACTGACTGAAATAAAGAATAATATACAGAGATCCAATAGCAGACTAGAGGATCGCAAGAATCAAGTCAAAGATTTGAAATACAAAGAAGCAAAAAACACTCAACCAGAAAAGCAAAAAGAATCCAAAAATATGAAGATAGTGTAAGGAGCCTCTGGGACAACTTTAAGAGTACCAACATCCGAATTATGGGGGTGCCAGAAGAAGAGAGAGAGCAAGATATTGAAAACCTATTTGAAAAAATGACAGAAAACTTTCCCTACCTGGTGAAAGAAATAGACTTACAAGTCCAGGAAGCACACAGAACCCCAAACAAAAGGAATCCAAAGAGGATCACACCAAGACACATCATAATTAAAATGCCAAGAGCAAAAGACAGAGAGAGAATATTAAAGGCAACAAGAGAAAAAGAGTTAGTTACCTACAAGGGAGCACCCATACGATTGTCAGCTGATTTCTCAACAGAAACTATGCAGGCCAGAAGGGAGTGGCAAGAAATATTCAAAGTGATGAATAGCAAGAACCTACAACCAAGATTACTTTACCCAGCAAAGCTATCATTCAGAATTGAAGGGGTGCGGCGGGGGGGCGGGGGAGGGGAGTGCAGGAAGAGACTGGACAAAAATCGTACACCTATGGATGAGGACAGTGGGGGAGGGAGGTAAGGGCAGAAGGTAGGGTGGGAACTGGGTGGAGGGGAGCTATGGGGGGAAAAAAGAGGAACAACTGTAATAACCTGAACAATAAAGATTTATTAAAAAAAAAAAAAGAGTTGCTCCTGGGACACTAGAGGGCTGTGGTCTCCTGAGGAACATTCTAGGTTTTGTTTGTTTGTTTTGCTTTTTGTTAATCCTCACTTGAGGGTATTTTTTCCATTGATTTTAGACAGAGTGGAAGGGAGAAAGGGAGGGGAGAGAGAGATTGATTGCCTCCTACATGCACCCCTAATGGGGCCAGGAATCAGACCTGCAACCTAGGACATGCACTTGATTGGGAATCAAACCCAAGACCCTTCAGTGTACAGTCTGAAGCTCTGACCACTGAACACACTGGCCAGGACCACATTGTTTTCCACAGTGACTGCACCAATTACATTCCCATTACCTTTTCTCCACAATCTCACCAACCCTTATTACCTATTGATTTATTGATGATAGCCATTCTGACAGGTATATGGTGGTACGCCTAAATGTATTTTAATTCCATTTTACTGCTTCTAGCTATTTTTACTTTACAGATGAGGAAATTGCAATTTGTATTAGCAACTCTGGTGGGTTTTAAGCATCCTCTTCTTCTCTCTCTCTCTCTCCCTCTCCCCCCCTCTCTTAAGTTAGTTAGAAAGCAGAGAGAAAGAGACAGAAGGCAGGCAACAGGAGATGTGCATTTGGGTGGAGCTAGGTAGGTGTTGCTGTGTGACAAATCATACCAGACAACAAGGAAAAAACATACATTTCAACTATAAGCATCAATCTGTTTGCTTCTCAAAACAACACTGAATGAAAACGCTACTGAATAGTGTATACAAAATTATTTCATTGATATAAAGTTCAAAAGCAGGCCCAACTAAATGATATATCATCTGGGAATGCATACATCGTTGGTGAAAGTAAAAAGCAAAGCAAAAGAATAGCTAATAAAAAATTCAGTCCAAGCTCCCCCTGGTGGTGATAAAGGAGAAACACCGTGAAAACTTCTTGCGTAGAAATGATGTTCTAGTTTCTAACCTGAGAGATAAGTGCCCATTTTATTACTATTTAAAATATACATAAACATTTTATATAAATTATATTTTGATATAAAAATGCACATAAAATTGTGTATATTATGCCTCTGGTTGTGGTGGAATTGGTAAACCATAAGAATATTATATGTATACTTATTCATATGTAGAACATATCTCCACAAAATGCAAAAGAATTGGTTGCCTCTGGAGAGATGAGCTAAGTGAATAGAGGACAGCAATGAGGAAAATTTTCATACTATATCCTCTTATATCTCTGGAATTGGAAAGTTCATAAATATATTTCCTCATCAATCATTCAGTACAATTCTGACATTCAATTGCTTAGACAACATCCCTGGAAATTCTGATATAATAGGCCAGGCTGAGGACGAGGACTGCATTAAGATTCAGGGGATTGTGGTGCTGTAGGTGGAAGGGTGCACTTTGAAAACCACCAGGAAGGCTTGCTCACTCTCAGATACTCACTGCATGCTTATCATGTGCTGGTCATTCTTCATGCATCATAAAAGGTCAAATAAACATGGGCATAGTTGCAGGTAAGAGCTTTTGAACATTCTCTTCTGAGTATTTCTCTTTTTTTGAGAACCCCATATTTTCGTAGAAATGAGCAGCAGTCAGCAACTCAGATCACTTTGAGGACTAAGTAACATACCTCAGGGAAGAACCTTGAAAACACTGTTGCTAGATAAAAGAAGCCAGTGAACAAAGACTAACATTGTATGATTCCATTTATATGGAACTAGTGGCCCGGTGCACGAAATTTGTGCACATTGAAAGGGAATTAATTAGATGAAATATTTTAATATTGCTATTTGCCCTTTCTCTATAATAAAAGTGTGAGAGATAAAAGGAAATGAGTACAATGTATATGAAAATAATACATAATTTTATTAATAACTAAACAATAACAAAATGATATAATAACAATAACAAATTCGTAATATAAAAACAACATTGATGCAAATAATGACTGATAAAGTGATTAAACTTATTCTAATATCTCCCTGCATACCACATTAAGAGTAAAAACACTTTCAGAGTGCTTGACTAATTTCCCTTGAGATAAAGTATTTACAACTTTAACTTTAACATCACATGCTCTTTGAACTCAAGAGAAAGCAACAGCCGTAACTGGTGTGGCTCAGTGGATAGAGGGTCGCCCTGTGGACTGAAAGGTCCCAGGTTCGATTCCGGTCAAGGGCATGTACCTTGGTTGCGGGCACATCCCCCGTAGGAGGTGTGCAGGAGGCAGCTGATCGATGTTTCTCTCTCATCGATGTTTCTAACTATCCCTCTCCCTTCTTCTCTGTAAAAAAAATCAATAAAATATTTTTTAAAAATACTTTGAAAAACAAAAAGAGAGAGAAAGCAACATATAACTGACCATGTCCAAAAACGGGTTCAGGTAGGAATATTCCTACTCTGTCTAGAGTTTGTTCTTGTGATTTATTAATAGTCATCACAAATGCTGGCATAACGGGGAACTATCTTCGAATTAATTTAAATGGGTGGCCAGTGTCAGATGGGGACAAGTCAATTCTTGGAATCAGAATAATCTCTCCCTCTGCAGATCCTGTAAATATTTCAGCTTTGATAATGTTAGGTCGCAATCTTTTGATAATAAATCTGGTACCATTACAAAGACCCCATTTACTATTAAGATTTCTCAATAGCATGATGATTGCACCCACTTTCAATTTTAATTTATGACACAGCATTCCAGAAGGAGTAATACTATTAAGAAATTCAATAGGAAAATTTTCCTTTTCAGCATCATCTGTTGAGTCAATGGATCATCACTCAAATAGGTGTGAAAATCTCCATCAAGTATATCCAAAATTTTTTCATTTAATTTTTGAACGTGCTCATTTTTTGGACAAAGAATTGCACGTTTAGATATATTTTTAATATTATCTATAGATATACTATTTCCAAAGGAGGCTTTAATA
Source organism: Cnephaeus nilssonii (assembly GCF_951640355.1). Taxonomy (NCBI): domain Eukaryota; kingdom Metazoa; phylum Chordata; class Mammalia; order Chiroptera; family Vespertilionidae; genus Cnephaeus; species Cnephaeus nilssonii. Next base: position 64,300,154 of record NC_137086.1, on the reverse strand, counting down.
ATAGATGCATTAAAAATCATTTCATGGGGAATTTCAATAATATCCATTCCTAAATGAAAACTGCTATCAAGTTTGCCATCTCCAAGTTTTACTAACCATTCACGATAAGCAGAATCCTCTGATCTCATATTTGTTTTAAGAGACAACTGTCTGAAACATCCCCAAACACTACAGTACTTTAAACTTATTTTTACTATGGTCAATCATATAGCATTGCAGCACAAAAATCCCCTCTGAAAAGAACTTTCCCACCAAATGCAACATTCAAATTAGTGCCAGCGAGAGCTTTATATGTATGGCACGTGTGCGAGTCAAAGTTTATTTTTAAATTACTCACAGTTGTGTAACCACAACTGTGAGTAATTTAATTCAGAAATGTTCTGAAATTGGATAGTGGTTGTGGTTACACAACTGTGCGTCATATGTACCGGTTGGTTGGATGGATGGACAAATGTCGGTCACTTAGCCTTTTATCTATACAGATTATGAGTCATGATTTTACCTTTTTAAAAAATTATCCTTTAATACCTCCAAAGCACAATGAGTAAGAATCTGAAGATTTATGTGGCTTCTATATGGTTTCTAGGACAAAGTTCTTTCCTTTATCCACCACTTTCTTCTCTCCTTTTACTCTTGAATGTTAATTCTAACATAATTTTTGTAACACCTCTTGAAAAGGATCCCACCAAGTTTTTGATAGTCCACATGATAAAACTTACAGAAAAATACAGCATGAGACTTTCATTTTCTCACTAATTTCTTCATATAACTGTAATTCCTCAGTCTCTATAGAATGAAAAAGGAAAATAAAAGTGCCTTCTCTCATTCCAAGGCCTTTCTCAGTGAGGCAACCACAAAAAGAATGAGCCTACAATTCATGCCATGTAATCTCTATCAGGCATAATTCAAAACAAATCCCATCAGGCAAAGTCTGGGATAATTAAAATGTATAAGAGAATAGTGGTGACCTGGGGGAGAACTTATGAAACCTTGTCTCCTGCTTTTGCTGAATATTCTTTTTGTTATGCTAGACTCCAAGTCCCTATCGGGGACCTGGTCAGGTGGCTGTGGGCGCTAACCCATGCCGCCTGCCCCGGTCCGTGATCCGTGATCATGGACCTGGTCAGGCGGCTGCAGGCGCTAACCCACACTGCCTGCCCTGGTCCTTGATCCATGATCGCGGACCTGGGCAGGCGGCTACGGGTGCTAACCCAAGCAGCCTGCCCTGGTCCGTGATCCCTGATAGGGGCCGCTGACTCCAAGCCCCCATTGCGGACCTGGGCAGGTGGCTGCAGGCGCTAACCCATGCCGCCTGCCCCGGTCCGTGATCTGTGATCGCGGACCTGGGCAGGTGGCTGCGGGCGCTAACCCACGCCACCTGCCCTGGTCCTTGATCCATGATCGGGGACCTGGTCAGGTTCTGCGGGCGCTAACCCACACCGCCTGCCCTGGTCCATGATCCATGATCGGGGACCTGGTCAGGCTCTGCGGACGCTAACCCACGCCACCTGCCCTGGTCCATGATCCATGATCGCAGACCTGGGTAGGCGGCTGTGGGCGCTAACCCACGCCGCCTGCCCTGGTCCGTGATCTGTGATGGGGCTTGGAGTCAGCCGCTGCTGGCCGGGACCTGGTCAGGCATCTGCCGGCGCTAACCGATGCTGCCTGCCCCAGTTCACCATCATGGCTTGGATCCCACTGGCAGCGGGCGCTGCCCCCTCCCCCCCCCGTCATCTTTGCTGGGTTAATGTGCATATTTGCTCCTGATTGGCTGGTGGGCATGGCTTATGGGTGTAGCAAAGGTACGGTCAATTTGCATATTACTCCTTTATTAGGTAGGATGACTAGAATAGCAAACAGAGATATAAGGTAGGTCGGTGGGTGCCAGGGCTGGGAGAGTGAGATAATGAGGGGTGACTGCTGAGTCCCTTTTTGGGGTGTTGGAAATGTTCTGAAATTGGATAGTGGTTGTGGTTACACAACTGTGAGTATACTAAAAACAAACAAACACGGAATCATATCCTTTATATGGGTGAATTTTATCATATTGGAAATATATCTCAATAAAACTGTTTTAGAAAGAACAAGAAAAATAACATAAGATACTGGTACATGTTAGAGCCTAATAGCCACTTTTATTATTTTTACTGCAGTGAAATCTCTACAGTAACGCTATTATAGTCTCATAATTACTCCTCAAAGCCACTTCCTGTAGCAGACTGAATTTCCCAAACATGCTCACACCATTGAACATCCCATCCCAAGTGCTCTTCTTATTGTGTGACATTGACACTCCTGCTTCAAGAAGTCGGGTTCAATTTTCTCCTCTCAAACCAGGGTGGACCCCTGTAACTGCCTCAACCAAGAGAATGCAGCAGGAGTAACACTGTGGCTTCCAAGGCTGGGTTGTGGGTGGCAATATAGCTTCCCCCAGCTGGTTGGGAAGCTTGTCCTAGGAACCAGCCACCATGTTGTGAGGAAGCGCTGGCCACACGGAGAGGCCACATGGTGATGTTTCTATGGATAACCCCAGCTAGGCCCTCAGCCTAGAGCCAATGGCCAGACATGTGAGTGGAGAAGACTTCAGATGTGTGTCCAGTCCTGGGAACATACAACGGAGGCCCCAGACACTATGAAACAGAGACTGGACATCCCTACTGAGCCCTGTCAGATGTCTGGCCTACAGGAACTAAGAGATGATTCAGGGAAGTTATACAGCTATAGATAACTACTATATCTCCCTTACTAAACCTCCAGTTAATGGCAAGGATTATGACTTAATTCTCTTTGAATTTCCAGCAACCTTAGTGTCTGGCTCAACAACTAAATGAAACAAAATTTGAGGAAATGTAACACATTCCCAATCTATAGAATTCAGGCAAGACTCTTCCTTGGGAGATGTGAAATCAATTCTCACCACAACTTACTTTTTTAAACATCCTGAAAACTTCCTGCCATTTTTTTGTTTGTTAGTGCTCACCCAAGGATATTTTTCCATTGCTTTTTAGAAAAGATTGGCAGGGGAAATGAAGGGAGAGAGAGAGGAAAAAAAGAGAGAGAGATCAATGTGAGAGAAACACATTGATTGATTGCCTCCCACATGTGCCCTGACCAGGGCCAGGAATGAACCTGCCACCCAGATACATGCTCTTGACCTGGACTCAATCCTGAGACTCTTTGTTGAGCAGACTGACACTATAACCACTGAGCAACACTGGCCAGGACAAACTTCCTGCCATTTTATCTTGATATTAATATGGTAGCATTCCCATATTTACTATATGATATATGCTAAAAAATAGACACATACACATATGCACATTCACATACGCACACACATACATAAACTATAAAGGAGAAAGTTTAATGCAGTCATTTGAAAAAATGAGATTTAAAGTCAAATAGAGCACAGTTTGAATTTCAACTCTGCTAGTTACTAGCTCTGTGACTTTGAACAAATTATTATCTTCTCTGGACATAAATAATTTCTTTTTTAATTTATTTTTATGGAGAGAGGAAGGGAAAGAGAAACATTGATGTGAACGTGAAACATGGATCAGCTGCCCTGACCGGAAATCGAACCAGCAACCCTTTGGTGCACGGGACGATGCCCAACCAACCGAGCCACACTGACCAGAGCATCAATAATTTCTTTGTTTGCCTCCTTCTCAAACACTTAAGAGTACAGAGATGCCCTAGTTGGTTTGGTCCAGTGGATAGAGCATCAACCTGTGGGCTGAAAGGTCCCGGGTTTGATTCCAGTCAAGGGCATATGCCCAGGTTGTGGGCTCGATCCCCAGTAGGGGGTGTGCAGAAGGCAGCTGATCAATGATTCTCTCTCATCACTGATGTTTCTCTCTCTCTCTCTCCCTCTCTGAAATCAATTAAAATATATATATTCTAAAGGAGTGCAGAGAAAACTCGAGCGTTCACACATGTCCCCGGGATCGTGTTACCATGCAGCTCTGATTCGAGAGGACTGGATTTCCAACCAGCTCCCAGGGAAGCTAGTGATGCGGCTGGTCTGCTGTGGCCTGTGTGTTAATCATGATTTTGTTGTCTGTGTGTCATGATGTTCTGGCATCTTAAATATTTGCTGCCTGGGAAAGAGACGCTCCTCCCAGGCCTGGCCAAGGGCTGGGCAGGGCACACACCTCTCACATGCCAGCCAACCAATCCTAAGCTCTTGCTCCTCAGCCACCTCCTTTCACCCCATACAGAGATCAGCATTTCCCAAGCCCTAAGTCATCCGCGTCCAGCTACCAGGCAACTGGACCCTCCCTCCTGGAGCCGGAAGCCTCAGAAACTATTCAAACCACTCGCTTTACACCATGGACTCCGCCCTGCCTCGCCACCTGTCCCACAGGAAGCGTAGAAGCTGTGAGTCAGGCTTTCCCCTGCTGCTGTCTCTGCCTCCTGACCCAAACCTGGTGTCCCTCCTGTGGCCGGAGTGATGTGGCACGCCCCTTGTTCCTTGGGAACTGTGAATACCATTGAACTCCTTTAAATGGCATTGACCTCTCTCCCTATGGTCACTCAGTCACTTTTATAAATTAAGACGCAGGCATGGAACAAACAAGAAGCTTGTACATTGTTCTCGCTTTGAAAGAAGATCTCCTCTTAAACTTCTGCTGCATTTTGCCTCTGTACACATGTAAACAAAAAAATTATATTGAGTTCCCCACCTGACAAAACAGAACAAAAGGCATCTGGTCACCAGCAATGATGTGTCACAGATGCTGAGAAAACACCTGGAGCGACATAACCGCCAGCAGGGAGGAGACGGCGGCGCCGTTGGGGGACAAATGGATGCTGGGTGAGGAGCAGGGACACAGGAGGAGCCCCAGTGCTCTTGGCACCTCCTGGGCATCTCCTGCCTGGTGTGCCCCTCACCACATGGTCAGCTGTTATCAATGGCTTTGCTCTTGAGGAGAGAATGAAATGCCATCTTCTGATTTCAAGGGCCAGAAAGGTCACAACCATTTCATTTTATACTCAGGAGTTTCTTTTGTTTCCAACATAAAAGCATCTCCTTTATGTGCCTATCAATATGTTCTGGATTTATTTTATTTTATACTAGAGGCCCAGTGCACGACATTCATGCACTCAGAGTGGGGTGGGTCCCTCAGCCCGGCCTGCACCCTCTCGCAGTCCAGGAGCCCTTGGGGGATGTTCGACTGACGGCTTAGTCTGGCTCCCCACTAAGCCAGCAAGAGGACATCCTTAGCACTGCTCCCGCCTCCACTGCTGTGCTTGCCAGCCTGTGAGCCCTGCTTCTGGCTGAGTGGCGCTCCCCCTGTGGGAGCACACTGACAACTAGAGGACAGCTCCTGCATTAAGCGTCTGCCCCCTGGTGGTCAGTGAGCATCATAGCAACCGGTCATTCTACCGTTCAGTCGATTTGCATATTACCCTTTTATTATATAGGATTTTTATTCATTTCAAAGAGGAAGGGAGAGGGAAAGAGAGAAACATCAACGATGAGAGAAAATCATTGATCAGCTGCGTCCTGCACACCCCACCCCATACCTGGGACTGAGCCTGCAACCCGGCATGTGCCCTGATGGGGAATCAAACCGTGACCTCCTGGTTCATAGGTTGACGTTCAACCACTGAGCCACGCCAGCTGGGCATGTTCTGTTTTTTTGTTGTGTGTGTTTTTGTTTTTGTTTTTGTTTTTGTTTTTCAGAAGCAAGAACAAACCCTTCTTGGAATTAGTTAGAGCTTTTCAGCTTTGGGGAGAAACAACAGAGGCTGGTGCGTGATTATGTCTCCAAATGCATGAGGCAAAGCCATCAGCCAAGTTTCCTTTATTAGCTGCAGGATGAATGGAGGAACGAGCATGGCGCCCCTTTGCAGCGCCCCTGCGATGGGCCGGTGGTCAGCACCCGCAGTTTCAGGCCAAGGTGCATTCTTCGCTACAAGACCTGAAGACGTGGTGATGGTGGAGTGTTGCTTGTTCACAGCTGCCCTCCTGGGAAAGAGATGGGAGGGCCTGGTTCTTACTGCCTTCTCAAAGAGTACTGCCTCAGGGTCTTACAAATTTCCCTTTTTCATCTCCCCACTCCAAGAAGTGGAAACATATGACTGGACGTATAAAATGTCTCTTATGTCTGTGCTAAAGAATACATTCTGTTAGGAAACCCAGGAGGCTGCTCCAAGGCCGTGAGAAGGTGCAGGTGGAGAAGGCTGCAGGGGCTGCCAGAGGAGGAGGCAGGATGAATCCGGCGGCCAGGCAGGCTGACTTCATCTGCCCAGCTCAGCCCTGAACGGCTGAGGAATCTGGGCTTGGAATAGACCTGAAAAGCGAGAGGAACCTTTCGAGTGGTTGAGAGAGCTTCACGAAACCCCACAGACCTCCCATTTATTTCACGCAATGCTAGGGGGTCTGTAAGGTGAGAACTCGCAGCCCCTGCCCACATTGGAATCGCCTGGAGATGAAACTGGGATTTAAACAGTTCCCACACCCAGGCCACATCCCAGACTCATTATGTCAGAATCTCTGGGAACCAGATGACGGCAGTTTGAAGGCCTTCTGGTGGTCCAGTGTGCAGCCAGACTGAACCCTAGTGTGGGGGAGTCAGGACATCCTCAATGGGACGAAAGGGCCATGCAGGTGGAGGAGTCCCCAAGGCTCCAGCGCGCCCCCTACCTTCTATAGACTCACCACCTCCTGCCGCCCACCTGGCCTCACTCCAGCCTCAAAGACCTGAGTCCTGGCTCTCACACAGAGACGGCAGCACTTTAAAACACTCTATAAATTGCCCAGCCCACGTGGTCCAGCCTCAACCTATGAACCAGGAGGTCATGGTTGGGTTGAGGCACATGCCTGGGTTGTGGGCTTGATCCCCAGTGTGGGGCATGCAGGAGGAAGCCAATCAATGGTTCTCTCTTGTCATTGATGTTTCCATCTCTCTCCCTCTCCCTTATTCTCTGAAATCAATAAAAATATATTTTAAAATAAAATACTCTATAAATGGATTGAAATCACTGGCTTTATTTTTTTCAGTCATTGAGACCAGATCAAATCCTTTCCAATGGCCAATGACAGGAAACCTCTGAAAAATAAGAGCAGTGGGAAAGAGCCAGAGTCTGAGCAAAGAAAATCCTATCTAATAAAAGAGTAATATGCAAATTAACCATCACTCCGCTACACCCACAAGCCATGCCCACCAGCCAATCAGGAGAAAATATGCAAATTAACCCAACCAAGATGGCTGCAGCCACAGAGTGAGCAGGAGGCTTGGGTTTCCCCCACAATGGAGGAATCCAAGCTTTCCACACACCCTGGCCTGCCTTGGCCTCCACTCAAGGCTACAAAGTTTCAATTATAGAAGATAAATAAATCCCAGATACCAGGGCCTCTGCTTGGGTCACTGGGGGGCATGGCCAGCCTGCAAACCACCACAGGCCCCTCACCCAAGCCACCCCACACCCCAAGGGAACCCCCACGCTGATCTGGGACACCTTTCAAGGCAAACCAGCCAGTCCCCACCCGTACACCAGGCCTCTATCTTATCTAATAAAAGAGTAATATGCAAATTGACCATTACTCCAACACAAAAGATGGCTGCCCCTATGTGGTCAAAGATCCTGCCCCCATGTGGACAAAAGAAGGTCACCACAAGATGGCCAGTAGGGTAGGACAGTTGGGAGGGACCAGGCCTGCAGAGGAGGGAAGTTGGGGGCGACTGGGCCTGCAGGGAAGGGCAGTTGGGGGTGATCAAGCCTGCAGGGGAGGGCAGTTAGGGGTGACCAGGCCAGCAGAGGAGGGAAGTTGGGGGCGACTGGGCCTGCAGGGAAGGGCAGTTGTGGGGGACCCAGGCCTGCAGGGGAGAGCAGTTGGGGGGGACCAGGCCTGCAGTAGAGGGCAGTTGGGGGGGACCAGACCTGCAGGGGAGGGCAGTTAGGGGCAATCAGGCTGGCAGGGAAGCAGTTAGGCATCAATCAGGCTCTCAGGGGAGTGTTTAGGGGGTGATCAGGCTGGCAGACAGAAGTGGTTAGGGGCAATCAGGAAGGCAGGCAGGTGAGCAGTTGGGAGCCAGCAGTCCTGGATTGTGAGAGGGATGTCCGACTGCCCTCAAGGGGTCCCATATTGGAGAGGGTGCAGGCTGGGCTGAGGGACACACACCCCCCGTGCATGAATTTCGTGCACTGGGCCTCTAGTCTATAATAATAAAAACGTAATATGCTAATTAGACGGACGGCTGAACCACCTTCTGGCCGAAGCCGGGGCTGTGAGAGCGGAGCCCCTTGCACGAATTTCCTGCATCGGGCCTCTACTGTAGTATAAAGACTCAATAGATAAGGTGGTACAGACACACACCTATAGGCAGGAGGGGAAAGCCTGGGGGTGCTGGCTCTAGCGCTCCCTGCTAGCCCACAGCGGCCTGGTCCTGGGAGTCCTGTGGTGAACTTGGGCATTCAGGCATGGAAGTGGCGGCACTTGGCCTCTGCTGTCCACCCAGGAGCCCTGGGTGGAGAAACGCGGAGAAGACGGGTTGACCTACTGCTGAAAGCAGGGCTGCCCTAGTGCCCTAAAGAATGTGTTTATTTCTAAACATTTGTTGAAATCTCTTGATGGCCAGTGACCATAAAATAGTGTTCTCATCACTGTTATAAAGACCTAAGTGTGTGTATTATAAAGACCATTGATGTTTTTAAAATAGATAATTTTTATTGCATTTACTGGTTAATAAAATTATACAGGTTTCAGGTATATAATTCTAAACCAAAAAAAAAAAAAATGGTACTTAGAATTTATCCTAGTTATTATAGTGTGAGATATTGGTCCAGAATTTAGATTGTGACATTTCAAATCAATGGGGAAAATATGGACTATTTTATAAATGTTGCTTCAACCAGATAGCCATCTGGAAAAAATTAAGTTGGACTAATATCTTACACTATAGCTAGGATACATTCTAAGTGATCAAAATTGTAATTGTAAAAAATAAAACAAAATAATTTTCTACATGGTGAGAAAAAATTTTTAACATTTAAAAGAGAAATAAAAATAAGGGGGAAATATTTAAAACTCATATTACAGAGGACTGAGCTACAGAATTATAAAAAAAAAAAAAAAACCTTCTCTACGAATTGTTAAGTAAACAGGAAAAATGGACAAATAATATGAAGTTTCCAGAGGAGATATGCAAGTGACTTTTTTAAAATATTTTTTTATTGATTTCAGAGAGGAAAGGAGAGGGAGAGAGAGTTAGGAACATCAATGATGAGAGAGAATCATTGATCCGCTGCCCCCTGCACACCCCCTACTAGGGATCTAGCCTGCAACCCGGGCATGTACCCTTGATTGGAATAGAACCCGGGACCCTTCAGTCTGCAGGCTGATGCTCTGTCCACTGAGCCAAACCAGCTAGGGAATAAATGGCTTTTAAATATATGAAAATACATTCAACCTCATTCACAACAAGAAAATAAATTACAACTAAACTGGGTTATCATTTCCCAGTAATACCAGATTGTTAATATATATATATATATATATATATATATATATATATATATATATATATATATATAGAAACCAGTCTGTGGAAAGAGAAATACTCTCTTACATTGTTGGTAAAAATTAAATTAGTACAATCATTATAAAGAACAATTTGTCTTAGAGAGCAATCAAAGGACTTGTATGCATGCATATTAGCATAACCAATGGACACAGACACTGGGGCTGTGGGGGCTTGCCCAGGGTGGGAATGGCTGGGGGGGGGGGTAGTCTATTGGGGAAAAAGGAGACATATGTAAAACTTTAGACAATAAAAAAAGAACAATTTGTCAATATATTTAAATTATTAAAAAATGAGCTATACAATGAAAAGAGTATTCAGTAATAAAAAGAAATGAAGTACTGATACATGCTATAATACAGATGAAACTAGAAAACATACTAAGAAAAAAAAAACCCAGTCAGCAAAGTCTATGTTGTATGATTCTGTTTATATGAAATGTCCAGAATAGGCAGATCTATAAAGACAGAAAGTACATTAGTGGTTGCCTAGGGTTGAGGGATTGGAGGAAAAGGAGTAACTGCTAACGGCACCGAGTTCCTTTTGGGGTGATATAATTGGATTTATCACACTTCACAGGTGTTGCTTTGCTTACAAATGGAAGGCAAGACATTCCACCAGCAAAATGATTTCAACTCACTTTATTACGGTGGTCTGGACTGAATATAAAAATGGACAATGACCACACCACATACAAAAGCAGAACTCTGCCACAATCTGCAGCACTCAGCCCAGGACACCAACCCCGTATCTACCGTAACCAGCCTGGAAGCCTACCTGCTACCTATAAGTCAGACTTGTAGGAAGTCAGAGCACTACCTCCAACAATTGGTCCAGAAAGCCAGACAATACCACCAAACAGCCAGAACTTGATTAGCAACTGACAGCTTTTCTAATTTTTGCTCCTGCTTGCAGCTTAGGACCGACCCGAGGAAGCCAAGTGTGCATCCTAACCAATAACATAGAATGCCTGGCTTCTAGTGACCCCACTCCAAATCCTCTAGGCCAGTGATGGCGAACCTCTGACACGCGTGTCAGTGCCATTTCTGATGACACGCGGCCGCTGAGGCAGCCGCATGCCGAGGATGAAACATTTATGTTATTTAAACTATAAATACCGCGAAATAATGTTTTTTCCTCAAAGGGACACACTACCCGAGTTATGCTCAGTTTTTTGGCGAAGTTTGAAACACCAAGCTCAAAAGGTTGCCCATCACTGCTCTAGGCTAACAGCCATCCATCAAGGCGCCTGAGCCTGCCCTTTTGCTCTTTACAGATCTTTCCCTCTCCTTTGCTTGCCTTTGCGTCTCTGCCAAAGTGATGGTGGCTGACGCATTTGGATAGCCTCTGCTTATTCTCCTTCATTGGTCTTCGTTTACCTTCAACTAAAAAACATTGACTTGTACACTTTCAAGGGATGAACTGCAAGATATTTGATTTATATCTCAATAAAGATGCTTAAAAAATGAGCCTTTTCAGTAAAATCTCAGCCATCTCATGTAGCAGTATTTTCACCGATACATATTCTAGGACCTAGGGCAAGGGAAACAAAGAAAAAATAAATGAGACAGCATCAAACTAAAAAAAAATTCTGCACAGTGAAAGAAACCACCAACAAAATGAAAAGGGAGCCCACTGAATGGGAGAACATATTGACCAATGATACATCTGATAAGGGGTTAATTTCCAAAATACTATATGAAGAATTTATACAACTCAACACCAGGAAGACAAATAATCCAACTAAAAAAATAGGTAAAGGACCTGAATAGACACTTCCCCAAAGAGAACATACAAATGGCCAAGAGGCATATGAAAAAATGCTCACCATCACTAATCATCAAAGAGATGCAAAGGAAAATTACATTGAGTTATCACCTTACACCTATCAGAATGGCTTCCACCAATCTATAATAATAAAAGCATAATTTGCTAATTAGACCAGACGTCCTTCCGGACAAAGCCAGGGCTTCAAGGGAAGCCCAGGTCCCAGGTGCCTGCCGGCGGCCAGAGGGAAGCCGGTGCCCGCAGCCAGGGGAAGGAAGGCCTAGTCTTGCGCGAATGTCGTGCATCAGGCCTCTAGTAAATTAATAAACAAGTGCTGGTGACGTTGTGGAGAAAGAGAACTGTAGTGCACTGTTGGTGGGAAGGCAGATGGGTGTAGCCACTGAGGAAAACAGTATGGAGTTTCCTCAAAATATTAAAAATGGAACTGCCTTTTGACCCAGCAATCCCACTTTTGGGAATCCAGAAACACCAATCAGAAAGAATATATGGACCCCTATGTTCACAGAAGTGTTATTTACAATAGCTAACATCTTGAAACAGCTCAAGTGCCCATCAGTAGATGAATGGATTAAAAAGCTGTGGTACATTTATACCACGGAATACTATGCAGCTGTTAAAAAAGAAGGACCTCTTACATTTTAAGACAGCATGGATGGACCTGGTGATTATATGCTAAGTAAAGTAAGCAGTCAGAGAAAGACAAGTATCACATGATCTCACTTATATGTGGAATCTAATGAGCAAAATAAACTGACAAACAAAATAGGTGCAGAGGCATGAATACATGGAACAGAGGGACATACCTCAGAGGGGGAAAGGGTGGGATAAAGTGGAAGGTCCCTGCTTTTCATTATAAACTCTTTTTTTTTTTTACTTTTGTGAACAAAAAAAAAAATGGGCTACACAACAGACCTAACAAGCCTAGTCAGGGAATTACATGGCAGACCTGACAACTCAGTGACCAAAAGTAACCACATAGAATGATCTGATGAGAAATTCCCAACTGGGCAGGTCCTGGTGCATAGTCATGTCCCAGGCCTATGGCTTTCTTAGTAAAAGACTCGTTTTTATCTTAAGCCAGCCCTGCCCATCGTTCTTTTGCTTCTAAGATAATATGCCTTTGAAATATCAGAGTAATTTTCTTTTCCAGACCCCTCAGAGGCACCAGAGCACAACCACAAAACTTCTCATTATTATCTTGTTGCCGCATACCATTTCTTTTTTTAAAAATTTCTTTATTGATTAAGGTGTCACATATTTGTCCTCATCCCCCCATTCCCATCCCACACCCCTCCCCACGGATGCCCCCACACCCCTGTTGTCCTTAACCATTGGTTAGGCTTGTATGCACGCACACAAGTCCTTTGGTTGATCTCTCCCCCCTACCCCCACCTTCCCCTACCCACCCTCTGAGGCCCGACAGTCCGATCGATGCCTCCTTGTTTCTGGGTCTGTTCTTGTTCATCAGTCTATGTTGTTCATCATTTCCCCTAGATGAGTGAGATCATGTGTTACTAGAAATATACTTATAAGAACCGAATTTGAGACGAGCAATAATAGTTATGCTGACAGGCAAATGAATCAGTCTGTAGTGAGTTTCTTTCTGAACCAACAGTTCTTTTGAGACCCAATTTCAATGTCCACCAGTTCCTTATGTGTACATGTCGGCACTGACTTTTCAGCTCTGGATGGTGGACAAATGGTGGTAATGCAGGTCCGACTCCCTCTGGTTTGGTCTCGCCCGGACCCAGGGGCACAGCTTCACCCGGACTCAGGGGCACGTGGCCTCACCTGGACCCAGGTGCGCGTGGCCTCACCCGGACCCGGGACCCAGCCTCACCCGGATCCAGGGGCGCGTGGCCTCTCCCGGACCCGGGATCCAGCTTCACCCGGACCCAGGGGCGCGTGGCCTCTCCCAGACCCAGGGGGGCGGCCTCACCCAGACCCGGGACCCAGCCTCACCCGGACCCAGGGGCGCGTGGCCTCTCCCGGACCCGGGATCCAGCTTCACCCGGACCCAGGGGCGCGTGGCCTCTCCCAGACCCAGGGGGGCGGCCTCACCCGGACCCGGGACCCAGCCTCACCCGGATGCATACCATTTCTATTTACTGTAAATGTTAGCTATCCTGTGCCCACCAATGTAAAAGAAGTATCTATTTCTTGTTCAAAAACAAAATTCAACTACCCTGGCTGGTGTGGCTCAGTTAACTGAGTGTCATGTCATGCACCTAAAGGTGGCTGGTTCGATTCCTGTTCTGGGAGCATGTCCCAGTTTCAGGTTCAACCCCTGGTAGGGGGAATGCAGGAGGCAGCCAATGGATCTCTCTCTCTCTTTCTCTCTCTCTCTCTCTCTCTCTCTCTTCCTCTTTCTTTCTTCCTCCTCTATCTTCCTTTCTCTCTAAAAAAATTTAAAATTAACAAAAATCAACTTTAAATTTAAAGATCTAATTGTCTTTATTAAGCAATTCATGAATCTAGCAACTAGAAGGACCCTCAGGAGGTTGTACAAAATGAAAGGTTTCTAGAGGAAGAATGGCAGGTGGGACAAGGGAGCTAACTCTTTGGGGGAAAAGAACCGGAGGGTTTTTATCATGCAGATTGATAAAAATAAACGGGGGATGGAGAAGACCCATGTGGCAGATTACCTCACTGGTATTGAACAGGAAACTCCAGGCTAGTTGATAAGATTATGTTTCTGGGCGAGGTGGAAATTACAGTTAGGTCAGGTATTAAATCTAGCCTTGGTATCATGGGCTTTTAGCATAAGTGACACCATTTGGAGCGTGTGGTTTTCTCTTTAACACTCTTTATCTTTTATCCAATCCTAGCATTTTCCCAAATGCTCTCTCCGGCCTCCTTAACTTCCAACTTCTCCTTTGGTTCTAAATGTATAAAAACAAAGGCAAAACGGCCATTCTTGGGAGCACTTCCTTCATTCATGGACATCTTGCTTCCAGGCATGTCCTTGGTTGTTGGCTTAAATAAACTCATAAAATTTGTCTGTACATTTTGACTTTCTTTTGTTGACACTTTTTTTAAATCACATACATACATTACTTTGATTCGGAAATAAAAAGAAGAGCTACAAGAAGTAAGGCAGAGAAGCCAGCGTAGCAGGATTGATGGCTCCCCATGCAAAGTCAAGCTCTGAGGCTCTATGGAGGGAAATAAAGGTGGGGGACTGAGAGGCCCTTCTGGGCAGGGTGGGGCCTGTGTCGGAGGCAGAGGCAGCCTGCCGATTGCAAGTGCGTGATATTGTGATTTATAATAAGAAATTTATATATTGCCTTCTTGTTGCTAGCACAGAGCTAAATCCTTGGACTTCCTGAATGCTGAAAGCAATAAAGCTGCCTGCTGTTATGTTAATGAGGTGTCTTTTGGAGGTACCCAAGGATGGGCTGGTTGCCAGAGGAGCCAATCACGGGATTGGAGGGTTGAAACTTTCTCCCACCCTCTGACTTCCAGGGCGAACAGAAAGGCTGGAGGTTGAATCAGTCACCCATGGCTGATGATTTAATCAACCATGACTCAGAAAAGGCCCCAGAAAGGCCCAATGGAAGAGGCTCCTGAGAGCTTCCTTCTGGATAGGTGAGCATGTGGAGATGTGGGGGGAGTGGCCTGTGAGCTCGGAGGAGGCCTGCAAACTGCCCGCCTTCCCCAGACCTTGCCCTTTGCTTCTCTTCCACGGGCTGCTCCTGAGTTACATCCTTTGATGTAAACAGTGATCTAGGATGTAAATGTTCCTCTGAGTTCTGTGAGCCCTGCTAGCAAATTAACCGAACCTGAGGAATGAGTCTTGGGAACCTCCAATCTGCAGCCAGTCAGTCCTTCAGAACAACAGGTAACAATCTGGGCTCTCGACTGGCTTCGGAAGTGGGGGACAGTTTTGCAGGACTGAGCCCTTACCCTGTGGGTTCTGACGCTATCTTCAGGTAGACAGTTTCAAAACTGAGTTGAATTGTAGGATACCCAGCTGGTGTTCGAAGAATTGTTTTTGGTGTGGGGTACCAGAACTCATTTAGGGGGTAAAATAGGAGGGAACTATGGGAGTTTGATCTTGCTTCTCCATCATGCTTCACCACCTTGGAATAAACAGTGCCTGCCTACACCTGCAGCCTGGTCCCGGTCTCCCCAGGTGTCCCATCAAGCCAGCACAGAAACTGTTGTAGTGTACCCCGAATCTCACAAAGGACGCCTCAATCAAGAAGTCGAATTGTGGAGTCATTTATAAAAGGCCAGCGGCTTACAAGGGGGCAATCAGCACTCCAAATCTCGCAGCCCCGAAATGCTCGCCACATCTGGCTTATATGCAGAATATCACAAAGGTATCAATTACATCTTTGGGTTTGGAATGAGGAACCTGGTTTGTAAAAGATGAGACAGAGGGCCGAAAACCAGAACTACAGGCTTTATTAGAGGAGAAGGACCCCTGCCGGGCTGCCCCGAAAGGGGGAGTAGCCCACATGCAGAGGGGAACATGCCTTTTGAGGGGAGGAAAGGGAAGGGATGGGGCTTAGGGTACTCAGCACGCGCTGATTGGTGGTTTCATATAAGGCACATGATTAGGCACTTAGGTACTTAGGAATCAAGAGCTTAGGGTATTTGTCAGGTGCTGATTGGTGGTTCAATGTACAGTCCATATAAGGTGACTGGTTAGATGCTCAAGAATGTCCAGGCTGCCGGTGCAGTTTACGTCATACCCCGTCCATCAGTTGGGGGAAGGGAGGATCTATCAGTTTGCACAAAGCAGTTACAGAAGCAAAATTGAGCAAGTTAGTTATCTATAAAGATTAAGTATAGTTTTGGGTCTACGGATCACTGAATCAACAGAAACACATTATCTGGGGCCACTGAGGCAAGTTAGAATAATTGTGCTGTCCTGGTCTTGGGACCACTGAGTCAACCGGAATGCATTATCTGTAGCTACTGAGACAATTTAGGATAATTGTGCTGTCCTGGTTCCCAGGTACAGAAGAATATGCTTCGATAACCAGTAAGATCACAATCAATGGGATATTCAAACCACCATCAATGGAGTATTCAATCGATTGGGATAGCATACATAAGTTCAGAAAATCAAAATAACTTTTCTATTGTTTTAGCAAGCAAATAAGTATAGAACCCAAAACAGCAGGGTTAAAGTTAAAGTTAAAACTGCAGTTTCTACCTGAGATGATTGCTACCATACTTCAAAACCCTGTGCTTTGGAGAAAGAGAAGCAGCTGGCAACTGACTGAGCTCCCTTACTCTCTCCCTCCTGGAACAAATGATTATCTGATGCCCAGGACTCTCTCGCCTCAGGACACCCCTACCTGGCTCAGCTTCAGCACCCATTGGGGCTGACACGGTAGGTATGTGCTTTCATAGCTGCCTGCAAAACAATACCCCGGTGGCAAATGGGTTCACACATTAAAATTACTGATGTTAAAAGAGCAAGCACTGCCCTGGCTGCGTGGCTCATTTGGCTGGAGAGTCATCCATACAATAAAGGGTTTCAGGTTTGATTCCCAGTCAGGGCACATACCTAGGTTTTGAGTTCAGTCCTTGGGAGGCAACAAATCGATGTCTCTCTCTCTCTCTCTCTCTCTCTCTCTCTCTCTCTCTTCCTCTCTCGCTCTCAAATCAGTAAACATATTCTTGGGTGAGGATCAAATAAATACATCTATATATATATATATATAAAAGCCTAAGTGACCAAATGACTGAACTACTAGTCGCTATGACGTGCACTGACCACCAGGGGGCAGATACTCAATGCAGGAGTTGCCTCAAGGTGATGAGTGTGCTCCCACAATGGGAGCGCCACTCAGCTGACTGACCCACCAGCCCGGCAGCAGCCACTCACTCCCTTAGTAGTCCTGCAGGTCCAATCTCCAGAGAACAGGCCAGACACCGATGGACCAGCACCGCCTGCACTATCCCAACAGCGCTGCCAGCCTCCTGGAAGTCAGCCTCCAGCACCGTGGCCACTTCCTCTCCTTAGACACTCAGCAAGGAAGAAATAATTTAAAAGCGGCCATCAGGCACCAGGGGGCTCCCGACAACCTGCAGGAACATCAGTGGGATGGATCTGGATCCCCTGCTGGCAAGGGCATCCCACCACCTGCCTGGAGGGCCCATCGCATCCCGGCCACCCCCCTAGGGATGGGCGCCAGACACAGGGATCACGCTGGCCAGCGCCACTGCACCAGTGGGAGCCTGCGGCAGGAACAGCGAGGCCGGGATGAGCGGGAGCGGCAGGTGTAGTTGGACTGTGGGTTTTGAGAGCCCCGCAGGCCACCCTGAGGGACCCCACCCATGCTCGAATTCCTGCACTGGGCCTCTAGTAAGTAAGTAAATAAATAAATAAATAAATAAATAGCAGAAGCACTTCAAAAGGAAAACAAAGAATAGGTTTCATCAAAAACAAAACTATTAGCAGAGACTAAACACATTTAAATTAGCTTAATTTTTAAAATTTAAGGAAAAGCCCCAGCCAGATAGAGCTCAGTGGATAGAGCATCTGCCCTCAGACTGAAGGGACCTGGGTTCAATTCTAGTCAAGGGCATGTACCTGGGTTGCAGGCTCGATCCCGGCCCTGGTCAGGGCACATGCAGGAGGTGTCTCTCTCACATCATGTGTCTCTCTGTCTCTCCCATTCCCTTCCATTCTGTCTAAAAATTAATGGAAAACATATCCTTCAGTGAGGATTAACAAAAAAAAATCCTATTTCTATAAGAAGCAGATGCCACAGTGACAGGGACATGGGACATTTTCTTCTTAGAAGTTTATATTTCAAAGGGATGGCTTCCTGATCTTCAGGGGGGAAAACACATTTCCAGGTTGTAAAGCTGACAACTCGGGAGGAGGTTTATAAAATGTACATTACATTAATTAATCATTAAAATGTACATATATGTGTATCCCTTCATGCATATGTTCTTCACTCGGTGGGACCATCCTTCCCTGTGCAAATTGCAAAAGGTTTAGCATCCTTTGCCCCACCACAAAATACCAGTAATGTCCAACTCACCCCAAGCATTGTGGCAACAACAACAACAAAAGAGAGAGTGAGGCGGGATGGCGGGAGGGAGAAAAGAAAACTGTCCTCGCAGGTTTTCAAATACCTCCTGGAAGGGATATGCCCAGCTCAGGTGGCCAACTCACTTGGACTCGTTCAGAAAGTTCCCCTTTAACTTCCCTGATTTTAGCCTTGAGAGTTCCAGGTCCCAGAAAACCCATCAACTCCAGGCAAACCAGCACTGTTGGTCACCCTAACTCCCCACCACACACATGCCCTCACACACTCATCATCATCATCAAATTATGTGCATGTGGCACTGGGTGTGGACTCAGTTCGGCCCTTCACCAGCTCTGGGACTAAGCAAGTGTCTTTACAGCTTTGGTTGGGAGCTCTTTTGTCTGTTCCATGGAATCGTGCATCCGGGCTGGTGTGACAATTCAGCACCAAATCAACCTCTCCTGGGAACTCAGGCCTCAGTGCCCAGGCCAATTTTCACTTCTCTCCTCTCAAATCAGCTTATTGTGCCCAAGTGTTACTCTATCCGGATCCCTGTGTGAGCAAGGAGGTGCCTTTGCACCGTGGCTGGCAGGTAGGAGGTGCTTGGCAAGGATTGGTTAATAGCTGTTTAATTAATCCCCTAGTGCACTTGTGCCTCCCTCAGAGCTGCCACTGTGACATCACAGCGCTCCTTGTTGGCCTTCCTGGACTGAATGTTTTCTCAGGATGACCGTCACCACAGACTCAAGTGACCCCCACTTACTGGTGTACGTGTTCCCAGTGGGAGCTGCGTGAGCCTGCCCCAGGGGTGTGATTTCAGAAGGACTTTATTCACCCAAGTGTTCCCACCGGGGGGCTCCTAATCAGTGCTCAGTCTCTTTTCCTTGTGCCAGTGAAATGCGCTCATGAGGTCTTCTCGGTCATTTCTCCTCGATGGGAACCCTGCCGCTGGATTCAGCCTTGAGAGGGTCTTGGAAGGCAGAGGGTGGGGAGACCAAGAAGGAAGTGGCCCTAGAGAAGGTCAAGGGCATCAGTGGTCATAATCAGGTTCCCTGGGCGTCTGACACAGAAGGTGACCTCCTCACACTGTCTCCTGGTACACACCCTGAGTCTGTACCCTGTGGACACGTGTAGTGGGCTGTTGTCCCCAACTAAAGCCGTTCCTGAGGGCAGAGACTCTGATATACAGTAGCGCTGAGCACAGACTGGTTGCTTCAAAACAATTCTGCTAAAAAGAATAATTGTTCCAGAATGACACTCTGCAGTGATACCATACAGTGGATAGAATGGGACATTAATTACTTTTATAGACTACACCCCCTAGAATTAAGTAATTTACCAACAGAGACATGGTCAGTGTCCTTGAGACAGCTTCAACGGTGAACCACTGTGAGTGCCCCAAGCAAGGGAATCGTTCTGCTGAGTTGGGGGAAGTTGGGGGTGGAAGGTTCTGTGGTCCAGGAAAGGAAAGGAGGTAAACTTAGATGACAGAGAGACTGACGAAGGGTTAAAATAATGCTGCAAAGTTACCAAGTGCCTCACCTGAAACTAATCCACCCAGCAGATGGGGCTGGCCACCATCATACCCTTTACCTCATTAAATTTTTCAATTAAATTTGAAACTATTATTTTTATCAGAGAAATCAATGACAGAGTTGCCAGGTAAAATATAATATGCCCAAATGTGTTCCAAATATTGCATGGGACTTATACCTTTAAAAATTGTTCATTATTGCACTCCCTCAGTTGGTTGGACAAAGTCCCGTACACCAAAAGATTGCAACCAAAAGATTGCAGGCTTGATCATACCAGAGGCAACCAACTGATGTTTCTCTCACACTGATGTTTTTCTCTCTCTCTCCATTCCTCTTTCTCTGACATCAATTAAAAGAAAACATATCCTTCCATGAGAATTTTAAAAAAACATGTTCATTATTTATCTGGAATTCAAATGTAAATGAGCTATCTGTGTGATTTTTTTAATCCTCACCCGAGAATATGTTTTGTTGAGTTTTAGAGAGAGAATCGTTGATCAGTTGCCTCCTGTACATGCCCCAGCTGAAGATTGAATCGACAGCTTAGGTATGTGCCCTGATTGGGAATTGAACCCACAACCTTTTGGTGCATGTAATGACGCTCCAACCAGCTGAGCCACCTGCCAGGGCAGCTGTCTGTGTTTTTATTTGCTAAATCTGGCCATACTAGTCAATGATGTACAGGATTCATTCACGGAAATCCAAGAATTCCAGCTTACCCCCAAGGAAATACCTTTAAAGAGACACAACCCTTAACTTATACATACACACATCAGACCACAAGATGTAGAGAATCGCTCTTCCTTTAATCTATGTCATGTTATTTTGACAACCTTCAGGTCAAACTCAGATTCTCAGTTATAAGCACATTGCCTCGTTTTATCTGTGGAACAGATGAGGCCTCATGCATCAGAATGACCTTGGGGTTGATCTGAAGTGTTAGAAGCCGTGTCTCTTGAAGTATTTGGCTCGTGCAAGGACATCATTGCAGAAGTCACAGCCCAGGTCCTGGCTGCTTCTGACATAGCTGGGCCCTCCGACGTAGGCACAGAGCCCACCTGCAGGGGCGAGACAGATTCATGCTGACCCACAGCCCTCGTTGCTTCAGGGTGCTCAGCAGTCAACTTAGATTCCCTTTCCTCATGTTCACCAGGAAGCAGAGGTCTCGGGGAGTCTGGCACGTGTATTACATTGGTCCCTATTGTCCCCTGCCGTGAAAGCGCCGACCCTGGGTTCCCCCTACCTCTCAGGTACTGGTCGGGGCTCCAGGTCGGGAACCTCCTCTGGATTTCTTTGATTCTAACAGTCAGGACCTCAGTCATCTGGGACAGCTGGGACTCGCTGATCCATGTTGTGGGGACATAGTGGCCAGTGTCCTAGAGGGGGCGGGCAGAGGAGAAGCCAGGTGAGCCAAATGCGCGGGTGATGTGGCTTCCTACCGTCAGTGCTTTCTCATGGCCCCTCTCTTTCTCGCCTCCTCCTGCGGAAGAACAGAGGCCACTTTCTGTCTCCCTGGGGACAAGCAGTAAAGCGACAAGATTTGGTCAAAGGAATGAAGGAGCAGACAGGTGCCTGCTGCCTCACTGCGTTGGCGAGAGGCAGGCTGGAAGCCACAGCTGACTGGGAAGGGGGGTTCCTGCCTGATGCCCTCCTTCAACGCCGCAACCACAAACCCTCCCACCGCTCAGAAAGGGTTTCCTATCCGGACTTGTAATTATCCTTCCAGATAATCCGAAGGTCTAAAGGTGCCACTAACTTTTGTCCCACACCCCTGGTTACCATTCCATACATGTTTCACCGTATTTAGAAGAAGTATCTGACTCAGGGAAATTCTTTCTTCACCTTTAAAGGAGATGGACTCATCCTTTTCCCAAGAACAAGGTTTTACAAAGGGGGCAGAGCAGGGTGGCTGGACTGATGCGGCCCCAACCACCCGGGCTGTCCTTGGGCCCAGGCTACGTTTTCCGGCTGCCCTGTGACTTTACAGCAATGGCAACCTTCTCATACATTCACTTTCTCATCTGCCCAAATTCATCTGATTATTGGATACTTTTAAATTGTATGGTATCATATAAAGTACTAATGGGAAGCCAATTTAAAGTTCATTGAGGAAACTTTTTCCTAAAAGTTTAAACAATGACTGCACTACTTACAGGTTTCTCTGCAACTATAACAATGTGAAATGTAATAGAAAAGACTGTGGTCCCATCATCTCGCCTGCCATTCACCCATTCTCCCCGGGTCGCTCAGTTGGTTAGAGTGTTGTCCTGATACGTCAAGGTTGCGGGTTTGATCCCCGGTCAGGGCACATACAAGAATCAACCAATGAATGCATAAATAAGTGGAACAACAAATCAATGTTTCTCGCTCTCTTGCTCTCCCTCTCTCTCCCTTCCCCCCTCCCTCTCTCTCTTTCTCAAACAAAAACAAAAACAACAAGTAAAACGTTTTAAAAAGCATGTGACCTTCAGAACTAAGAACTGTGTGGAAAGACAGGGATAAAGGAATTCGTATTTGCTGAGAATCTACTTTTTCACATTATTTCATTGAATCTTCATAACGATTCTGAGGATGGCATTTTCTAGGTGAGGAAACTGAGGCCCAGGGAGCTTAAATGCTTTATCCAAGGTCATGTGGTTACAAAATAGCAGAGCAAGGATTGGATCTATGGTATTTCTCTTGCAAAGCCTCACCAGAAATTCAGAATAGGGTACCAATGATGACACCCTGGACATAGCCTAACTTACTTGGAAAAGGAATTGTGGCTCAACATGAAGCAGAAATGGTGCTGCTCGTCCCTCTCAGGCAGAGAGCCTGGAGGCTGTGCCCCAGGAAGAGCATCCGCACACCAAATCCCAAGGTGTCCTCTTGGAGCTGTGCCACGCAGCACGGCGGCCACGTGGAGGGTTACCTGTGCCACCCTGACTCCATCGTCCACATTGCCCGCGTGGACCAGAAGGTTCCCGCCAGGATACTCCCTGGACACGACACCCGCGATCACGGCAGGATCCATGCAGTACTTTTGGCCAACGGTGCGCATCATGGGTTGGTATCTCAGGAGGTACGGCATGTCGATCTCAGCCAGCCTCTCAGAGGCACGGACTCCTACAGCAAACACAGAAGCAGGTGTGGCTTGGTGTGACTTACCCCCAAACATGAGCTCAAACGGAGAGAGAAAGTACACGCCAAGCATCTGGGCAGCAGCTGAGGACTGAGAAGCTCATGTTCGGGTCTGGGACCTCTGGTGGCCATTCCTGGAACTGAGATTACGAGTCTCCTTTGAGCTTGAGTTGGCGTCCCCTGAGGCAGTGTCCTCTGTGGCCACCACCGCCTCAGCTGGGGCAGCTCGCCTCCTCCTGGAGAATCTCATGGGCACAGGCCCCAATGGTCCCATCCTCAGCATCCAAACAGGCTTGCCCGGTTAAATGCATGCCCTTCAGCTACGACAAGCACATGATGTGAGGGAAGAATTCTCCCACACCCTTCCAGAAGTCCTTGGTCCCTTTCCTGACAGGCGTGCTCACGCTGGCCCACCTTTCCACCCTACAGTGCTCCCGGAAATCATGTGGGCTTAACCCTTTATGAAATACCAAGAACGCTAGGCAACGTGAAAGCCAATCCCACTTCCCCTGGCAGCCCCCTTAACCTTCTAAGCACTTCTGTGCTTTCAAAAGCACTCTCGGCACATGACTGACCAGAGTTCGCAACAACACTGTCAAGTAGGTACTATTATCCCCATTTCAGCAGAGGCTCGGGGGAGCTAAGGGACTTCAGAGCCAGCGCTCAACAACGTCTTTGGACTCCATGTCCAGTGCTCTTTCCACCACTCCGTGGGGTGGGACTGTGGGAAACAGTGGGGACCAAAAGGGTATGTTGAGAGGATCAAAACCTGTGGGGAATGATGGGGACATAGGTGTGGGGCACCAGGGCAGGGGCAGAGTCTTGTTGGAGCCACCCTTGCCTGAAGGAATCACTTTCTGAGAAGAAGGAAGAGGAGGAGGAGGGTGAAATGGACAATGAGATTCTAGCTACCACAGTAGTTCAGGCCTCGGCGTCTTCCAATCCCACAAGATGCCCCGGGGGTGTCGAGGGTTCGGATGTTTCCGTAGCATCCCCAGTTGCCACTTTCAGATGAGTCTACAAATTGAGAGAATTTCAACCTAAGACATTGAGCTAGAGTAGTTCCAGCATCCTTCCACCCGTGAATGCAGTGGCATGAATAAACAAGGAGAACGTCTCTCCGCAGTGGAACCCTCCTGCAATTTACAGTACGTACAGTGACTAGGACATTATCACAGAACCTCCTCGGCACTAAATCCTCTCCTCATAGCCCGCAGACAGAGGAACTGCTGGCACATGTCTCCTTGCAAAGCCCTGGGTTGTCCAAAGCTGTTGAGTGGGTGGGTGTCTTGGGGTCAACTCAGAATGTCCCTGTAAGCCAGTTCTTCTCTTCATCTTATGTGAACTCTCAGCTCTGCTCCCTCCCATGCCCCTAACTTGTTGGTCTGTGAGATTCCATGTTTGCTCTGGAGAAACACATATAAAGCCTGGGCCTCCCTGGGCTCTCAGCCCAGACCCCAAGCAAAGGGACTGCTGATAAGTGCGACTTGGAGCTGGCTTCCCTGCTCTCGGTGCACACCTGTGTGGGTGCTTAAGGCCGCAAAGGGGGAGGGCACGTGGTGAGGTTCAAGGCCTGGTCTCCACGTGGGGCTCCCTCCTTCCACTTCCCTCTCTCTCTCTGCCCTTTATTCTCTCTTTCTTTAACTACCACTCATTCCCGGCACTGAAGGGGAGGAGAAATTTTACACAAAGACCACTCAGGAGGGCATTCCCGAGAACTCACCATGCACATCAGAAGGAGGGCACACACACCAGTAATAAGATACCTACAGGTGGCAAGAAATTGCCCCTTAAGATCATCATTCCACTGTTATAAACCTGTAAGGGCTTCTCGTTAGATTACTCTTTTTGATTTGTTTTATTCTTTCATGAGAGTAGCTTCTATCGTTAAATCTTAATGATGTGCAGGTCTATTGCTTATGATCATATGTGTACTGCATGTTTACTAAATGTAGTTTAAGGTTCTTTTTTCTTCTAAGACCTTTATGGGGTTGAATCTGAGAATACTAGTATTTTGGAGTACATACTTCTACTCTAAAAATGTTTGATGAATAATCTAAGAGAAATGA
The DNA here is from genome assembly GCF_951640355.1 of Cnephaeus nilssonii. NCBI lineage: Eukaryota > Metazoa > Chordata > Mammalia > Chiroptera > Vespertilionidae > Cnephaeus > Cnephaeus nilssonii. The sequence goes on along the minus strand of NC_137086.1, from coordinate 64,275,111 downwards.
GAAAATGAAATGACATGGCCTTTCGTGAGTATACTCAAAACTAAATGAGTCAACGTGCCCCTTTTTATTTTTTAATAAGGACACCCTACTTTTGTAACTGGTGACAAATACCCTTCATAGTAGCTAGTTGTGTCATTCATTGCTCCCTGCTTCCTAGTCGCTCCCTAACCACATTACATGTTCCTCCAAGTTCCTTATACTGTATTCCCAAAACGCCTTCTAGAAATTTAAAAGTATGTGTTGAATGAATAGGTCAACAAATAAGTGAATGAATGTAAGACTGACCCCATCTGAGAAATGTGTAGAACTTAGAGCCAGGAAAAGAAATTGCTTTTCTTGAGGAACTATGCTTCCTGCCTTTATTTCTCCAAAAGCGTGTACTTTCCCCTTTTTGCCCAGCTACAAGGAAACAGGACCAAATCTGAAATTCAAGCATTGTAACTATGTCCGCCTCGATGGTTAGCTTGGTCACATCCCCTGGACCCCCTCAATGCTGGTTTTCTACTGAGTTACATTTGTCTTATTGTTGTAAGCCGCCTCAACCCTCCCGTGGAAATATATGCTCTATTAATTAATTCAACAAGCACTTTTGGTGGAAGGGTTTCTGTAGAGAAACGATGAGCACTTATCAATGGCGAGCGCCCCCACCTTCAGGAGAAGCCCTCCTCCTGTCTCCTGTGAGGACAAGAGAGGCTGCCCTCAGCCTGTTACTCCTCCGGGACCTGGCGAACAGCTTAGGGAAAATAGCATTTCCACTGCAGTTTTCCGTCTCAGAAGTGCCACTACGATCCTGTGGGGATCCTTCCATCTCCAAGGTCATTTGGGAAAATGAAACGCACTCACCGGTGAGGGCTAGGAGGCCCAGAAGCAGCCACAGCACAGACATACCGCTGATCTGACTCCACGGGTCCTAAAGTGGTTTTAAAATACAAATTAGCTCGAAGATGTGAAAGTATCCATTGGCATAACAGCATGCAGTGTTTCTGTGGAAAGGTGTGGGGAAAGGAGAGCAAGTTCCCCCACATCTGAACTAAGAAAATCAATGAGTTGAATCATAATGAAAAAAGCAAAAGCAGGACGCTGCTCCATCCATCCTCTCAATTGCCTTAAAACGACGAGACTCCTGCTCGGCCCACAGGGACCAAGATGCCTTGGCCTCAGCCGGATCATAGTGCCCTGCCTCTGGACCCCGAACGGCAAGTTTCCGACGCATGTGCCCGGTCCCAATAGCCTCGTTATTATCAAAAGATAACACAGAAAGGAGAGAACTTGTGTCCGTGTTTCTCTCCATTGGGTTCCTCCTTCAGGTTAGCAGAAAGGCCGCACTCCCCTCGGTGTTTTGGCGCATACTCTGCTTTGGTTGTCGGAAGGAGCTGGAAGGCATTGCCCCCCTCTAAGCCCAGCCTGGGGGCTCAGACCCCCGTGGCCACTTTGAGCCACGATGCCATCCCCACTCTGTAAAACTCCTGGGCAGGAGCAAACCCGGGCGGGGGGATGGAGAGACAGGCTACTTCCACCACAAGCTGAGTCCCCATGAAGGCACGTCCTGGACAAAGGCCCGGGAGTAGACCCCGAAGTGCTTACTGCAGGGGAGACCTGACACTGGTCAACATCAGCCACTTGCCTCCCACTTGCTCTCGTGCACTTTCTCTTTCTTCCCAACATTCCTCTGATCACCCACCGTTCACCTGTCCAAAGAGCCTCGTTCCCCCCCAGCTGCCAAACAATTACACCAATGCCAAGCAGCATAGCTTGCCGTTGGCCCCGGGAGTGCAGGCGGAGCAGCCACCTGTCCCCACTTCCCCTCCCAGCAGCGCCTCCCACCGCCGGTGTTCCCATCGCCTCCCTCGGGCGCTGAGCCGGGCTACCTGTCATTTCAAATCATTACTATCATTATAGGTCGGAGTGTGCATTTAAACACGGCATTCGTCACTTTCATCATGCTTTTCTCATCTCTTTTGTGTCAAGGTTGTTCTTATGGGTGGTTCCTTGCAAACACCCAGAGAGATTACGTTTCAAGACAAAGGAGAGACTGTGCGGTGGGTGCTAGACTTTTTGGTGGGGGGATCATTTCGTAAGTCCAACCACTATACTGTCCACCTGAAAATGGATGTTAACTATAATGGGAAATTTTTTTAAATTCAAAACCAAAAAACCAAAAAGACAAAGGAGTAGTGAGGAAGACATTTGAGTTAAGGGCTCTCAACACGGAGGGGTTGTGTGCCCCTCAGACACGCCATTCGTTCTTCTTCCTACAATGCTGAGACGCTCTGCCTGATTCCCCGGAGCTGAGCAGGAAATGTCATGCTGAGTCCCGACCCCAAAAGGATACAGGAGCTGGACATTTTGTCTGGGTCTGCAGGAACTCTCTGTTCAGTCACCCAACGGGAGTCCTTTCTTCAGCACCACTGAGCCCCCAGCTCTGACCGTGAGAGGACACTCAGTCCCGGAGAAAGAATGGAGAAAGAGCCACTTGTGCGAGGAAAAGCTCAGAGAAAGCTCATCTTTACAGAGGCTCCCTCCTGGCTTGTTGGAAGGAACCCTGCAGAAAAGGTACTTGCTGCTTTTCTAGGGGAAGAGAACAAAGGAAACAAAAGATAACAGCACTTCCGCTTGGAAACCCAAGTGGAAGAATGGGACATGAAAGTCCCTCATTCTCCAAGCCTAAGGAAATGTCTGCTGAGCAAGCACTGGAATGAAAATCTAGGTAAATGCACAATTACTTAGAAACAGTTCCTTTCTGTCGTTTCTCCGATTACATCAGGAAAGAGTAAGACGTAACAATTGGCAGGAACACTGCGTGTTGATACCAGCAGCTCCATGACCCAGCTCCACAGGAGCCGGAAAGTATTCCGTGTTTAGAAGGGATTGCCAGGGCACTGCTGGGGTGTCGCGGGGGCGGGCGGAGGGAGTTACCTATGACTAATCTGTCAATACCCCTGTGGCTCCCAGCACTGGAAACCGCTATGAAGATGTCTGGCCAAGACCGGGCAGGGCTCATGATGCCCACCCAGCAGTGTCCACGTGGCACCCATCCTCTCCCTTCCTGGAGAGCAAACCAGTGACAAACAGCATGCCAGTGTCAACAAGCTGGAACAGCAGGCCTGCTGGGCACCCTGGAAACTGACACCTGAGCCTCCCTCGGGGACAGTTCAAGTTCACAGCTCTCTCCACCTCATCCTTTGCCACTCCCACAGCATCATTTATATGTGTCAGGCATAACAAACCAGCTCTTCCTCCCTTAAATAATTGTTTTGGGAAAAGTAGGAATAAAGGTCTTTGGTCTTTAGTTCTCCCACCATGAGACCCTCATTCTTGTTCCATGAATTCTCTCCAAGATCTTCGCCCTAAACCTGGACCCACAGTCACCTGGTCCGGGGAGGGGGGGGGGGGGCTCAGCAGCCTGCAGTGTGCATTGTGGGGATGCCCTGCACACAGTGCCGGGAGATGAGGTGGCTGTGCCCCACTGTGGCCCCACTTGATCCTGCAGAGCTGAGAACTGCTGTGACGTCCGCATGGGGCATGGTCTCCTGCTCCTCGTTTCATTGCCGCCCTGGGTTTGTTGCCACCTCGTCTTGTTGCTTGCGCGCCGTGTGCTGATAGGCCTTTCCCTCACATCTTAGTCCTATACCCTCCACTGTCCCATCCTTCCGCTCACTCCTCACACACACAACACCCCGGCCCATTGCCTCACAGACGGCTAGGCACCAACAGGCTCAAATTAGTAACAGTCATGCTGGTGCGGCTCAGTTGTTTGAGCATCGTCCCATGCACTGAAGGGTCACCAGTTTGATTCCCAGTCAAGGCACATCCCTGGGTTGCAGGTTCATTCTAGCGGTGGGAGGTAACTGGTCGATGTTTCTCTTTCACACTGATCTCTCTCTCTCTCTCTCTCTCTCTCTCTCTCTCTCTCCCCCTTTCTCTCTCTCTCTAAAACTAATAAAAACATTTTAAAATATCTTTTAAATCTTCATTAAAAATATTAATGACAGTCACAAATATAACATGTCTCTGCCACTAGAATCACATATCCTTTTTTTTATTATTATTGATTTTTTACAAAGAGGGATAGAGAGCTAGAAACATCAAGAAACATCAATGAGAGAGAAACATCGACCAGCTGCCTCCTGCACACCCCCTACCAGGGATGTGCCCGCAACCGATGTACATGCCCTTGACCGGAATCGAACCTGGGGCCTTTCAGTCTGCAGACTGACGCTCTATCCACTGAGCCAAACCGGTTTCGGCCTAGAATCATATATCCTTGAGAAAATTCTAACATTTTAAAATAAAATAGAGGCTTCTTTTAAACTCACTTTTTGCAGAGTTGCATGTCCACATGGTCTGTGAACATATGATTTACTGAATTTGGATTGTGGGCCCAGAAGAGCTCAGAGGTTTGATCGCTTCTCTTCACACTCTGCAGGCAAAGCCTCCCGCGTGGAGAGAGACCAGAGGGCGCCTCACCCCCTCCCCCCCCCCCCTCAAGGCCACTGTGCCCGCTTCTCGCTTCCTCCCTTTGCCCATCGGCAACTGCCAGGCTGAGAGGTCCGGAAGGCTTCTCTCCGGGTGCCAGGACTGTCCCAGGAATATCCCTTGGGGAACAAAGGTCAAGTCCAAGAGGCCACGCCTCTCTGTTCCAAGACTCCAGGAGCCTGTCCTTCCTCTTACCCTGTCAAGCTTAAGCTGTTAGACACTTCGGCTTCGTTCCTTCACAGCTTCCAGAAAAAAACAGGAAGGTTACAGAACCATCACTTCAGCTTTATGGGGTTAACGCAGGAGTGAGCCTGAGGGTGGGGGAGAGATGACCCTCTGGCAAAATACAAACGCAGGGTCCTTGGGCTTTGAATCAACAAAAAAGACACCCATGAGGCCTGTACAGCTGTGCTAAATGCACACACATTTCTGCTCCCCCAGCCTTTGTTTTGCAGATGCTCAGAAACCTGGAAGTACATACTGACATAAAACAAATCTAAATTGTTTTAAGTATTGTAATGGACAGGAAAAAATTATGCTATCGTACATAATCTTTTATAACTTGGGTTTTCCATGCAAGTTCCTTAGTTTTATCTGACTTCTACTTTTCTAGTTTCCTCAGCAGCAAAGACACAATCATATCCATCGATCACCATAGACTGGACTTTCCGTCCTAGATAAGCCTGAGCACAAATTGCAGGCTGTTGCACACTCACCTGTCTTCACTTAGCTCTTGTCCTTAGAGGCAGGCAGGCCACCAGCGCTTTATATACAGTCTCGATCCTGCTTCCTCTTTTAAGTGTTGACTTCATCCTATTGTGAAAAGATTTATAGCTAAGTCTAACAAATTATAGTAACAATCATAGTAATTACAAATACTTTGAACTTATATAAGGTCTTCTAGTCAAGAATGCCCTGGCGTTTTTGCAAACATTAACCAATTAGTTTCTTACCACACCTCAGAGGGCAGAGCCTAATTGTAGGTTCACTTTGTTACTTTCAGGACCAACAGTTTCTGGGAATGGAGTTAGGTAAGAAGGGGAGGGAAGGAGGAAAGGAGGGAAGAAGGAAGGGAGAGAGGGAAGGAGGGAGGAAGAGAGGGAAGGAGGGAGAGAGGGAGGGAGGGAGGGAGGGAAGGAGGGAGGGAGGGAGATGAAATTGGAGTGTCAGAAACTCTTATTCTTGGTCTGTATTCCAGGCAAGTGGAGCCACACCTGAGGCTGGATGACGCTCTTTTATGTAACCCAGTACCTACAGCTTGTTCTTAACTGTCTGCCTCAATAAATACTTCAGGACGGTTTATATGAGGGTTCCAGGAAAGACCCTGCCCCCGATTTCCCAGGGATGAGTTTCATAACTAAGAGGGAACCCCTTTATCACCACACCTTGTGAGCCCAACTCTACTGAAGGGCTGGATGTTCCCCAAACACAGCCCCTCCTCTTGCTCTCTGCCTCCCACAGGCTCTTCCCTGGGGCTGAAATGCCCTTAAGGACAGGGACTGTGTCTCATCCGTCTTTATAGCCCTAGCACCTAACACCCTGCCTGACACATACTAGGTACACAGTAACCAGTGAGATAAATGACTAACTTCTTTATAATGTCTCCCTGCCCCCTGCCTCCTCCCCAACCCCACCCAGGCACAGCTGGAATGTAAGGCTGAGCAGTGAACTTGCCTGTGCATGTATGACCGAGTCCCCAGAGTCTGGCATGATATGGGTATTCAGGAAACATGTGTTGGATCAGTCAATGCATGAAGAATTTCTACAGCCTCACCCAGCGGGATTTGGATGTGTTTCCCAGCGCTGGGTCCAGGGTAGAGTTGACTTCCTCATGTTCCATGCTGCCCTCTGGATAATTCTATCCCAGCACCAATGACACTTGCTTTTGTCTTTTTCTTTCCTTTCCTTTTTTTCCAGTATGAAAACGATGTGAGAACAAAGACTGAATCTGTTTTTCCATTTCCCCTGACTGGCACATTGAGGTATTCGATAAGTGTTTGTGGAATTAATTAATTAATAATTAAAGGATACCTATGACTTTTAGGAGGTCACTGACTTGACATCTCATTCTCTGACTGCGGCTGAGACGCTGAGGCCATGGAGGCCACTGTGAGCAGATGCCAACCTGGAGACCCAGGGAGCCCGAAATTTACATTTGGGACCGGTGTGAGAATGCTGGTCTCCTCTATTGTTGGCAGAGTTGGGATAAAAAGTAGAGAAACGGTGTACCCCATTACAATTCTTATCCCCACCAGAAAATGGAACACTTGCTCCTCATTTTTCCACTAAGGTCTAGCACACACCCATGACAACTAGAAAGTATTGCAGTGCGAAGAAACCTGGGGGTGCCCCGGCCCTTCTGCAAACGTGCCACGTCACCGGGGTTGATCCAACCCTGTGCTGAGGCCCATGCCAGCGTCCTGGAAAGTTCTCCCTGCTGGGCTGCCAGCATGGGGCCTGGCAACAGCTCCACAGAAACAATGCCCAGCTAGGCCCTCTGGCTTTTCAGTCAGACCCCATAGGGCAACCTGCATTCCAAAGACCTGGTGAAGGTCCAGCGGGGGAGCTGGGGGAGGTGTTGGAAAGTCAGTGATACCAAACAGGAACAGCTACCGCTATTTCCTGCCGTGCCCCAAGAGCCACGCGAGCGGCGAATGCCCCTACAGTTCTGACACCACCAAGTCCGGTGTGGTCACACCAAGCAATTCTGACACTATCTGCCTGGAGATAGCGTCAGATCCCACAGGTTGAGGGCTCAGTCCCACAGGACTGCCCCCTCCTTCAGATGACTGTCCCAAGAGCAGATTGTCACTCGTGCTTCTGACCAACTGGCTATAGATCTGAGATTCCAAAGACGCCCTCCGTGAGTTTGATTAATTTGCTAGAGCAACTCACAGAATTCAGAGAAACGTTGCACTTACTAGGTTACTGGTTTACTATAAAAGGACATAACTCAGAGCAACCAGATAGAAGAGATGCATTGAGGGCAAGGCCTGGGGAAGGGCTGTTGGAGCTTCCAATGCTCATTCATTCATTCATTCATTCAAAAGTGTCATGGAGAGCATATTCTGTGTCAAGTATGATGCTGGTGATGGATAATACAGTACTGAACAGGACACTCATGGTCCCTACCATTAAAATATAAATCTAACTCCTTCCATTAAAATATAAAGCTTATATTTTAATGGAAGGAGTTAGATTTCAGGTGCCTAAGATACACTATAATCCATCATATATAATAAAAGGCTAATATGCAAATCAATCGAAAGGCAGAACGACCCGTCACTATGACACACATTGACCACCAGGGGCCAGATGCTCAATGCAGGAACTGCCACCTGGTGGTCAGTGCACCAGAAGCTGGGCTCAAGGCTGGTGAGCACAGAGGCAGTAGCGGGAACCTCTCCCGCCTCCACGGCAATGCTAAAGATGTCCAACTGATGGCTCCTGGACTGTGAGAGGGTGCAGGCCGGGCTGAGGGGCCCCCCTGAGTGCACGAATTTCGTGCACCGGGCCTCTAGTAAGATTATAATGAAGCTGAAAAATTCCTATAACTTAATGACATCATAGCCATCCAACAGCATAGCACAATGCATTGCTCACATGTTTGTGGTGATGCATTGCAAACAAAACTACTGTGCTGCTAGTCATATAAAAGTACAGCATGTGCAATTATGTATAGTCCACAATACTTGATACTGATAGTAAGTGACTGTTGCTGGTTTATGTATTTACTATACTTTCTATTGTTATCTTAGAGTGTATTCTTTCTACGTATAAAAAAAAGTTTGCTGTAAACATTTCGCCATGTTTGGTGGCAGCAGCCTCATACATCTCATGTTTACTGCATTTCTTGATCGAATCATTTTCTCTTGTGCTTGATTTAATCTCATGCTGTTTTGTACAGTACCTGCTCCCAGGAACAGTGGGCTATCTCATACAGCCCAGGCGTGTAGTAGGCCAGACCATGTAGGTTGTGTGAGTGCTCTCTATGAGGTTTGCACAAAAACAACAAAATCACCCAATGACACATTCCTCAGAGCGTATCCCTGTCGTTTATTGGTGCATGGTCGTAGAGGCAAAGGGAGGGGTGTTTATTATTTGTTTTTACAAGGGAAACTATGGAAACATCTATGAACACAAACGGGAGGGATTCGGCAGAGGAAGAGCTTGAAAATGCATCAAGGTAATAAGAAATGAAGCAAAGTCTCAACAGTGACTGGGAGTGGTGTCCTGAGTTCATGTGAAGGGTTGGTTGGCTTCTGATGGGGAAGGGAGGTAGAGAGACTGAGAGTGTGGACGTTGAAATCTTGGGTTCTGGGTGATTTGGGCAAGTTGATTTCTTTGAGCCTGTTTCCTTGGCTGTTAAGGTGGGGATCATGCCCTTACCTTACAGGGAGGTTTTAAGGATTAAATAAAATAATGCTTCTAAAAGACTCAGTGGTATTTCTACTATTCTTTCGGCCTTCCAACTCCAGTCAGCTCTACCAACTCATTCTAATCCAGTAACAAACGTATGGACCTAGTCACACACTGAAGGAAAGGGAGGAGGTGGAGGGGAAAGGGAGAAAGGACTGATATAAATTTACATTTGCAAAGCTTTTTTTCATCTAACAGCCTCCAAATTACTCACCCAAGACTCTTCCACAAAGCCCGTGTGGAACTTTCCGAGGTGGCAATTACACACGTCCTGCTAACAAGGACACTGGCCGCCCAGAAGGGAATGAGTCAGCAGCACCCTCTTCCCAGGTGAAGAGGGACCAAGATGTTGTTATTCCTCAATCATTTTTTACCATGTTACTAGGCCATGGGCAGTTTGAGCCACAAATGCCAAGAGGCAGGCAAAAGGAAAGAAATCAGGAAAAGGGAACTAAGAAAGAGCCATCCCTATATGCTTTGGACACCACTGACTTGCTGTATTTTGTTGTGGAAATCACTGAATTCTTGCATATAGTCATGTGCCACTTAATGTGGCTACATTATGAGAAATGCATCATTAAGCAGTTTAATTGTGCGAACATCACAGAGTGTACTTACACACACCTACATGGTCTAGACCAGTGGTCGGCAAACTGCGACTCGCGAGCCACATGCGGCTCTTTGGCCCCTTAAGTGTGGCTCTTCCACAAAATACCATGGCCTGGGTGAGTCTATTTTGAAGAAGTGGCGTTAGAAGTTTAAGTTTAAAAAATTTGGCTCTCAAAAGAAATTTCCATCGTTGTACTGTTGATATTTGGCTCTGTTGACTAATGAGTTTGCCAACCACTGGTCTAGACTACTGATCACCTAAGCTGTGTGAGATAGCCTATTGCTCCTGGGCTACAAGTCTGCACAGCATGTTACTGTACAAAACAACACAAGATTAAATCAAGCACAGGAAAAACTAATGCGATCAGGAGATGGGTAAACATGAGATGTATGAGGCTGCTACTAGCGTAGCATGGCATACTGTCTTACAGCAGACGTTTTTTATAAGTAGAAAATACACTCTAAAATAATGATAAAAAGAATATTATAGTTAATACATAAACAGGCGCAGTTGTTTATTATCAAATATTATGTACTGTACATAATTATATGTGCTATCTTTCCTAGGACTAGCATCACAGTAGGTTTGTTTATACCAGCATAACCACTAACACCTGAGTAATGCCTTGTACTATGATATCACTAGGCAAGAGGGATTTTTCAGCTCCATTATTTTTTTAAAAAAAAATTATTGATTTTTTACAGAGAGGAAGGGAGAGGGAGAGAGTTTGAAACATCAATGAGAGAGAAACATCGATCAGCTGCCTCCTGCACACTTCAGCTCCATTATAATCTTACTAGAGGTCTGGTGCATGAAATTCATGCATGGGGGTGGGGAGACAGGGAGTCTTCAGCCTGGCCTGCACCATCTCACAATCCAAGACCCCTCAGGCTCCTAACTGCTCACCTGCCTGCCTTCCTGATCGCCCCTAACCACTCACCTGTCTCTGCCTGATTGCCCCTAACTGCCTCTGCCTCGGCCTTCCCTGCAGGAGCTTCATCCAGAAGGACATCTGGAAGGTCATTGGGCTGTCTGGCCTAATTAGCATATTACACTTTTATTATTATAGATGGGACCACCATAATATCCATGGTACATTGTTAACCAAAATGTTGTTATGCGGCTCATGACTATACTTAGGTTTTCTTTTGGTGAAACAAAAAAACAAACATAGAACAAAACAAACTTTTTCCTACTTGACTCACTGGAATGGGCTTGGTTGTTTTGAAATAGGAGTGTTTGGAAATGTGGGGAGTGTGTTTTTTATTGTCTCAGTTCCAGGGTGTGCCATGGGCACGCAGTGGCCCCTGGAGAAGTGCTGCTGACTGCTCGCAGGAGCTTCAGCTGTGCCAGTCTTCCAAGTTCTGTGCTCTTGCACACGTCAGAGGCCAGGAATGCTCCTGGTGGCATTGTGTGAGGGCGACTGGATAGGGCAGATGCTGTTAACGTTTCCTGGGAAGAACCTTGGCAGCTCGCCTGGCTCTCCCTGAGGCTGGTCCTAGCTCAGATTTGGGGTGCAGTGTTGCAGTGTGTGCCCAGTGGATCCTGGGTGTGACTACCCGCATTTGGTGGGCAGGCTCAGGAGGGCTCTCCTGTTTCCATATCCTGGAAAGATCTTGTTAGTGTTTGGGGGGAGCAAAGGAAGAAACAGACCTCACCCGGTATGCCCCTATAGAACCTCTTTTCTTTGAAAAGTCCCTACAGTCACATAAACCTTATCACCGCTCTTCACCATAGATTAGTTGACACTCCTGGAACAATGAAATCTATGCAATTTCTTTATATACTTTGGACACATAATTTATGGATTTCTTTTCATATTGTGTGATGCCGTCCTCGGAAATGAGCAGTCTATATGTAGTCAAGCATTCTCATTGCGAAAAACCACATCTCCCAGTTTCCACTGAGGTCAACAAAGGAAGGCTATGAGAACGGCGCCAGGTCTATATATACTGCTGGTTGCTCCAAAGACAATTCACAGTGGTGCTGCTTTTCTTGTGAGGGTTGATGGAAGAAGAGAAGTAGATGGATCACCATTATTCACAAGAAACTCTGGGTTCAAAGGAAGTTAATTTGTCTTAGTTGTCAAAGCCCAGTTCATTGAGAGGCTCTACCATGTTTGTCTTTTTCTGAGAAAACATCCTCTATTTTTCATTCCTACTTTTATTGTTGGCTTGGCACGTCCCTAAATTGTGAAACACTCTTGTGTATTAAGAGCAATAATTTAATACCAACTTATAGTCTTTTATTGGCTTTTCTCTGATGCCTAATAAAATATACAAGAGAAAGACTTTTCAATTTTCATGAAACTTAAATTACATGATCCTGAAATTACTTTTGCCTGAAAGCTTTGGGGAGATCATCTGTGAATGAAGGTGGTTCTTTCAGTTGTTTCAAATTTCTTCTAATTTACATAAAGGAAAAGAATGGGCATTTGAATTATGAACCTAATATAGGTGCTTTTGTGTAATTTCCAATTATATTCATATTATTCCCTTTCTCCAATAAGTGTGAAATAAAATATTGACACCTGTAACAAAAAAGTACAATACAAACACCAAATAATAAATGCCTAGGCTGGCTATTGAGAAAGGGAATTTCAGGAAGCTAGTAACAGCCTTATTCCTTCAAAATATTCCTCTCCAACCCCAAATAGCCATAGCAATCCTGAGAAAGAAGAATAAAGTAGGAGGGATCTCAATACCAGATTTCAAGCTGTATTACAAAGCTACTGTTCTCAAAACAGCATGGTACTGGCACAAGAACAGACATATAGATCAATGCAATAGAATAGAGAATCCAGATATCAACCCAAACCAATATGCTCAATTAATATTTGACAAAGGAGGCATGAACATACAATGGAGTCAAGATAGTCTCTTCAATAAATGGTGTTTGGAAAATTGGACAGATACATGCAAAAAAATGAAACTAGATCACCAACTTACACCATACACAAAAATAAACTCAAAATGGATACAGGACTTAAACATAAGATGGGAAACCATAAAAATACTAGAGGAATCCACAGGCAGCAAAATCTCAGACATATGCCGAAAGAACTTCTTCACTGATACTGCCCCTAGGGCAATGGAAGCTAAAGAGAAAATAAACAAATGGGACAACATCAAAATAAAAAGCTTTTTTTACAGCAAAAGAAACTATCAACAAAACAACAAGAAACCCCACTGTATGGGAGAACGTATTTGCAAATGTTATCACTGATAAAGGTTTAATCTCCAACATCTACAGGCAGCTTACACAACTTAATAAAAGGAAGATAAATGATCCAATTAAAAAATGGGCAACGGACCTAAATAGAAACTTTTCAAAAGAAGACAGAAGGAAGGCCAAGAGACACATGAAAACATGCTCAAAGTCACTAATTATCCGAGAGATGCAAATCAAAACGACAATGCGATACCATCTCACACCGGCCAGAATGGCTATCATCAACAAATCAACAAACGACAAGTGTTGGCGAGGATGCGGAGAAAAAGGAACCCTCATGCACTGCTGGTGGGAATGTAGACTGGTGCAGCCACTGTGGAGAACAGTATGGAGTTTCCTCAAAAAACTGAAAATGGGACTCCCATTTGACCCAGTAATCCCACTCCTAGGAATATATCCTAAGAAACTGGAAACACCAATAAGAAAGGATATATGCACCCTTATGTTCATAGCAGCACAATTTACAATAGCAAAGATTTGGAAACAGCCTAGGTGCCCGTCAGCAGATGACTGGATCAGAAAACTATGGTACATCTACACAATGGAATACTATGCTGCCATAAGAAAGAAGGAATTCCTACCATTTGCAGCAACCTGGATGGAATTGGAGAACATCATGCTAAGTGAAATAACCCAGTCCATGAAAGAAAAAAACCACATGATCTCACTCATCTATGGATAATAAAGAAAATTATAAGCTGTTGAACAAAAAGATAGATACAGAGACAGTAAAGCATCAAACAGAAGGTCAAATTATAGCGGGAAGGTTAGGGAGAGGTGGGGGAGATAAGAGATCAACCGAAGGACTTGTATGCAAGCATATAAGCATAACCAATGGACACAAAACTCAGGGGGGTGAGGGCATGTATGGGAGTGGGGTGGGGGAGGGCAATGGTAAGATATGTACACATATAATACCTTAATTTTTTTAAAAAATGGTAAAACAAAAAATATTCCTCTCCATTCATTAGTAAGTTTTACTTAGTATCCACAATGCGCCAGCCCCTGGGCTGTGTTAAGAATAAAAAGTTAAGTAAGACATAGCCCCTGCCCTCAAGAAGCTCACTTCTGGGTAGTAAAAGGGTATCTGCTGACATTTTTCTAATTTCTGTTGGGCTGAGGGACTCCCTTGCTGGCTGCTCCAGAGCCAACACCAAACCTTTCACATACAGACTGTAAAACTCCATGGAATCCATCAGCCAGCCAGTAACACGCTGATGAGGAAACCCTAAGTAAATCCTTTATTGTCCCCAAGCATGGAAGCGTGAGACCGGGACCTAATAAAACTCTCAGATGCTGTGACTCACACAGTTTGTCTAAAATATCCCAAGTGTGAGAATCTGCCCAGGGGATCGCCCAGTCCTACCTCACAGCTGTGGATCACTTCCCAGGACACAAAGCGTTTTCACTTGTGCTGTTGTCACACCCTGTGACGTAGAGGGAGAGGGAGAGCGTAATCATTCGCCATACCTTACAGATGAGGAAGCTGACGATCCTCAGTAATGAAACGACTTATCTAGGTGACCAAATCAGCAAGGGGGTCCATGGTCCACTCAGGTAGATTTTTTTTTGCCTTCAATTTTACGTCCTGTAACTCCTCAGGGACGACAGAGTTCCTCTCTTACATGTAGTGGGATCTCTGGGGAGCACCATGACCTGGGAGCCAGCACCTATGAAGGTGACAAAGGCTGTTTATTGTGTGGAGAACAATGGTGTGCTCCGTTGTGTAGAGGTGATGTCCTCAGGGGGTGGCTGGGATCCCAGGAGTATGATGTGCCCCTAAGGAGGCTGAGGAAGTTGTCATTGCTTCGGGTCAGGGAGGGAGCAGGCAGAGCAGGTGTCCCAAGCTTGGGGATTTGCACTGGTGAATGGAGAAGAGCAGAGGCCCTGTCAAGCCTCGTGGAAGAGCCTGGAGCTCCTTGGGGCTATTACCTGAATCAGATGGGGGCGGCGGGGTAGGGGTGGGAGACCCTGGGCCATGGAGACATCAATGCCAGGTCCAGGGAAGTCCTATGCTTGGAAATACTGCCTTGAGAAATAACTGCCTAATCTCTGTCAGAAGGAGCCTGCTCGAGGCTGGCTGGGGCTTCCCACCCGCTGGCTCTCAACGAACTTTCACTCTGACCAAGATGCATATTGTTATCCCCAAAGTGATAATGTGTTATGGGACCCACTAGACGCACTGCAATGAGTGCTGAAATGGAACTTTTGGACTGGAACACTGATTCTTTGTCCACCAGAGTCAAAGAATGAATCCACGGGCAGAAGGTGGCATATAGCAAAGGTGGAGATTTATTGAAGAACAAGTACAGACTCCACGTGGGGAGAGGGAAAGAATCCCACAGAATGGACTCCCACATGGGGAGGGGGAAAGGGTCCCCCTGAGTTCATTTTCCCTGCGGCTTATAAAGGCTGCAGATCCTGGTGCCTTGATATCCCCTCTGATTGGTCACTATTCCCTTAGACTGGTTACCATAGTAACTCCTGGGCTCAAAGGTTGAACCTCACATGGGACATGTGAGGTTCTCCCCCTTTCTTACTGTTTTCCTATTCCCTTTGGGCTTTCTCCTTCTCCTTCTGGCTGAAGGGCTTCCTTCCCTTTTGTAAATATAGACCTTTTGCTGTTCCCAGCTCCCTCATTCTATGGAAATGCACCTGTTGCAGCTTTTCAGCTCCCCCATTCTATGGAAATATACCTGCTGCTGCTCTGCCATTCTGTGCTTCCTCTATGGTCCCCTTAAATTCTAAAATTTCCTAAAACCTGTCTTTTTCACCCCAAAAATTCCTGTTTCAGTGTGTAGTTATATTATTCCAGTCTAAAATGTCTATTTAGTGCTTGATATATTTTTGCTGAGACTTTCTATTTATTTGCTGAGTGTCTATTTTTTCATTTGTTTCAAGTGTGCTTGTAATTTAGAAACCTTTGTCAGATGAATCTATCACCTTTGTCATCTGGATAGTGGCGTCGATTGGTGTCGCTTTTCATTGGTTTGGAGTCTTACTGGTTCTTGGTGTGATGAGTGGTTTTCGGGTGAAAGCTGGACGTTTGCGGCATTATGATTATGTTATGAGACTGTCTAGCCAGCTTCCTCTGGCACAGCTGCCACAGGGGGAGGGGCAGGGCCTCGTGGAGACAGCGGGTGGGGATGAAAGTCCAGGCTCCTCACAGACACCCGTGGGGAGGGGCTGCAAACTTCTGCTGTATTGCAGGGGGCAGAGGGAGGACTGGTTCCCAAGCAGGCTCCACGGACATCTCCCTGCCTGGGACAGGGAGGAGTGCCCGCGGCTGCTCCCCTGACACTGAGGTAGGGGTGGCCTCCTTACAGCGGGGTGGTGGTTAAAATCCTGGTCCTCCACTAGACCTGCTCTGAATCACCTTTGTCAGAAAGAGGGTGCTCATTCCTGCCAGGGGGTGATGAAGTCCCCAGGGACACCGCGGCGAGGGCAGGAAACGCATTAGCCTCATTGGGATGAAAGTCCCAGCCCCCCCCCCCCCACACACACACACACACACACACCACCCGTGGGGAGGCACTGGGGCACCTGCTACAGCTTGGCCGGGTGGAAGTCCAGGCTCCCCATCCAGCCTAGGCTAGCCTCTCTCTGCTGGTGCGGGTGAGGCCCAGTCTTTTCTAAGGGTTTGGCTGGCGTCAAGCAGTAATTGTCTGTAGGTTGTCTGTCTTGCTAGTCTGCCCCTTCCTGATCCGTTGGTTAGACAGGGCCGGCTTTTGCTGCGGGTTTTGTCTGGGCCTGTAAGTGTTTCCAGGTTGCTGGCTTCTTCAGCTTCAAGCCTGGCGTATGTGAAGCAAAAACCCCAAACCTGCCGAAACCGGTTTGGCTCAGTGGACAGAGCGCGGCCTGCGGACTCAAGGGTCCCAGGTTCGATTCCGGTCAAGGGCATGGACCTTGGTTGCGGGCACATCCCCAGTAGGGGGCGTGCAAGAGGCATCTGATCGATGTTTCTCATCAATGTTTCTCTCTATCCCTCTCTCTTCCTCTCTGTAAAAA
Source organism: Cnephaeus nilssonii (assembly GCF_951640355.1). NCBI lineage: Eukaryota > Metazoa > Chordata > Mammalia > Chiroptera > Vespertilionidae > Cnephaeus > Cnephaeus nilssonii. The sequence goes on along the minus strand of NC_137086.1, from coordinate 64,258,367 downwards.
AATCAATAAAATATATTTTTTTAAAAAACCCAAACCCTAAAGCCAGGGAACTCTCCGCCACATCATTCTTCAGGCACCCAGCAGGCGGCATTCCCCTCGCTCCCTTTCAGTTTCTTATGTTTTTAAAATATATAAGGTCTGTGGACGAAAGGAACCACATGCTAACCTGACAAACTCAGGGAAGGCCTGCATGGCGGTTGTGCAAACTCGAAGACCTAAAATAACCACAAAAGATGGCCCGAAAATTAAATATTTAACTACAAACAGGTTATGGTGGGTAGTCATGTCCTAGGCCAGTATTTTTTCTGACAAAGATCAACTGAGATCTTTACTGAGCCCATTTGTCTTTTTGCCTCTAAGATAACATATCTGTGAAGTGGCTGGGTAACTTGTAACTTCCTTTTTACCCCGGGCCCCTCAGGGCACAACAAATGGCACCAGGACATTCCTTCATTGTTATTGTTATCAAGTTAATTGTCAACTGTAAATGATGTTAAACTATCCTGTATCCATCCATCTATGTAAAAGAAGCATATGTCCATCATTTCACTTTTCACCCTATCCCAGAGGTTTCCCTGCTTTGCTTTCTCCCGCCTCTCTAGTCTAACACCAGTGGATTTCATGTAACCCACCTACATCCCTTCCTTTGATTGCAATGTGTAAATACAGATGTAACCCGCCATTCTCCAGAGCATTACCTCAATTTGTTAAGATTTTGCTTCACAGCATATGTTGACAGTTTGGTTCAAATAAACTCACAAAATTCTTTAACAGGTTTCAATGTTTTTTTTCCATTAACAGGTCCAAGGTTTTTGTTGTACTTGGGGGAAGAATAGGGAGAAGTGTGTGTCTCCATCTTCCCGGAAGCAAAGTCCTCCATTCCCTTGCTTTTGAGAGATTTTTTTTCACATCAAGATAATTTCCCAATAGGAAATAGACAGCTTATTTTCTTACTATTCTATTGCCAGGACCCATGCACATTGTGTGTAGCTGCATTCAAGGCTTGGATGATGTCCAGTGACAGGCATGGTCCCTGCCCTGCACTGTCAGTGTAGGTGTGTGATGTCCAGTTCACCAGTCTCCTTGTCCAGCCCCCACACGCATGTGCCCTCTAGAGGTGATCCATGACCACACAGCACAGTCCGCACGGGTGGTGTTGGTGTAGACATGCATCCCCCTTCTGCTCTCACAGACGGATCTGGGGAACCTGGGTGCCCATGTGTTAAATGAAGATTGCAGTAAGCCATGAATGAGGTCCTGGAGAATCTCTGGGGGCAGGGCCGGGGCATCAGTACTTTTTGAAGCTCCCCAGGTGTGGTAGGCAGAACAACAGCCTCACAAAGAAGTCCCCGTTTTGAAATCCTAGAACCTGTGACCTGCTTTCTGCATGTACAGGATGTCCCCAAAAATGTATACACACTTTAACAGCTCAATGATGTTTCTTTCTTTTCAGATTTAACCCATTGGAGTTAATAATCCTATATAATAAAAGCCTAATATGCAAATCGACCAAATGGCAGAATGACCAGTGGAACAACCAGTCGCTATGACATGCACTGACCACCAGGGTGCAGACACTCAATGCAGGAGCTGCCCACAGCCCACAGGCCCCAGGCCAGCCAAGGTGGGTGCCAATGGGCTCCCCCCACAACCCCCCCCCATCACCCCGCTGGTCGCCCCACAGAGGGAAGCGACTGGCGGCAGCAGGGGGCAAAGCCAGTGAGCGGGCAGTGCCAGGCCGGCCAAGGCAGGTGCCAGTAGGGGGCCCCTGCTCACCCCACCGGTCACCCCACAGATCGGCCCTGATCACTGGCCAGGCCTAGGGACCCTACCCATGCACGAATTTTGTGCATCTGGCCTCTAGTGTATAATAAGTGTGAATACATTTGGGGGGACACCCTGGTCAGCAGGTGGAATTAAGGTTGCTAATCAACTGACCTTAAAATAGGCAGAATAGCCTGGGTCATCCAGGTGGGCCCCATGAAATCACAAGGCCTTTACATGTGAAAAGGGATGCAGAAGAGTCACATCAGAGTGACACGCTGTGCCTCCACCTGCCACTGATGCTTTTGAAGATGGAGGAAGGGGCCAGGAGCCAAGGAATGGGGCAGCCGCTAGAAGCCGGAAAGGGAAAGGGAATGGGTCCTCTAAGAGCCTCCAGAAGAACAGCAGCCTTGCTGATCCTTTGTCTTTAGCCCGGTGAGCCCGTGTCAGGCTCTGACCTCCAGAACTGTAAGGTAATAACCCTTGGGTTGTTTGGGGCCACCACGCTTGTGGTCATTTTTACAGCAGCAACAGGAACTGATATACCAGTATGCGGCCAAGGTTAAGAACCAGCGCTGCAGAGTTTCTGTTGGCTTTCGGCCATCATTTGCCAAAATCTTGTCTCAGATCTTTTTAGGAGCATGGCTTTGCCTGAGAGGAAGGGGCTTGTCCCAGTTTGCAACACTTGTTATTTTATTTTTTACAGGCATACCTCTTTTCATTGCATGTCACTTTATCACGCTTCACGGATGTGTTTTTTACAAATGAAGGCATGACCCATCGCTTGCAAACAGATTATGGCTTGCTTTGTTGCAGTGATTAGGACCAAGCCAGCATGTTTCCAAGGTATGCCTGTATTTCTAAGTTGTTTAAATTGAGAAAATAATCGGCATGTAACAGTGTGTAAGTTTAGGTGTACATGTTGATTTGATACATTCATATATTGCAATTTGATTATCACCCTTGTGTTAGCTAAAACCTCTATTCCATTACCATTTCTCTTTTGTGGTGAGAACAGTCAAGATCTAGGTTTTTGTTTTTAATATATTTTTATTGATCTCAGAGAGGAGGAGAGAGGGAAAGAGAGACAGAACCATCAATGATGAGAGAGAATCATTGATCAGCTACCTCCTGCACGCCCCACACTGGGGATCAAGCCCACAACCCGAGCATGTGCCCCTGACTGGAATCGAACCCGGGATCCCTCAGTCTGCATGCCCACGCTCTATCCACTGAGCCAAACAGGCTAGGGCAGTATCTAGTTTTTTAGTAATTTTTGAAGTAATACAGGTGTGCTGTCTATGATCACTATGCTGTGCATTAGATCTCCAGAACTTGTTAATCTTCTAGTTGCAGGTTTGTGCCCTTTCACAACGTTGCCCCAATTACCCAGCCCCCAGCCCTTGGTAACCACCATTCTCTTCTCTGTTTCTAGAAGTTCAGATTTTTTAGAGTCCACAAATAAGTGACATCATACAGCATTTGTCTTTGTCTGACTTATCTCACAAAGCATAATGCCCTTGAGATCCAGCCATGTTGTTGAAATGGCAGGATTTCCTTCTTTCTTGTGACTGAATAATGTTCCATTTTGTGTGTGTGTGTGTGTGTGTGTGTGTGTGTGTGTGTGTGTGTGCGCGTGCACATCTTGGCTATTGTGAACACTGCTGGAATAACATGGAAGTGCAGATATCTTTTTTATAACCTCCTCCTTCTTTTTTTACTTTATTTTTATTATTGACACTATTATAGATGTCCCCATCCCTCCCCCCACCCCATTTTCCACTTTCTCCCAGCCCCCGCCCCCCTTCCTTCCGGCCAACACCACACTGTTGTCTCCATTTGTATATATGTTTTTGGCCAAACTCTTTACCTTCTTTCATCCAGTCCCCCGACCCTGCTCCCCTCTGACAGCTGTCAGTCTGTTCCATGTATTTATGCTTCTGTTTCTATTTTGTCAGTTTATTTCGTTCATCAAATTCCACATACTAATGAGATCGTATGGTATTTGTTGTTGGGAATAGATGAGGGGATTAAAAGCTGTGCTACATTTACTCAATGATATCCTTCTTTTATTTCCTTTGGATATATACCCAGAAGTGGCATTGCTGGATCATGTGGTAGTTTTATTTTTATTCTTATTCAGGCAACTCCATACTGCTTTCCATCGTGCCTGCACCAATTTACATTCCTACCAACGGTGCAGGGGATTTCTCTTTTCTCCACATCCTTGACATTTACCATCTCTTCTCTTCTTAAGGAGTGAAGTATGGTAGCAACCATACTTAGGTAAAAACTGCTGTTTGAATTTTAACCCTGTTATTCTGGCTTCTGCATGCACTTACTTGCTTAAACAATAGGGTAGTTACCTCAGCTTCCAGACTGAGACCTGGAAACTCACAAAGGTAATTTTCCTGTGCCTGGGGACCAGAACTACAGGAGATTGATTCCCACTGACTCAGTAGCTCCAGGAGTAGAAACTGTAGATAACCTTTAGAGATTACTAACTCTGTTTGATTCTGCTCCTGTAAAAATTGCTTTTGCAAGATAGGGCCACATTCCAATATCCAGCAGGATGTGGCTGGGAACCCCCCTGCGGGCCATTCCCAGGGTTTAGAATTTAGAATTTAGAACAAAGGACAATTTTTGTGGTTTAGGCCTTTAAAAGGACTGCCTACACCTGGAACGACACGGTCGTGAGTGTGACCACCTGCGTGTGGTGCCCTCGCGGCCGTCCTGGCCAGCTCAATAAATTCTTGCCGGCTTTTTTAATCCATCAGCAGCCTCCGGTGGTCTTATTCTGACTCCAGGGTTCGACACCACAACAAGGAGAGCCATTCTAACAGGGGTAAAGGATATCTCACTGTGGTTTTCATTTGCATTTCCTTGACGATTAGTGATGTTGTGCTCTTTTTGTGCCCATTAGCCATCTGCATGTCTTATTTGGGAAAATGTCTATTCAGTTCCTTTGCCCGTTTTTTTTAAATCAATTTGTTTGGGTTGTGTTGCTGTTGTTGTTGAGTTGTATGAATTCTTTATATATTGTGGACATTAACCCCTTATCAAATATACGGTTTGCAAATATTTTTTTCCCATTTCATAGGATGCCTTTTCATTTATTATTTATTTTGCTGTACAGAAGCTTTTTAGTTTGATGTGGTCCCACTTAATTTTTTTTATTTTGTTGCTTATACTTTTGGTGTCATATTTTAAAAAATCATTACAAAGACCAATATCAAGGAGCTTCTTTCCCATGTTTTTTTCTATAAGTTTTACTGTATCACATCTTATGTTTAGGCCCTTAATCCATTTTTAGTTTATTTTAGTGAGTGATATAAGATAAGAGTCCAATTTTATTTTTCTGCATTGGTTTTCCCACAACATTTGTGGGTGAGACTATCCTTTCCCCATTAACTATTTTTGGCTTCATGTCAAATATTAGTTGACTGCCTGTGTGTGGGTTTATTTCTGGGCTCTCTATTCCATTCCATTGATCTATGAGTCTAGATATATATGTCTATTTTAAAATATATATTTCTTTATTGATTTCAGAAAGGAAGGAAGAGGGAAAGAGAGATAGAAACATCAATGATGAGAGAGAATCATTGATTAGCTGCCTCCTACACTCCCCCCAATGGGGATTGAGCCGAAACCCAGGCATGTGCCCTGACCTGGAATTGAACTGTGACCTCTTGATGCACAACCACTGAACAACACTGGCAGGGTGTCTTTTCATAGTATATATGTTTTTTTCAATGATGATGAGGCATTAAATAAGTGTGATTTACTTTTGGACTCTTCATATAAGTAAGTTCGTAAGTTAATCAAAGCCCATCATCAGACCATGGTTTTCTGTGTTGGGCAATGCCAACACGGATTTATACTGACTGCACTGGATCTGCTCTCAAGGATTGCCAGTGCGCTTCACCTCTCCTCTCTTAGTCTCCTTTGACTTCTTTGCAGCATTTAACCTTTTGCACTCGGATGTCGAGTGTGACGGTTATTGAATGTATCAATAATTTGAAATATAAAAAAATCCAAATAAATAAGTTTGTATGAAAAGAAACTCCAGTTTTTTATTCTACTGCCGCGCTTTGTAAAATCTGGGGTATTTAGCCGAAACCAGTTTGGCTCAGTGGATGGAGCGTCGGCCTGCGGACTGAAGGGTCCCAGGTTCGATTCCGGTCGGGGGCATGTGCCTTGGTTGTGGGCACATCCCCAGTGGGGGGTGTGCAGGAGGCAGCTGATCGTTGTTTCTCTCTCATCAATGTTTCCAACTCTCTATCCCTCTCTCTTCCTCTCTGTAAAAAATCAATAAAATATATTTTTTAAAAAAATCTGGGGTATTTAAAAAATTAAATCCCGAGTAGAATAAAGGAATCGAGAAAAAAGCAAGCGAGTGCAAAGGGTTAAAGCTGCTAATCAAATCTTTCTTTTCCAAATTTCCTCCCTTAGTTTTCGTAAGTCTACATTCTCCTTTCTCTGTGAATGTTTAATTTCTTTTTATTTCCATTCCTTTGGTGTATGCACATCAAAAAGCATTTTCTTCTCTCCCCATCCCACTACCACTTCTTTCTGGATCTCCTAGTTTGGTTAAAGAGAGACAGCCACTCAGCAGGAGTATTTTCCCATTCTCCCCCCACCGCTCCTTCCACCTTCAGCACCTGAGCAGTACAGCCAACTAACCCCTATATCCAGCTCTCTTTCCAAATATCTCACGCAGCCTCGCTTTCTCCCATCTCCTCTGGTCCTGCCCTGGCTCCGTCCCCATCCCTGGCAGCTGTGCCTCCCCTCTCTCTTTGATCAAAGTCCCAAACTGTCCTGCCTACAAGAGTTTTTCATTCAGTAAAGCAGAGCAGTTACTTAACCACACGCCTAGAAGGGGTGCCGCTCATCTTGAGGACAGCAGAGTAAGTGGAAAAACAATAATCAAATTGACAGGTGAGTTTTCCCATCTTAACAATGATCTTAGAGGAAAAGCTCTCAGCTTTTTACCATTGAGTATGATATTAGCTGAAACTTATATGATTATATTAACCAATGTCACCCCAATAAATTTTAAAAAAACAAACCAATCAAATAAAGAATCAAGACCTGGGTCAACTGGCAGAACAGGTTTGGGTAGAAAGGAATATAAGAAAATGAGTTTCCCAAGAGCCCGTCTCAGACCCCTGCAGCGGCCCAGGGCCAGCGGGTCTGATGGTGGGGTATTGTCTCAGTGGATGTGACTGAGCAAGTTAGGCTCCGGTCATTATTAGAACTGTCCCGTGGCCTTTGTTTGGATGGAGAAATTCCTTTGGTTGTCTGTCTCCTGAGACTTTGGTAATATTCTTACACAACAAATTTGGGAAGGAATATGTTCAATGGCAATACATAGTGTCCCCACAGTTGTGGCAAACATGATGAAACTGTTTCTATAAAATGACAGGGGTAGGGCTTGAGGTGGGGGTGGGGTGAGGGGCCGGGCGAGCCTTTCCTGCTCCGGTCTGTGCGAGGTTTGCTGGGCAGTTGTCTGCATTCTCAGCGTGGCATTTCTTTTTTTAGCCTCACTACTTACTGACCTGGTCCCGAGGGGGTAGGAACTAAGGTCCGTACCCTACTGAGCGCCTAGCAGGGGTCCTCAAACTATGGCCCGCGGGCCACGTGCGGCCCGCCGAGGACATTTATCCGGCCCGCCAGGTGTTTTTGCCGCCGCTGCCTGTCCTGCTTAGCAGGCAACTCGTCCCGGGCCCGCAGTGCGCATGTGTGGAATGTGCGCCGCACTCCCCGACTCCCCTCCTTCTCTCTGAGGGACAGTGAACTGGCCCCCTGTTTAAAAAGTTTGGGGACTCCTGGCTAGAGCTTACAAGCCACAGGACAGCCTCCGCAACAGGGAATTACCCTGTCCAAGTCTCAGTGGTGCTGAGGTTGAAAATCCTGATTTAAACAGACTTCTCCTTTTACTTGTTTAATTAGTGGACCTTTATCTAAAGCGATGTTCGAAGGCTTTGGCTACAGTTGCTCTGGCGTCAAGTAAAATTTGCTCTTCAGGCGGCTTTGAAGATTGGACTGCACTAGAATCCTAACATACTTAAAGGAAAGAAGCTTCTAGACCATGTAACGCACACCCCTACAGGGACCTGTTTACAGATCTAGATATCTAACTGAGAAAATGATTTAACTCCTTGGCATTTCGGTTTCCTCATTTGCAAAATGGGGTGATAATTTTTGTCCTAATTACCTCACACTCTTTTGAGGCCCAAGTGGGAAATTTTATGTGAACATACTTTGTAAAATATAAATATATATATGACCATGACCACACAGCTATATACCAAGCCAAGGTGAAAATCACATAGGTTTTCTGTTTTTTTCTTTTAACTCTAATTCAATACATATTTTAGCTCTTTTTTTTACTCTAAATATTGGCCTACATATATAAGTAAGAAATAAAAAACATGAGAAAAATTTAGTCCCCACCCTCAAGTTCACTGTCAAGTTGATTCAGTATAAGATAACATACATTCTTAAGTGAAAAAAGATTATCTTCTATGTGGTTGTAGAACATTCATTTTATCATAGTAATCTTAAATGGGAGGCTAGCCCATATTTGTACGATCCAAAATGAGCGAAGTTCAAGGAATTACATCAGCAAAGTTGCCTTCCTTGAATGACAGGCAGATGTAGTGGGTGCTCATCATGAGGACCAGAAAAGCGAGGTCCTAAACCAGTGGTTCTCCACCTTTTTAATGCCTCGACCCTTTAATACAGTTCCTCATGTTGTGGTGACCCCCAATCATAAAATTATTTTCGTTGCTACTTCATAACTGTAATTTTGCTACTGTTAATGAATCATAATGTAAATATCTGTGTTTTCCGATGGTCTTAGGCAACCCTGCTAGTGGTTCTCAACCAGCTCAGTCACCTTTGTGACTGCCTCCAGAACCTTCAACATTGAGGGCTGGAGTCCTTTTGTGGCTTGAAGGCAGTTTTGTTTGCTATTTGTTTGTTGTTTTCACCCAACCAAATTCTGCTGCCTCCCTAAATGCATTCGAGATAAGTGTTATGTGTAGCTGTGCAAACACATGTCCCAAGTGCTACAATTCTTCACCTCATAACCATGGCAGGCTTGGGGAATCAGTCCTGACACTCTTTCTGGTCAAGATTGGATATGGCCTCTGAATCTTTCTTAACACCATGCTCTAGCCAACTGCTCCTACCAACTGGAGGCAATTGGCTGTGGAGATGGTTGCACATGCGCACATACCTGTGAATATATTAAAAACCATTGAACTACACACTTTAAATAGGTGCTTTGTGACTTACATCTGGGTAACACTATCAATGTCTAGTTATTGGGAGGAAAAACAATGCCTTGAGCAGAAAAAACACAAACAAAACACTTCAATTGATTTTTAGAGAGAGTGGGAAGGGAGGAGGGAAGAGAGAGAGAGAGAGAGAGAGAGAGAGAGAAACGTCAGTGTGAGAAAGAGAGACATATTGATTGGTTGCCTCTAGCTCACGCCCAAACCAGGGCCACGGATCAAACCTGCAACCCAGGTACATGCCCTTGACTGAGAATTGAACCCTTGACCCTTCAGTACATGGGCCGATGTACTTACCACTGACTCACACTGGCCAGGGTGAGATTTTTTTAAAATGATATAAACTGTCACCTTGAAAGTATAGGTATTCTTTTCTTAGTAAAGGGCTAAGTCCTTCCACAATTGCATAAGTCACACTTTGGCAGGTACAAGACTCTCCCAGAAGCCTTGTGAAAACACAGCTTGCTGCACCTCTGAAGTTCGGATTCAGTTGGTCTGTGCTGGGGCTTCAGAATTTGCACGTCACACAGCTCCCATGTGGTGCCAGTGCTGCCTGCCTTTGACCACACTGAGGCGCAACATTGGCTCCTGAAGTGGTTGAGAGTCCTGTCTGGCTGGGTAGCTCAGTTGGTTCAAGCGTTGTCCTGATACTCCAAGGTTTCAGGTTTGATCCTAGGTCAGAGCACATACAAGAATCAAACAATGGTCCTAGCTGGTGTGGCTCAGTTGGTTGGACATAGTCCATGCACTGAAAGGTCATGGGTTTAATTCCCTCTCAGTGCACATGCCCAGGTTGCAGGCTTGATTCCCAGTAGGGTGTGTGCAGGAGGCAACTGATTGATGTTTCTCTCTCAATGATGTTTCTCTCTCTCCCTCTCCTTTCTTCTCTCTCTAAAAAATCATTAGAAACCTTTTAAAAAAATAACCAACCAATGAATGCATAAATAGATGGAACAACAAACCTAAAATAACATTCAATTACATCATATTCTTTGAGTGCAATTACCAGGGAACATAATGGAAATACTATGTATCCACATATAGTAAAATCCTATATGATAAAAGCCTAATATGCTAAGTGTCCAGTTGTCCAATTGGCCATTCAACCAATCCAAGCATAATATGTTAATGATATGCTAAGGCCTCTCACTATGACGTGCACTGACCACCAGGGGCAGACAGTCGACTGGTTGACCAGTTGCTATGACATGCACTGACCACCAAGGGGCAGACACTCTGACCAGTAGGTTAGCTTGCTGCTGGGGTCCAGCCGATCGGGACTGAGTGAAACAGGGTGGACATGCCCTGGAGCCCTCTCATGGTCCCTCCCCAGCTGGCCAACTTCTTGCGTCCCTCCCCGGCCCAGATCATGCACCAGTGGGGTCCCTTGGCATGGCCTGTGCCCTCTCGCAATCCAGGACCCCTTGGGGGATGTTGGAGAGCCAGTTTCTGCCTGATCCTGCAGGCCAGGCTGAGGGACCCACTGGAGCACGAATTCGTGCACCAGGCCTCTAGTCCTATAATAAAAGCAAAGGAGTCAATTTCTAAGAAGGAAAAATAGACTAGGAAGTTTAAGATGGAACAAACTGAGGCATGGCAAACATGAAGATTTAACTACTGCAACAAAACAGATGATCCTATATAATAAAGAGGTGATATGCAAATTGACCATCACTCCAACACACAAGATGGCCACCCCCATGTGGACACAAGATGGCCGCCACAAGATGGCCAGCAGGGGAGGGCAGTTGGGGGCGATCAGGCCAGCAGGGGAGGGCAGTTAGGGGTGACCGGGCTGGCAGAGGGGGGCAGTTAGGGGTGACCAGGCCAGCAGAGGAGGGCAGTTGGGGATGACCAGGCCTGCAGGAGAGGGCAGTTGGGGCAACCAGGCTGGCAAGGGAGGGCAGTTAGGGGTGACCAAGCTGGTAGGGAAGGGCAGTTAGGGTTGACCAGGCCAACAGGGGAGGGCAGTTGGGGGTGACCAGGCCAGCAGGGGAGGGCAGTTAGGGGCAATCAGGCGGCAGGGGAGGGCAGTTGGGGGCAATTGGACCAACAGGGGAGCAGTTAGGCATAGATCAGGCTGGCAGGGGAGTGGTTAGGGGATGATCAGGCTGGCAGGCAGAAGCGGTTAGGGGCAATCAGGCAGGCAGGCAGGTGAGCAGTTGGGAGCCAGCAGCCCTGGATTGTGATAGGGGTCCCAGATTGGAGAGGGTGCAGTCTGGGCTGAGGGACACACACCACCCCCCCCCCCCGTGCATGAATTTCATGCACCGGGCCTCTAGTTTATTATAATTTTATTTTGTCATCTGTGGAGTTTCTGAATTTGTGGATAGTTTATACATAGCCTTTTCTTGAAATTATGTTAACCGAAGAGATCCAAGATGGCAGCGTAGATAAACATCTGGGCTGCTGCCGTCCACAACAATTTCCAAAACTACAACTAAAAGACAGAACGTCTATCACCCAGAACCATGGGAAAGCGGGCTGAGCAGAACCTCTACAACTAGACCGAAAGAGACGGGAGCAATCAGGGCACAAACGCTGAAAAACTGAGGTACAGGGGAGCGCACGCGGGATACGAGCTGGCGGCGGAGCCCAGCTGGAGGCGGGCGTTGCTTTCTTCAATCTGAAGAGAGACAAGCCCCCAATCTCTCTAAAATCCAGTTTCTGGGGAGAGACTGGGCTGTCTGCCATCGGGTCAGAGAGTGAGGGTGGCTTGCTAGCAGAGCTGCGTGGAGGTAGAATTGTTGGCTGCGCTGGGGCACGAGACGCAGGGACGCGGTTGGAGGCGGCTCACTGCCAGCCATAGCTGTTTGCCACGCCCTAGCCTAGTGACGCCCTGAGACTCCGCCCTGCACAATCTACAAACACACCCAAGCTCCTAGCAGTGGCTTTTGCATATGAATGGCCTTCTCTATTGCAGTTTAAACTAGTAAACTTGCAACCCGGTACAGACAGCTCCAAAGCCTCCAAGCTCCAAGCAGGGAGGAGAGGACGGCAGTTCTCGCTGTAGCTCCTGCAGGGTGGCCTCAGACAGCAGCTGAACTGCACCCCATTGGAGATCCAGAAGCCAGTATACCTAGTGGTCAGTGTGAGACACCAGATTTCAACTCCTCACATCCATAAGTGACACATTCGGGAGGTGGACTCAGTGAGCACCAAAGCCCCACTGAAACAAGCCCTGTACCACAAGTGTGTCTCCAGCGCAGCAGTGATTCCATTATAGACACAGCAGGTCCTCACAGCCAATTGGCCTGGAGGTCAATTCCTCCCAGTGCACCAACAGCAATCAAGGCTTAACTACACCAAGACTTTGCACTCAGCCCACAAAGGGGTGTACCAAGAGCGACCACCTAGGGTGATTGGGGAAGCTGAGCTACCGGCCCCTATAGGTCACTAACCACATAAAGCCACTCCATCAACACAGGGAGGCAGCCAAAATGTGGAGACACCGAAGCATGTCACAAATAGGTGAGATGGAGGAAAGTAAACTACTGGACAACACAGTGTTCAGAACCACATTTATAAGGTTACTCAAGAATCTTCTAAAATCCACTGAGAAACTTGAAGAGACCTTCAAGGACCTTAATGAGAATACCAAAAAAAAATGGAAAAGGACCAGTCAGAAATTAAGCATACACTGTCTGAAATAAAGAATATACAGAAACTCAACTGTAGATCACCGTACCCCAAGAGTCAAACCAAAGATCTGGAATATGAGGAAGCAAAAAACACCCAACCAGAGAGGCGGAAAGAAAGAAGAATCCAAAAGTGTGAGGATAGCGTAAGGAGCCTCTGGGATGGCTTTAAGAGTACCAACATCCGAATTTTTGGGGTGCCAGAAGAAGAGAGAGAGCAAGATACTGAAAACCTATTTGAAGAAATAATGACAGAAAACTTCCCCCACCTGGTGAAAGAAATAGACTTACAAGTTTAGGAAGTGCACAGAACCCCAAACAAGAGGAATCCAAGAGGACGACACCAAGACACATCATAATTAAAATGCCAAGGGCAAAAGACAAAGAGAGAATCTTGAAAGCAGCAAGAGAAAAACAGTTAGTTACCTACAAGGGAGTACCCATACGACTGTCAGCTGATTTCTCAACAGAAACTGTGCAGGCCAGATGGGAGTGGCAAGAAATATTCAAAGTGATGAACAGCAAGAACCTACAACCAAGATTACTCTACCCAGCAAAGCTATCATTCATAATTGAAGGTCAGACGAAGAGCTTCACAGACAAGAAAAAGCTAAAGGAGTTCATCACCACCAAACCAGGATTACATGAAATACTGAAGGGTATTCTTTAAGAAGAGGAAGAAGAAAAAAAAGGTAAAGGTAAAAATTATGAACAACCAAAAGACATCAAATACATACCTACCAACTAGTGAATCTAAAAATCAAGTGAATAAAAAATCTGAAGAACAGAATGGACTGGTGAATATAATAGAATCAGGGACATAGAAAGGGAGGGGACAGACAATTCTCAGGGGTGCAGGAAGAGATTAGACAAAAATCTTACACCTATGGATGAAGAGAGTGGCGGGGGGTAAGGGCATGGGGTGGGGTGGGGAATCAGGTGGAGGGGAGCTATGGGGGAAGAAAAAAAAAAGAGGGAACACCTGTAATAACCTGTACAATAAAGATTTATTATAAAAAAAGACAAAAAAAAGAAATTGTGTTAACCATTTTTTAAAATTAATGTTTATAACATTATGTAAGTTTCAGGTGTACAACACTATAATCCAACATCTGCACACACTACAGTGTGCTCATCATCAAAGGCCTAGTTTCCATCCATCATCATACAATTGACCCCCTTTATCCATTTCACCCTCTTGCTACCCTCTTTCCCTCTCATAATCACAAATCTGTTGTCTTCATCTATGACTTTGTTTTTGTTTTGTTTGCTTTTTTGTTTTTATTGTTTTTATTTCATATATGAATGAAATCATACAGTATTTATCTTTCTTTTTTTTCTCCCCTCCTCAGAGGATATTTTTTCCATTGATTTTTTTTTTTTTTTTTTTTTTTTTAGAGAGAGAGAGTGGAAGGGTAGAGAGAGAGAGAGAGAGAGAGAGAGAGAGGGAGGGAGGGAGACATCGATGTGAAAAACATTGACTGGTTGTCCACAACCCTTCAGTGTGAGGGTGGACACTCTAACCACTGAACAACACCAGCCTGGGCAGCATTTGTCTTTCTTTGTCTCATTTATTTCACTTAGCAAAACACCCACAAGGTCCACCCATGTTGTCACAAATGGCAAGATTTCATCTTTTTTTTAAAGCTGAATAATATTCCCATGTGTGTGGGGGGGAGTGTATGTATATGTATATATCTCACCTTTTTTATTCATTCATCCATCTATGGACTCTTAGGTTGTTTCCATATCTTGGCTATTGTAAATAATGCTGCAATGAACATAGAAGTGCATATATCTATATATATAAAAGTTTAAGCGACCATCTGACTGGTAGCTATGATGCACACTGACCACCAGGGGGCAGACGCTCAATGCAGGAGCTGCCGAGCTGCGGTGACTTGGCAGCTGCGGTTCTCGGGTGACACAAAGAGGAGGGAGCATGATTCTGGGGTGTATCACCCAAGAACCACCCTCTCACAATCCGGGACCCCTCGGGAGATGTCAGAGAGCCGGTTTCTGCCTGATCCCCACAGGCCAGGCCGAGGGACCCCACAGGTGCACGAATCCATCACTGGGCCTCTAGTCTTTTCATATTAGTGTTTTTGTATTCTTTGGGTAGAAATCCAGAAGTGGAATCGCTGGATGATATAGTAGTTCTATTCTTAATTTTTTGAAGAACCTCCATACTGTTTTCCATAGTGGCTGTACAAATTTACAATCCCACCAACAGTGGACAAGGGTGCCCTTTTCTCCACATTCTCTCCAGCACATGTTATTTCTTGTCTTTTCTATAATAGGCATTCTAACAAGTGTGAAGTGATAGATCATTATGATTTTGATTTGCATTTCCCTAGTAATTAGTGATGTTGAACATTTCTTCTGTACCTATTGACCATCTGTATCCCTTCTTTTGAAAAATGTCTATTCAGATCCTCTGCCCATTTTTAAATTTAATTATTTGGGTGTTGTTGTTGATGAGGTCTTTATATATTTTGGATATCAACCCCTAATTGGATGTATGATTTTCAAATATCTTTCCTTATTAGGTGGGTTGCTTTTTTGTTTTGTTGATGGTTTCCTTTGCTGTGCAGAAACTTTTTAGTTTGATGTAGTTCCATTTGTTTATTTTTGCTTTTTTTTTTCCCTTGTCACTGGGGTAAAATCCAAAAAAAACCTCACAAAAAACAAAAAGAAGACATTGAACCTGTGTTTTCTTCTATATATTTCATGGTTTCAGGTCTTATATTAAAGTGTTTAATCCATTTTAAGTTAATATTTGTGAATGGTATAAGATAGTGGTCCAGTTTCATTCTTTTGCATGTGGCTGTCTGGTTTTCCCAACATCATTCTTTTAAAATGTATTGTTTAATTGATTTCAGAGAAGAAGGAAAAGTGAGAGAGAGAGAGAGAGAGAGAGAGAGAGAGAGAGAGAGAGAGAGGGAGAGAAAGAGAAACATCAACTATGAGAGATAATCATTGATCGGCTGTTCCTGCACACCCCACACATGGGATCGAGCCCACAATCTGGGCATTTGCCCCAACTGGGAATTGAACTGTGACTTCCTGGTTCATAGGTCGATGCTCAACCACTGAGACACACTGGCCAGGCTCAACATCATTTATTGAACATACTGTTCTTTCTCCATTTTATGTTCTTGGGCTCCTTTTTCATAAATTAGTTTTCCATACACATATGTGTGAGTTTCTTTCTAGGCTCTCTATTCTTTTTCATTGGTCTATGTGTCTATTTTTTTTTTGCCAATACCATACTGTTTTTATTATGATACCTATGTAATTTAGTTTAAATTTGTCTTTGTTCTTTTTTTTCAAAATTGCTTTTGATACGGAATTTTTGGACTGGAACCAGGATTCTTTGTCCGCTGAAATCGAAGAGTGAATCCACGGACAGAGAGTAGTATAGCAAAGATGGAAATTTATTGAAGAACAAGTACAGACTCCCACATGGGGAGAGGGAAAGAGTCCCACAGAATGGACTCCCACGTGGGGAGGGGGGGGAAAGGTCCCACTAAGTTCCTTTTCCCTATGGCTTATAAAGGCTGCAGATCCTGGTGCCTTGATATCCCCTCTGATTGGTCACTATTCTCTTAGACTGGTTACCATAGTAACTTCTGGGCTCAAAGGTTGAACGTCACATGGGACATGTGAGGTTCTCCCCCCTCCTTCTTTATTGTATTGTTTTTCTATTCCCTTTGGGCTTTCTTCTACTTCCTCTGAATAAAGGGCATCCTTCTCTTTATTTTGTAAATATAGATCTTTTGCTATTCCAAGCTTCCTCATTCTATGGAAATGCATGTGTTGCAGCTTTCCAGCTCCCCCATTCTATGGAAATACACCTTCCG
This sequence comes from Cnephaeus nilssonii, assembly GCF_951640355.1. Lineage (NCBI taxonomy): Eukaryota > Metazoa > Chordata > Mammalia > Chiroptera > Vespertilionidae > Cnephaeus > Cnephaeus nilssonii. The sequence goes on along the minus strand of NC_137086.1, from coordinate 64,241,801 downwards.
CTGCTCTGCAGCCCCATGCTTTCCTCTATGGTCCCCTTAATTTCCAAAATTTCTAAAATTTCCTAAACCTGTCCTATCTTACCCCTAAAATTCCTGTTTCACTTTGACAATTCAAGATCTCTTGTGGCTTGACACAATTTTATGGGTTTTGTGCGCTTTTTTTGGTTCTAGTTCTGTGAAAAATGCCATTGGTATTTCTGAGGACAAAAATAAAAAGGCCTTTCTTTTTCTTTGCTACAGCCTTCCACCACAATTTATGAGGAGCACCTGGTAATCAAACCCCAAGATTGTTAGTTCCTCTGATTCAAACAGCCCCTCTGTTCAAACTGCAGGACAAGATAAGTTACTCTCAAGACTACATTCTTGCATACACCTCCTCCCTGCTGTTTTTACAACTCGGGGATTATTAGTAGAAAGTTCCCTCCCCCCTCCTCTTCAAACAAGCCTCTTTTGAAGTTCATAACTTTTACTCTAAACTAAGCATGTTTTACAGGCTTGGGAAAAATACTGACAAGACACCTCCCTAGGACATCTGCCTGGTCTGTCTCCTAAAAAAAGCAAACAAACGTTTCAAAGACAACTCCCTGATGTCTGTTCAAATTCACCCCCAAAACCCCCCTCCCTTCCTTGTTATCTAGCAAGAGCAGCTAAGGCTTTAAAGGGGGAGCTGCTTTTTGTTTCTTGCGCTTGTATTGATTAGCAATGCACCACCCTTTCCCTTGGCATGGGGGGGGGGGAGGAGGAGTAAAATAAACTCTTTGTATCTATCTCTTCTCTCAGTTGTGAATTCTTTCACAGCCCAGTACTGACCAAAACCCTAACAGTATTTTGTTAGGTGATAGATCCTCCCTTCCCCCAACTGGTGGGTGGAGTATGACGTAACCTGCATCTGCGGCCTGGACATACCTGAGTACCTAACCAGGCACCTTATATGGACTATACATTGAACTGCCAAATACCCTAAGCCCTTGTCCCTAAGTACCTGAGTGACTAATTATGTACCTTATATGGACCATACATTAAGCCACCAATCAGCGCGTGCCGAGTACACTAAGTCCCCATCCCTTCCCATTCCTCCCTTCAAAAGGTGTGCTCACCTCTGCACGTGTTGCTGTTCTCCCCCTGCGAGACAGCCCGGCAGGTCCTTCTCCTCTAATAAAGCCTAGTTTTCCCCCTCTGATTGATCTTTCAATAGGGATTTGCATTACATCTGTAGATTGCTTTAGGTGATGCGGACATTGTAACAATGTTAATTTTCTTATTTATGGGTATGGATATCTTTACATTTATTCAATTTCTTTTAACAATATCTTATCGTTTTTATTGAACAAGTCTTTTATCTGTTTGGTTCAATTTATTTCTAGGTATTTTACTCTTTTTGTTGTGATTGTAAATGAGATTTTCTTCATTTCTTTTTCTGATAGTTCATTGTTAGTGTATATAATGCAACCTTTTTTTGTATATTGATTTTTGTGCCCTACAACTTTACTGTGTTTGTTTATTATTTCTAATGTGTTTTTTTTTTGTTGTTGTTTTTTGGTGGAGTCTTTAGGGCTTTCTGTGTATAAAATCATGTCTTTTGCAAAAGTGACATTTCCAGTGCTTTCTAATGTGTTCTTCACCTCACTTGAGTTCAGCTTCAGAATTTGTTTGGGTCTTTTTTAGAGGGTTTTTTTTTTTTTTTTTTTTTTGCGTTGTTTGTTAATCCTCCCCTGAGGACATTTTTTCCATTGTTTTTTCAGAGAGAGTGGGAAGGAAAGAGATGAAGTGAGGGAGAGAGAAACATCTATGTGAGAGAAACACATCAACTGGTTGCCTCCCACAGGCCCCCACTGGGGGGCGGGAGCGACCCAAAAGCATGGTATGTGCCCTTGATGGGGAATCGAACCCGAGACCCTTTGGTATGTGGGCCAAGGCTCTAACCACCGGCCAGGGCCTTTTTCAGAGTTTTAATGTCTTTAGTAAAATACTCCTTCTGTTCATCAACTTTATTCCTGAGGTCATTGAACTGCCTTTCTGAGTTTCTTGTAGCTCACTGAGTTTTTCATGGCTGCGCATTTTAATTTTCTGTCAGTCGGATCACAGTCTTCCGTGACTTTAGGTGTGGTTTCTGGAGAACTGTTTTCTTTCTGTGATGCTGTGTCAGCGTGGCTTTCCCTGTGCTTGATGAGCTGCTCCTGTGCCCTTGCCTTCGGAGTAGCGAACACTTTTCTTAGGTAAAGCTTTGTTTACTTCGATGAACAGTTCAGGTGGGTAACCAGATGCCTTTTTTTCTTTTCCAGGAGGTGGCGCCACAGCACAAGATTTTGGCTTGTCTTAGCTTCTCTGCCTCGGGCTGTTTGAGAGCCAGCACTTGCCCCTCCCAGGCCTCTGCAGAGGTGCCGCTGGTGCCCTCCGTGTCTCCACTTGTGCCCCCAGAGTCGCTGGTACCCGGCTGCGGCCGGTGTCGCTGTGGTTGCGGGCATCACTGTCCGTGTCAGCAGGGTGTCCGGAGACGGGGCTGGGGCAGAAGGGGGAGGGTGGGTGCCGAGTCTGGGTCGCAGGCTCCTGGCTTTCTCTATGGTTGTTGAATTAAAAGGCGCCACCGTCTTGGGTGAGGGGGCTGGGGGCGCGGTGCCGCGGAAGCAAGGGGACCTGGGACTTGGGCCGGGCACTGCCCTGTCGCTGCTTGGTTCCCTGCGGCTCCGGGAGCTCCGGGGGTGCGGGTACAGCCACAGCCCATGGGGCCAGAGTCGTGGGCACCTACTTCAAATACTGCCTTTTATTTTATTTATTATTATTTATATTTTTAATTTTTGGTGGATGTTGTTCATCCTCACCCAAGAATATTTTTCCATGGATTTGTAGAGAGAGTGGAAGGGAGGGGGAGAGACAGAGACAGAAACATCAACGTGAGAGAGACATCAATGCGTTGCCTCCGGCAGGCGCTGGGACCAGGGCTGGGATTGAGTCTGCAACTGAGGTGCCTGCCCTTGACCAGAATTGAACCTGGGACCTTCAGTCTACCGGCCAACGCTCTATCCACTGAGCCAAACCAGCTAGGGCTCCATGCTGCCTTTAAAAAAATGTTTCGGGGTAGGAGGACGAATTGGGGGTGGGGGTCAGGGTTGCCCTTTTGCAGGGACTGTGGGCTCAGCCACCATAGCTGGCCGGGCCACTGGCACCCTCAGCTGTTCCCTTTGCCCGGTCTGTGTCCTAATGAGCCGCCTTCCATGCACAGGTGTGTGCCCCTGTCCGCGCCCTGGTGTGCGGCCGGGCACCTTTCCTGAGGTTTGGGGCCACGGACAGGCCGGGTGATGGGGGGCACCCGAAAGGAGCCTCCCTCCCTGCCGTCATACGCTGCTGGCCTTTGAACGAGTCCGTTCCTCTGGGTACGTCACTGTAAGCCCTTTATCAAAGGTAATTTTAGGAACTAAGCTATTTGTATGTTTAAAGTTCGATTTGTTTTTCATTAATAAGCAAGTGATTAGCTACATTGTGAATTAACATTATTATGGCTTTCTTTCAGGAAAGCAGAGGATTCTGTTCATAGGAATTAATTAAAAATCTCAAGTTTACACCTTAGGCATCAGATACCGATTATTCTTCAGAAAGTCACATTTCAGCTTCATATCAGCTTATACACAAACGTGAAAGGCACCACTCCCCAGGCACCAGCGGGACTGGGGCAAGGCGAGCATGGGGGCGATCCCGGAGGACCGAGCGCTGCCGAAAGGGAGGCAAGCTCTAGCTCCCGCAGACAGAGGTGCAGAGATGGGCGAGGGTGAATCTCTCAGGCTGCACAGCCTCCAGCAGGGGAAACGCCTGGGGACTTGTTGAAGCGGCTGAGGCCCTGGCTAATCCCTGCAGGTTAATTCAGTAGACCCGAGGCGAGGCTTTAAGTCTTTCCACCACCGAGAACACTGCCCTAAGGACTGTCTAAGATTGTGATGCGTGTGGACGTCAGCGGAACACACTTTGAAAAACAGTGCATTTGGGATTAGGAATCACTGTCTCGGTTAGCAAAACACTGGCAGATGGGGCCACCCCTCCGGAGTGTGGAGGTTTCCAATTACAGCTGCAAAGGGAAAACAGAACAAGTGAAAAAGGACCCTGTATAGCATTAAGTTAATTTTTTTTCAACCGAGCTCAAGTTGCTGATGCATCTCCTACCCAGAGCAAGGGAAACAAAGGAAAAAATAAACAGATAGAACTACATCAAGCCAAAAAGCTTCTGCAAAGCAAAATAAACCATCGACAAGATGAGAAGGGAACCCACTATATGGGAGAACTTATTTGCCAATGACACATCTGATAAGGGGTTAATTTCCAAAATATATAAAGAATTTATAAACTCAATACCAGGAAGACGAACAGCCCAATTAAAAAATGAGCAAAGGACCTGAATAGACACTTCTTTTTTTATATATATTTTTAAAAATGTTTTTATTAATTTCAGAGAGGAAGGGAGAGAGATAGAAAGGTAGAAACATCAATGATAAGAGAATCATTAATCGGCTGCCTCTTGCATGCCCCCCACTAGAATGTTCCCTGACCAGGAACCAAACTGTGACCTCCTGGTTCACGGGTCCACACTCAACCACTGAGCCATACCAGCTGGGCTGAATAGACACTTCTCCAAAGAGGACATACAGATGGCCCAGAGACATATGAAGATGCTCAATGTCACTAATCATCAGAGAAACGCAAATTAAAATCACAGCTGCCAGAAGGATTACCATCAATAAATCAACAAACAACATGTTGGTGAGGATGTGGAGAAAAGGGAACCCTCGTGCACTGCTGGTGGGAATGCAGACTGGTGCAGCCACTGTGAAGAACGATATGGAGTTTCCTCAAAAAAATTAAAAATGGAACTGCCTTTTGACCCAGTAATCCCACTTCTGGGATTATATCCTAAGAATCCTGAAATACCAATCAGAAAGAATATATGCACCCCTATGTTCATAGCAGTGTTATTTATATTAGCCAAATCTGGAAACAGCCCAAGTGCCCATCAGAAGATGAGTGGATAAAAAGCTGTGGTAGCCCTAGCCAGTTTGGCTCAGTGGAAAGAGCATCAGCCTGTGGACTGAAGGGTTATGGGTTCAGTTCTGGTCACGGGCATGTACTTGAGTTGCAGGCTTGACCCTCAACCCTGGTCAACTAGTCGAAATGCCTCTCACATCGATGTTTCTCTCTCAGTCTCTCTCCCTCCCTTCCATTGTCTCTAAAAAAAAAATCAATGGGGAAAATATCCTCAGGTGAGGATTGACAACAACAAAAAGGAAAGGAAAGAAGAAAGGAAGGGAGGGAAGAAGAAGAAGGAGAAGGAGGAGGAGGAGGAGGAGAAGAAGGAGAAGGAGAAGAAAAGAAAGAAAGAGAGAGAAAAACAAACCAGGGGCTTTGAATTGGATTCATATACAAATAAATAAAAATTTTAAAAAGCTGTGGTACAGCCTGGCCCCAGTGTAGCTTAGTCACCCAGAGGTCACTGGTTCGATTCCCAAGGGCACATGCTGGGGTTGCAGGCTGATCCCCAGTGTGGGGTGTGCAGGAGGCCGCTGATTAATGATTATTTCTCATCGATGTTTCTACCTCTCTCCCTTCTTTTCTCTCTAAAATCAATTAAAAAACATTAAAAAATAAGAAGCTGTGCTACATTACACAATGGAGTGCTTCACACTGTAGAGAAGGAACTCTTACCTCTGTGACAGCATGGAGGGACCTGGAGAGTATTATGCTAAGTGAGATAAACTAGTCAGGGAAAGACAAATACCACATGATCTCCCTCATATGTGGAATCTCATGAACAAAATAAACTGAAGGACAAACAAAACAGAAACAGAGGCATGGATACATGGAACAGACTGACAAATGTCAGAAGAGAGGAGGTGGGGCAGTTGATGAGTGAAGGTGAACATATTAGCCAAGGCATAGCCCATGGACACGGACAACAGTGTGCTGATGGCTGGCAGGGGGTGGGGGCAGGACTGGAGGTGGGCACAGTGGGAGTAAATGGGGAATATTTGTAATAGTGTCAACAATACAAATAAAATAAAATAAATTCATGAAAGGAAAATAAAAAAGAATTCAGTCTGTTACTGGGCTGCACTAATTACTCAGGACTCCGCTGCCCCTGCAAGGCCTGGCACACTCGGCTTTAGTATGCAGCCTCGTCACCATTTAGGCAATCCTACAGGAAAGGGCGAGGCATGTGCAAGTGTAAGGTTTTTAAGAAAATCCCACCTGTCCCTCAGCTGCGTGTTCTAGCCAATCAACCTCGTGTGATTCCTCTTCTTTTTCTTTAAGTCTGAACTAAGGACAAAACCAGTTGATTTCACTTTGGCTTCCTTCGTGCATAGTGCACCAGAATGTTACTTTATGAATGGGTCCCGAGAAATACAGAGGATTCCAAAATTTTAAAGAATATTTAACATCCTTTAAAAAAATTTTTTTTGTTTGTTTTTAATTTATTGATTTGGGAGAGACATCGATTTGTTATTCATGCATTCGTTGGTTGATTCTTGTATGTGCCCTGACTGGAGATCGAACCCACAACCTTGGCATATCAGGACGACATTCTAACCGAGCTGCCCAGCTAGGGCCATCCATTTTTTTTTTAATCCTCACCCGAGGATATTTTTCCATTGATTTTAGAGGGAGTGGAAGAGAGAGGGAAAGACAGAAAGAAACATCGATGTGAGAGAAACACTGGGGAGGAGCCTGCAACTGAGGTATGTACCCTTGAGTGGAATCAAACCCAGGACCCTTAGGTCCATAGGCCAACGCTCTATCCACTGAGCAAAACAGGCTAGGCCCTAGCAGTGATGGCGAACCTATGACACGCGTGTCAGCCCTGACACGCGTAGCCATTTCTGATGACACGCGGCTGCATGCCGAGGATGAAACATTTGCGACTAGAGTCTTGGAGTTAGTTTTTTCCTCAAAGTGACACACTACCCGAGTTATGCTCAGTTTTTTGGCGAAGTTTGACACATCAAGCTCAAAAGGTTGCTCATCACTGCCCTAGGGTAACATACATTTTTTAAAAATAGTATAAAATGAATGTCTAAGGCCCTGGCTGGTGTGGCTCTGTTGGTTGGTGTTGTCCCCTGCACCGAAGTCTGCCATATCGATGTTTCTCTCTCTCCCTCCCTCCCTCCCTTCCTTCCACTGCCTCTGAAAATGGAAAGAATATCCTTGGGTGAGGATTAACAAGACAAACAAACAAACCAAGTTGCAGGGTTAGGTGACACACTGACAAGCCCTGTGGTCTGGAAGCCGTCTAGAGCCGAAGCCACCTGGACCACGAGATGCTGCACTGTGAGCAGCAGGGATGCTGGCCTTTTGGCCGGGAGAAGTAAAGCCTAAATGTCATCACATACACAATCCGGCGTCACCAGGGACCTCCTGCCAGCCTGGAACCCAGCACTGGCCTCTTCCAAAACTCCTCCAAGAACAGTTTCAGGAGGAACTAATCTCATTTAGACATAAGTGTTCGTCAAAAAGGATTCAACACATAGGTCCAAATTAGACACTAAAAGGAAAAGAAACAGGAAATGCAAATGGCAGAGAAGGATCTCACACCAGAAAAAAAGTCTCTGAAAAACATAAAATGTTGAATAATCCTATCATTGCACTAGTAGCTCGCTGCCGCTTGCCTCAGCTGGCCACCCGCCAACCGCCACTGGTACCTCTCCGCTGTTCCTAGCTCGCTGCCTGCCCTCCAGTAGCTCTCCACCACTTGTAGATTGGTCATGATGTTACGGTGTAACGGATCATTTATTCCTCTTACTATATAGGATATTCTACATCCTTTGTAAGTTAACTAAATTCGATTACAAGTTATCACTCATGTGGTCAAAACAGAGAATAGCTCAGGAAAATAAATTCTGGTTGGAAAAAAAAAAAAAAAAAAAGGAGATGAGATGTCTGTCCGAAATGGGGTGACACATGAAGACTACAAAAAGGAAGGGGGTGCTGTACTCCCTAACAAATCATCCAAATCTTAGAGGCTAAAAGCCACAGTACATGCTCGGGAGCTGCCACTTTGGCCAGGCTCCACAGAGATGGCTTTTCTCCTCCGAGCCATCAGCTCGGGCAGTTCACACACGGGAGGGAGGCTCCACCTCCCTGTGGCCTCCTCGCTCACCTCACCTGGCGGGTGAGCTGCAGCCAGCCAGTGGCTGGGCACTCAGCCAGGCTTGTCTGCCAGGAGTGCTGGCTCCTCTCCTCAGGCTGCTGGGACCTGTGGCTGTAGAGTCTGCACAACTCGGTGGCTGGTTCTAAAAACAAGTGTTTGAAAGTGAGAAAGTGGGCGCTGTGGGTCTCTGAGGGCCAGGCCCTGACGCTGGCAGTGCCCAAGCAGTTCCAGAGCTCAGCCTGGCTCCCAGCGAGGAGGTGCAGCCCTCTGCCTCTCCCGGGAGGGGCATCTAAGACACTGTGGCCATCTTCAGTCTGCCACAAAAGACATTTTGGAATCAGAATAAATGAGATAGATATTCTGAAAAGCTGGTAAGAGCTGTGGAAGACAAAATAGAGAAAGTAGAGCATATAGCAAGCAAACGTAAACCGTTGCCCTGACCCATTTGGCTCAGTGGATGGAGCATCAGCCTGCGGACTGAAGGGTCCCAGGTTCAATTCCGGTCGGGGGCACATGCCTGGATTGCAGGCTCGATTTCCAGTAGGAGCGTGCAGGAGGCAGCCAATCAATGATTCTCTCTCATCATTGATGTTTCTCTCCCTTTCCCTTTCTCTCTGAAATCAATAAAAATATTTTTTAGCCGAAGCCGGTTTGGCTCAGTGGATAGAGCGTCGGCCTGCGGACTGGGGGGTCCATCTGAGGATTCAGGCATCCATTGGGGGTCCTGGAACATATCCCCCGAAAATAAGGGGAACTACTACTGTACTGCGTGGTCTCACTTCCTTTCAACTTGAAAAACCTCCTTTAGCATTCTTATAAGGTAGGTTTCCTAAAAATGAATTAATATCTGAGAAGGTCCTCATTTTGCCTTCATGTCCGATAATTTTGCTATGTGTAAGATTCTGGGTTGAGTTTTTTCCTTTCAGCACTGTGCATGTCATTTCATCGCCTCAGGCCTCCACTATGTCTGTAATCAATCTTTAATCTTAGTAGGGTTTTCTTATACAAGAGCGGCTTTCTGTTTTCAAGATTTTTCTGTCTTTTAACATTTTTTATTCTGATATGTCTGGGTGTGGCTCATTCCACTTAAAGAATCTGTTGATCTTCGTGGTTTCATGTTTTGTTTTGATCAACTTTGAGATTTTTAGGCATTATTTCTCCTAATAATTTTTCTGCTCACTTTCCTTCTGGCACTCCCATTACACACATGTTGATGTCTCATACTTGTCTGAAGCTGTTTTTCTTCATTTTCCCCCCTCCTTTCTTTGGATGGCAGTATCTGTATTTTTTTTCCAATTTTTTTATTAAGGTATTATATGTGTACATATCTTACCATTGCCCCCCCCCCACCCCACTCCCATATATGCCCTCACCCCCCAGAGTTTTGCATCCATTGGTTATGCTTATATGCATGCATACAAGTCTTTTGATTGATCTCTTATCTCCCCCACCTCTCCCTAACCTTCCCCCTGTGATTTGACAGTCTGTTTGATGCTTTACTGTCTCTGTATCTATCTTTTTGTTCAAGTTTATAATGTTCTTTATTATCCATAAATGAGTGAGATCATGTGGTATTTTTCTTTCATTGACTGACTTATTTCACTTAACATAATGTTCTCCAATTCCATCCAGGTTGCTGCAAATGATGAGAATTCCTTCTTTTTTATGGCAGCATAGTATTCCATTGTGTAGATGTACCACAGTTTTCTGATCCAGTCATCTGCTGACGGGCACCTAGGCTGTTTCCAAATCTTAGCTATGGTGAATTGTGCTGCTATGAACATAGGGGTGCATATATCCTTTCTTATTGGTGTTTCTAGTTTCTTCGGATATATTCCCAGGAGTGGGATTACTGGGTCAAATGGGAGTTCCATTTTCAGTTTTTTGAGGAAACTCCATACTGTTCTCCACAGTGGCTGCACCAGTCTACATTCCCACCAGCAGTGCACGAGGGTTCCTTTTTCTCCGCATCCTCGCCAACACTTGTCGTTTGTTGATTTGTTGATGATAGCCATTCTGACCGGTGTGAGATGGTACCGCATTGTTGTTTTGATTTGCATCTCTCGGATAATTAGTGACGTTGAGCATGTTTTCATGTGTCTCTTGGCCTTCCTTCTGTCTTCTTTTGAAAAGATTCTATTTAGGTCTGTTGCCCATTTTTTTATTGGATCATTTATCTTCCTTTTATTAAGCTGCCTGTAGATGTTGGAGATTAAACCTTTATCAGTGATGCCATTTGCAAATATGTTCTCCCATGCAGTGGGCCTTCTTGTTGTTTTGTTGATGGTTTCTTTTGCTGTGAAAAAGCTTTTTATTTTGATGTAGTCCCATTTGTTAATTTTCTCTTTAGCTTCAATTGCCCTAGGGGCAGTGTCAGTGAAGAATTTCTTTTGGCATATGTCTGACATTTTGCTGCCTGTGGATTGCTCTAGTATTTTTATGGTTTCCCGTCTTATGTTTAAGTCCTGTATCCATTTTGAGTTTATTTTTGTGTATGGCGTAAGTTGGTGATCAAGCTTCATTTTTTTGCATGTATCTGTCCAATTTTCCCAACACCATTTATTGAAGAGACTGTCTTTATTCCATTGTATGTTCATGCCTCCTTTGTCAAATATTAATTGAGCATAGTGGTTTGGGTCAATATCTGGATTCTCTATTCTGTTCCATTGATCTATATGTCTGTTCTTGTGCCAGTACCAGGCTGTTTTGAGAACAGTGGCTTTGTAATACAGCTTGAAATCGGGTATTGAGATCCCTCCTACTTTATTCTTCTTTCTCAGGATTGCTGTGGCTATTCGGGGTCTTTTTTTATTCCAGATGAATTTTTGGAGAGTTCTTTCAAGGTCTGTGAAATATGCCGTTGGTATTTTAATGGGGAGTGCATTGAATCTATAGATTGCTTTGGGTAGTATGGACATTTTAATGATGTTGATTCTACCAATCCATGAACATGGTATGTTCTTCCATCTGTTTACGTCTTCCTCTATCTCTTTTTTCAGTGTCCTGTAGTTTTCCGTGTATAGGTCTTTTACCTCCTTAGTTAAGTTTATTCCTAGGTATCTTAATTTTTTTGGTGCGATGGTAAATGGGATTGCCTTTTTAGTCTCTCTGTCTGTAAGTTCACTATTGGTGTATAGAAAGGCCATAGATTTCTTGGTGTTAATTTTGTATCCTGCTACATTGCCGAATTCATTTATTAAGTCTATTAGTTTTTTGACGGAGTCTTTCGGATTTTTTATGTACAATATCATGTCGTCTGCAAATAAAGACAGCTTTACTTGTTCTTTTCCAATTTGGATGCCTTTTATTTCTTCTTCTTGTCTAATTGCAATGGCTAATACTTCCAGTACTATGTCAAACAGGAGTGGTGAGAGTGGGCATCCCTGTCTTGTTCCTGTTCTTAGGGGAAATGGTTTTAGTTTTTGTCCATTGAGTATGATGTTTGCTGTGGGTTTATCATATATAGCTTTTATTATGTTGAGGTATGAGCCTTCTATTCCCACCTTGTTGAGAGTTTTTATCAAGAAAGGGTGTTGGATTTTGTCAAATGCTTTTTCTGCATCAATTGATATGACTATGTGATTTTTATCTTTCAATTTGTTTATGTGATGTATCACGTTTATTGATTTGCGGATATTGTACCATCCTTGCATTCCTGGGATAAATCCTACTTGGTCATGGTGTATGATCTTTCTGATGTACTGCTGGAGCCGATTTGCTAGAATTTTGTTGAGGATTTTGGCATCTATGTTCATGAGGGATATTGGTCTGTAATTCTCTTTCATTGTGTTGTCTTTATCTGGTTTTGGTATTAGGGTGATGCTGGCTTCATAGAAGGAGCTTGGAAGTGTTCCTTCCACTTGAATTTTTTGGAATAGTCTGAGGAGGATAGGTTTTAGTTCTTCCTTGAATGTTTGGTAAAACTCTCCTGTGAAGCCATCAGGCCCCAGGCTTTTGTTTGCCGGAAGCTTTTTGATGACTGCTTCAATTTCGTCCATAGTTATTGGCCTATTGAGCTGTTTAGATTCTTCTTGATTGATTTTTGGAAGGTTATATTTTTCTAGGAATATGTCCATTTCCTCCAGGTTGTCCAGTTTGTTGGAATAGAGTTGTTCGTAGTATTTTGTAACAATCCTTTGTATCTCAGCGGGGTCTGTTGTTATTTCACCTCTTTCATTTCTGATTTTGTTTATTTGGGTCCTCTCTCTTTGCTTCTTGGTGAGCCTGGCTAGAGGTCCATCAATCTTGTTTATCCTTTCAAAGAACCAGCTCTTGGTTTTGTTGATCTTATGTATTGTTTCTTTGGTCTCTATGTCATTTATCTCCGCTCTGATCTTTGTTATTTCCTTCCTTCTGGTTACACTGGGCTTTTCTTGCTGCTCTTTTTCTAGCTCTTTGAGTTGTAGGGTTAAGTAATTTATTACCATTGTTTCTTGTTTTTTGCAATAAGCTTGTAGAGCTATGAACTTCCCTCTCAAGACTGCTTTCGCTGTGTCCCATAGATTTTGGATTGTTGTGTTTTCATTGTCATTTGTTGCCATGATGTTTTTTATTTCTTCCTTGATCTCTCTGGTGACCCAGTCCTTGTTTAATAGCATGCTGTTTAGTCTCCATGTGTTTGATTTCTTTGGATTGTATTTATTGTAGTTGATTTCCAGTTTTATGCCACTGTGATCTGAGAAGATGCTTGATATAATTTCTATCTTCTTGAATTTGAAGAGACTTTGCCTGTGACCCAGGATATGGTCTATCTTTGAAAATGACCCATGTATGTGCACTTGAGAAGAATGTATATTCTGTGGCTTTGGGGTGAAATGTTCTGAAGATGTCAATTAATTCCATCTGGTCTAGTGAGCCATTTAGGATTGCTGTTTCTTTGCTGATTTTTTGTTTAGAGGATTTGCCCAGTGGTGATAGTGGGGTATTAAAGTCTCCTACTATGATTGTATTGCTATTAATCTCTCCCTTGATATCCTCCAGGAGTTTTTTTATGTATTTGGGTGCTCCTATATTGGGAGCGTATATGTTTACCAGAATTATTTCTTCTTGTTGGATTTCTCCCTTTAGTATTATGAAGTGGCCTTCCTTATCTCTTGTTACGGCATTTACTTTGAGGTCTATTTTGTCAGATATAAGTATTGCTACCCCAGCTTTTTTTTCATTTCCATTTGCCTGAAAGATATTTTTCCATCCTTTCACTTTCAATCTGTGTGAGTCTCTTGTTCTGAGGTTGGTCTCTTGTAGGCAGCATATATATGGGTCGTGTTTTTTTTAATCCATTCAGCTACTCGATGTCTTTTGATTGGAGCATTTAGTCCGTTTACATTTAAAGTTATTACTGAAAGGTATTTCTTTGTAGTCATATCTATTTTTGTATCTGTATTCCTTCTTACCTGTTTATTTCTTCTTTTTACAGTATTCCCTTTAACAATTCTTGCATTGCTGGTTTGGTGGTGATAAACTCCCTGAGCCTTTTTTGTCTGCAAAGCTCCTGATTTCCCCTTCAATTTTGATTGATAGTCTTGCTGGATATAGTATTCTTGGATTCAGTCCTTTGCTTTGCAACACTTTGTATACCTCCTTCCATTCACTTCTAGCTTGTTGTGTTTCTGTTGAGTAATCATTTGACAATCTGATGGGTGTTCCTTTGTAGGTAACTCTCTGTCTCTCTCTTGCCGCCTTTAGGATTCTCTCTTTATCATTTATATTTGCCATTGAAATTATGACATGTCTTGGTGTGGGTCTTTTGGGGTTGATCCTGCTTGGGACTCTCTGTACTTGCGTAACTTTTATCTTTCCCATATCCGGGAAGTTTGCTGTCATTATTTCTTCAAATAGATTTTCTAATCCCTGCTGCTCTTCTTGTCCTTCTGGCAGCCCTATTATACGCATGTTACTTTGTTTCAAGTTGTCCCGAAGCTCCCTTAGGCTTTCCTCCTGCTTTTTAATTTTTTTCTCCAATTGCTGTTCAGATTGAGCTTATTTCTGTACCTGATCTTCTAACTCACTAATTCGGTCCTCTGCTTCTTGTAGTCTACTGTTGAAACTTTCCATGGTGTTTTTGATTGTAGCTATATCACTTTTCATTTCTTCCTGATTCTTGCATAAGTTGTTGATTTTCTCATCCATCCGATGTATAAATTCCACAACCATTACTCTGAACTCCTTTTTGGTCATGATGCAAGCTTCAGTTTCACTAATTTCCTTTCTTGGCGACTCCACATTTTCTTTCCTCTGTGAGTTATTTCGTTTCCCCATTCTGGCTATCACCAGAAAGCTCAAGCTTCCGTTTGCGTGGACCTGGGCCGTGTGCTGTGGGGACTTCGCTCCACCCGAGTTTCACTGAAGTGCTCTGACTCTAGGACGTGTGGCTGCCTTTGGTTGGCGGGAACCAGACTTGCCCAGGGTCAGTGTCCCCAGTGTTCCGTGTGGTCTCGTGTGCACACTTAGAATCAGGGGCCCTGTCTGCACCACACTGTTGGTATGTGCCGAAAATGAGATCCTTAGCATGTGCCAGGAGTCAGAGTTTCCCTGTGTCTGCACCAAGACTCGAGTGTCAAAGTCTCTGTTGCCTTGTGCGGTTTCTCATTGAGAATCAGGGTCCCTGTGTGTGCATGCACCAAAAATTGGGGTCGCTGGCTCTTAGTTTGAATGCGCTGTGAGTCAGGGATCCCAGGCAGCTGTGTCCGGCGTGCCAAATTCCCTGAAGTGGAGCTGCGTCCTGTGTGTGCTCTCTCTACTGCGCCAAACCGGCTAGAGCGCACATTCTTAAAATCCTGAAGGTGAGCTGGCTCCGTGCACTCTCCCAGAGTCCTGGAAGGGGGGCGGAGTCCGTCCTGCGCGCCAAATAACCCCAAAGGGAAGCCCCTCTGTGCACGCTCTAAGATTCCCCGAAGGGGGAGCTGTGACCCGCAAGCCAAATTCCCTGAAGGGGAGCCCTCTGTGCGCACTGACAGATTTCCCGGACGGGAGCTGCTTCTGTCCCGTGCGCGCCAAATTCCCTACGGGGGAGCGCGTCCCTGCGCAAAGCTCTGTAGCTTGGGCAAGGGGTGGATCTATCAGTTACTATGGCGCTATCCGCGCTCCTGCGGGGAGGGGGATAGGCTCTTTGACTCACGGAAATCTGCGGGGAAGTCTGGATTCTTATTGTTTGTTGGTCTGAAGCTGTGATAGCAGTTCTCTGTCCCCAGTGGCTGCAGGGTCCTGGTTTGTGTCAGAAGCCAGGATCCGAGTCTCAGGCAGCTGTTTCTCAAGATGGCGTGGTCTCCGTGTCCGCACCAGCCGCCGAGAAGTGTCCGCTTTGTGCGTGGGGCTCCGCTGTCTAGGACTGCCCGGTTAGGGAGCCCCTTGGAAGACCTGCAGAATCTAACTGACCCTAGCTCATACACACACACACACCTCACACGTCTACACTCTCCTCTATGGGTTTCTCACTCACACTCTCTCCCTACCTTCCTGCCGGTCGCCATCTTTTTTTCCTCCGCAGTATCTGTATTAATCTGCACCTTTCCTGATTCTACTGCTCAAATATGATAAGTACCTCTAATGAATTTTTCATTAGTTATTGTACTTTCCAAGTCCAGAAAGTTTGATATGGTTCTTTTAAAATTTTTCTCTCTTCTTTATTTTCTATTTGATGGAATATTATCTTTCTACACCTCCCGCATGGTTCTCGTTTTTAAAAACTATATAACAGCTGCTTGAAGCTTTTGTATGTTCCCAACATCTGGGCCCACTCAAGGGAGCTCCTTTTGCTTTTTCCTCCGTGTCCGGTCAGTTTCCGGTTTCTTTGCACGCCTTGTAATTTTATGTTGGGAACTGGACACTTAAATATAGCAGCTCTGGGCGCTCATCCCCCCTCCCAGGGCTTGTTTGCTTATTTGCTTAGAGCCATAGGTGGACTTACTTCAGTGAAGTCCACTTACCCTGCAAAGTGAAGCTTCCAGTGGGCATGTGCTGTAGCTCTTGACTCCCCTCCAACCCCAGTGAGTGTCAGCAGGGCTCTATTGTTCATTTCCCTGATCTCCTTGTGAGGGGCTTAGTTGGCCAGCTTCTACTGTCACCACCCTCTATTAACACCCACTAATTCTAGCAAACCATTCTATTGTTTCTTACAAGCCCTGGGGTATATATTGCTACAGTTTGATCCAATTAAATTCAAGCACTTGTCTTTGAGGCCTGTTCCAACCTTAGGGCTATTTTTGGCTGCACGTTAATTGTTACAAGTTCTCACCTTTTGTTTGTTGTTATCATGGACTCCCTCTCCAAATCTCCTCGGTCTACAGTAGAATCCTTAAACTTCTTTTAACTCTGCTTTAAATAGTCTCTTTAGGGAATGCACCCCATGAAAGCTGTTTTTATAGTTTGCTCCTCCTATTGGGTCAAGCCTCTGTGCTTTCGCCTGTAGCTGGGGGTGGGAGTGTAGCCCAGGTTTCTAGGAGTGATACCTGTGGTCTTACAAGTCCAGCAGTGAGTGGTAGCCCCTGGTGTCTGCTTGCCTCTCTTGCATGAAACCTCCAACCTAATCACTACTGTCCCAGTTTAAGAGTAAGCCAATTGTTAATCTCAATGGGTTTTGAGTGAGCAGGGGCAACAGTGATTAGGAAACAGTTCACTTGGTCTGCCATTCCCAGGGTTGATCTGTGCTCCAAGTGGGGACTGGGTAGAAGAGAAATGGAGCAGTCCGCTCCTCTTAGGGAGAAACTGTGGGCTGAGACTGGGAGCTAGGGGGAGGAAGGGTGTGGGGTCATGGCTCAAACAGCAGAGACTCAGCTTTCTTTACCAAGAGTTAGTAAGAATTTCTTGAATAAATATTTTTGTTTGCTTTATGCTCTTATGACAATTTCAGAGACTTTAATTTTTAAAAATATAGTATTTACAAGTTATGGTTGTTTCAATGAGTCTGTAGATCTCCTCATGTTGCCATTCCAAAAGTACTTCCTGATTTTTTAAATGCATGCCTTAAAATACTAGCAATCAGGACCCTTGAAATATGGCAATACGCTCACAACCTGAAAAAGTTCTCCTCTGCCATCAGTTGATTCAATATCAACATGCAGCACACAGAATAAATAAGCAGTTCTTTAATAGTTATGCAAACATATTCCAGACATGAAGTGTTTATCATTCATTTACAAGTGCAGTCTGTTACACCAATAACTGTTACTTGACCTGTTGTATAAAGTAAATAATGCATGTGAATTAGTCCTGAAATAGTTCCTTGAATTTGTTTCCAATCCAGTGAATTAAAAACACAACTGTGAATGGTATAAAGACGTGAAAATCATATTGTGATAAAAGCAATTGCAAAAATATAAAATTCAGATCCTACCCAGATAATTTAAGAACTCAGCAGTTTCCCTCAATTTAAACGTGAGCTCCACACAGAAAATATTAAAGATGTCTTTCAATATGATGCAACTGTATAAAACTAGAATATGACCATTAGATGACCAATGTATCAAAACTAACAGAACTTAGAAAACACATCTAATTCTAAAGTAAGCAGAAATAAAAAGACAATTTACAAAGAATTATAACTGCTCTCTAATCATCATCAGAGTCCGAATCATATTTCTTTCCTCGGATAGTTTTTTTTTCCAGCTTTGTGAAGTTTGTTCCAATTTTCTTTTGGCTCTGAAATGGGGGCTCCATTAAATTTCCACTGAAAATAAAGCAAATATGAAAAGCACTTATTCTTTATGATTTAGGACAGAAAAATATATTTTTTTCTCTCATTATAACATATGAAATAGAGTAAATTTTTCTTTAAAAAGTTAGTGTCAAGGAAGAGGTATATTTATTCATACTGTTGGTTAATAGTGGTAAACCTTACTTTGTACTACTAAATGTTTAAGATCAATGTTTTATTTTCTCTTTTATCATTAACATTTCACAGGATGCCAACAGAATTTCTGACTAAGAAACAAAGAAGAAAACCAAAGGTTTTTTTCTCATCTGTTTTGGATATGCTGAACCTTTTCACAGTGAAAAGGACACAAAAAAATGGTGCTGTATTTTGACAGCCTGTTATGACAGGTTCGATTCTGTTTAACAACCTTTAATGTTTAGATTTCTACAGACATCACCAAAACTCATGAAAGTTATTATCATTAACCGGAATTGGTGTGAAACTCTTTTTCAATGATGCTTGAGAATGATGCTTCAGAAATGAAATACGACAATTTCTTTTTCAAAATATCTGGGAGTTACCTAGCACCTAGATCTTGTTTAAAATTCTTTATTGTTGAAACTTTTACATGTCTCTTTTTTCCCCCATTGACCTCTCCCCGCCCGCTCCCACTCGCCAGCACAAGCCCCTACCCCACTTATTGTCGGTGTCCATTGGTCATGTTCATATGTATGCATACAAGTCCTTTGATCTCTTACCCTGACAACCCCCACTCCCCACTCCCCTGCCTTCCCTCTGAGGTTTGACGGTCTGTTCGATGCTTCTGTCTTTGGATCTATTTTTGTTCACTGGTTTATGTTGTTCATTATATTCCACAAATGAGTGAGATCATGTGATATTTATCTTTCTCCGACTGGCTTATTTTGCTTAGCATAATTCTCACCCAAGGATATGTTTTTATTGGTTTTAGAGAGAGGAAGCAGGGAGGGGAGGGGGAGACATTGATGTGAGAGAGACACATCAACTGGTTGCCTCCCGTATGTGCCCTAACCTGAGATTGAACCCGCAACCTAGGTATGTACTCTGAGCAGGAATTGAACCTGCAACCTTTGGGACGATGCTCCAACCAACTGAGCCACTGGGCCAAGGCTAGATCTTAGTTTTGAAATATCACTTGCCATTGGCTTCTTGGAGAAATAGCCAATTCTAGGGAGAGTACAACATGAGTGCCCCTAAAACATCTTATTTGTACCAGAAAGCAAGTGCTCAAACACTATGGGGACGTGACCAAAGGATATAGAAGCCAGTATGAAAGGAGCTCTCACTGGTCTAACCTGGGGTAATCCGAACTTCAAAGTAAATAATAACAGCAAAAGAATGTAACCCATTGAATAAAATGATCTACAGCCCATTCTAATATAAGTAAACAAGTAAAAATTAACGTGAGATATGGAAAAGTTCTTCCTTAAGTCACCATTTGGCCTGGTAGACAACTGGTTAACCAGTGCTCAGTTATCCTCACCAGAAATGAGACAAACCATCACATGCCTCCTGATATGGTGCACTAAGAAGGAAGAATACATCACTTTTATGATATACCTACGAACAAATGCATAATCTGAATCTAAACTTGAAACATTAGACAAACCCCGTTGGGGGATGCTCTGTAAAATAACTAGCTTGTACTCTTCCAAAACATCACAGTACTGAAAAACAAATGAAGGGTAACAGGTTGTTACATGTTAATGAAAACTAAAAACACGTTAACTCCAAGCAGTGCATTTTTTTATATGTAGGGCATTACTGGAATTTGAGTAAGGTCTATAAATTACCTCAAGTTCCTGTATTAATAACTGAACTGTGATTACATAAGAAAATGTCATTGTTCCTAGAAAATATACACAAAAGTATGTAAAGGTATAATATATCTACAATTTCCACTCAAATGATTCTGGAAAAAAAAAATTAAGATAAAGCAAATATAAAGTGTTTAAAATAGGGAACATGAGTGAAGGGTATATGAGCACCATTTGTATTATTTCCAAATTGTTTAAAGTTTGAAATCATTTAAAAATAAGTGATTTTTAAAAATAAATATTAATATTTTGTTTAGTATTAAGAAAATAATACCTAAAACTCCCAAATCAACTTCTACGATGTAGGAATGATTTAGACATGTGTAGGGAAGATTCAGAGGAAAAGGGGTAGAGAAGTGAAAAGGCGAGAGGACTTCTATTTATTGAAAGGCACAATGACTGTGGAATGACAACTGCAGTTTTACCAACTATTCTTGCAAATCAAGAACAGGCTTTAGTAGCCAGTTTGGCTCAGTGGTTGAGCATCAACCTATGAACCAGGAGGTCATGGTTCGATTCCTGGTCAGGGCACATGTCCGGGTTGCAAGCTTGATCCCCAGTAGGGGGCGTGCAGGAGGCAGCTGATCGATGATTCTCTCTCATCATTGATGTTTCTATCTCTCTCTCCCTCTCTCTGAAATTAATAAGATATATTAAATAATAATAATAAAAGAACAGTAACAAAAAAAGAACAGGCATAGAGGCCCTGGATGGTGTGGCTCAGTTGTTAGATCATCAGCCCACACACCACAGGGTCATGGGTTTGAGGCACATATCTGGGTTGCAGGTTTGATTCTGGTCCTGGTTGGGGGCATGTGCAGGAGGCAACCAATTGATGTCTCTTTCTCCCTTTCTTTCCCCTACCCGCCCCCCCGCCCCCTTCTAAAAATCCATGGAGCCCTGGCTGATGTTGCTCGATGGTTAGAACACTGGCCTGCGCACTGAAGGGTTACAGGTTTGACTCCTGGTCAAGGGCACGTATCTGGGTTGTAGGTTTGCTTTCTGCCTCTGGTTGGGACACATGTGGGAGGCAACCAGTTGATGTGTCTCTGTCACCTCGATGTCCCCCCACCCCTACCCCCTTTCTCTCTTTCTCTCTCCCTCTCTCTCCCCCTCCTACCTTCCTTCCCTCCCTCCCTTCCACTTTCTCTCTGAAAAGCAATGGGAAAAATATCCTCTGGTGAAGATTAACAAAAAAAGAAGAACAGGCACAAAGGGCAAGATGATATGCTATAATTTGTGGAATTTGGTAAATTATTTGTCTGGAGAAATGGACAAAGAGATGAATAAAAAAAGGAAGTTGGATTTTAGATGGTTTTCAAAGTGAGACTGTTCCCCATAGTAAGCAATTTAAGCTAAGCACAGAAATGAGATTCTGTATATTCTATCTGATTCTGCAAATGAGACAGGAATATACATTAAAATCTAATGTTTGAAAGTAAGTCACTATCAATTTGAGTCATCTGGTTTAAATCAGGGAAAAGTTCATTCCGGGTGTCATTTTGGGTTTCCAGATTATACAGAATTAGATGCAATAGGATCTGTTAGGTTGAGAACTTTTATAGCTAGGTGCATTCCAAGACTCAATTTTATCCACAACTGATTTTTGCTGTGAGGTCATGCTAATAACGTACACTTTAAAAAATATGCTCTTCCTTTGTGAAAGTTTTTCTACATGTCAGCCAAAAGATCTTAGTTCCATAAAATAAATGTTCACATAAAACAATCTTCTCTAAAAATATCACTGAAAATGTGAATTAAAGTAAGTCTTTTGTTAAAAGTTACCTGTAATTGATAATATCAGAGCAACCAAGCCTCCACTCCAAAGTCTCCGTGGAGAAGTCATCTGTATTTCCCAGGTCAGTAAATCCAGCGACGTAATCCTGCGTTTTCCCGTCTTTCACCAGTGCTAGTGTGGGAATGATTTTGATCTTCAGTCTCTCACAAAGGAAAGGTGCTTTTTCCACATTCAGCTTCAAAAATTTGGTCTCCAGATGTTTCTTGCACAATATCGCTAAATGTTTGTCTAGTATTTTACACCTGTAAATAACAAATATAGAAAATCAAAACCCAAAACAGCAGAGTTCTTTTTAAAGAGAAATGTCATTAAGGCACACCTAATTTCATAGTTTATCTGTTTGAGTCTCATACTTGGGTAGCCAACTGGTGCTTGTGTCAGGTGCCCTTACTTCCGTTTCAGAGGTAGCTGCCTGATTATCCGAGGCAGAAAAACAATGTAGTATTCTAGGAAGTCAGATTTGCTTTAATGAAATTTATACAAAACATTCAAAATATGCCTTAAATTGTGCTGCACAAAGTTGTCATGTTCGTGGTAACAACAAAAAATTGTAATTTCTTTTATGCATGATTCCTGGTATCTTATACAGGAAGTTTGAAGGGTGACAAATCTAAACTTGATGGAACTCAGAGAGACTTCTCAGAATTAGAAATGTGCCATATGTGCAAGTCATCAGGAAAGACTGACTGGTGCCACTGAGAAGGAACACTTCTAGCTGTGCAACTCTGTCAGCGAGAAGCATATTAAAGGTAAGGGCTGTAAATATGGTCATTGTGGTTTTAGAAAATGAAAATACCAGAAGTAACTTTCATTAAGCCATCTTCTACTGAAGAGAAAAAGTGACATTTTCTTTAAAGTAGGATGTATTTAAACTGGTCAATCCTCTAGTGTTTCTGAAACAGACTATCATAATATTCTTTTTGAGCAGTAGCTTTTCACCATTGGTATTCTTTACATCGAACTTTTAATCAAAATTCCCTGGGAGTGTGGCTGGGAAACATGCAGGTGATGCTCGTGCCCAATACAGATGAGAACCACTGCTTTGGATGCCTAAGACACTAGATGCTTCAGAGTTGTTCTTTTTTTTTTTTTTTTTTTTTTTAAGATATATTTTTATTGATTTCAGAGAGGAAGGGAGAGGGAGAGAGAGAGAGAAGCATCAATGATAAGAATCATTGATCGCTGCCTCCTGCACGCCCCCTACTGGGGTTCAAGCCCGAAACCTGGGCATATGCTCTTAACTGGAATCGAACCCAGGACCCTTCAGTCCATAGGCTGACGCTCTATCCACTGAGCCAAACCAGCAAGGGCTTTTTTTTTTTTTTTTTAACAGAGTTGTTTTTACTAGGCTTTCGGGGTACTCCTTGGTTGTAGCTTTTCCTTAATTAGGTTTGGGCTTAGGGAATTTCTGATAAATTTAATATCTCATCACTTTTCCTCTGAATGTATCTTTTCATATATCACCCTGAAGTGCAGCAATGAGATTTTAGTGAAAATGGTAGGAGAGAACTAATTATTATTGTTGTTTTTAAACATCTTTTTATTGATTTTAGAGAGGAAGGGAAAGGGAGAGAGAGATAGAAACATCAATGATGAGAATCATTGATCAGCTGCCTCCTGCATGCCTCCTACTGGGGATGAGCCCGCAATCCTCGCATGTGCCCTTGACTGGAATTGAACTTTGGACCCTTCAGGCCACAGGCCGATGCTCTATCCACTGAACAAAAGCGGCTAGGGCAAGAAGTAATTATTAAATGGTTTTTGAATAAAGCTCAAAATAAAGAATAAATAAACCATTAGGTGAGAAATATGTTCTTGAACATTTGTATATAAATCAACTCCATGGTTTTATTTGAGTAATAAGGAACATATTTTATTTGTTGCCTTTTAATTATTTTTATTACTCAAAAAAGCTTCATTTATCTTGTTTAGTTTTTTGACTCGGTACTTGTGCCTTCAACACGTTCACAACGATTTCCTGCTCCTCAAAAAGGGAAACATGTTTGATCCCATCACGGACACATTTAGCACACGTGGATCCACCACAAGCCCTGTTAGACAACCTCCCTAGAACTTCAGGTCTCACAGTGCAAACTCCACCAAGCAGGCCTAGCTACGGGCCACATGCAGATTTTGGTGCTTTCCCAACCTTCTGGGTATAAAGGGGAACAATTCCATTACCAGGGGTTCGGGGCAGCCTATGTATTGTTAGAGGCTGTATTGTTAGAGCCCGGTTGGTATGTCAAAAACACTGGACCACTCTGAATGCTTGAAGACACCATCCCCCAAAGAGCTGGAAATTTTAAAAACAATTTCATTTTTATTGACTTTAGAGAGACAGAAGGGAGAGGAAGTAAGAGAGAAACATTGATTGTTTGCCTCCTGCATGCACCCTGATGGGGATCAAGCCTGCAATCCAGTATGTGCCCTGACTGGGAATCACACTGGTGACCTCTTGATTCATGGGACAATGCTCAACCAATTGAGCCACACGGGCCAGGGCCGGAACCTATTTTAAATAAGACTATGTATCATTTGTCAATTAATCCATTTTTTTAAAATACAGAAGCTTCAGTCGTGGTGTAGTTAAAATAGCATTAGGCTTAAAACCTCTTATCATTTAGTAACTGAATGACATTAGGTGAGCCACTTAGTCTCTCCACACATGAAGCATGTACCTACTTAACCTCAAAAGGTCACTGTGAGTGTTGCGGGATTTTACACATGAAAGTGTACAGCCTATTATGTGCTAGGAACTTTGATATATATACATACATACACGAATGATTAAAATTTTGATTTTTTAGTTTTGTTTTAAGATTAGTACTCCTGGTGCTACACTGTGTATATATCCATCAAATATATTTACTAAGCATCTACTATGTGTCAGTCATTGCTGCTCTAGGGCTAGGAATCCAAAACACAGTTGTCCACATACAGGTAAACTCTCTGCCTTCACAAAACAAGCTAGAGGTGAAAACATAAACAAGCAAGCATATCGCATCAATCTTACAGACTGATATATCAATATATCACTCATCATCAACACCAGAGGTTGGCAACTTAAGGAAGATGAATGCCAATGGGAGATGACAGCGTACCACAATGGCAGAGGGTTTCCTTGATACCCTTTACCTTCTCTCATTTCCCCTTAGTGCAGGGGTGGGGAACCCTTTATCTGCCATGGGCCATTGGATATTTATAACATTACTCATGGGGCATACAAAATTACCAACTTAAAAATTAGCCTACTATATTTGGTCAAACATTTAATTAACTCACCCCTAAATGCCTTAGCAGGGCCAGACCAAATGATTTCTCAGGCCTTATATGGCCTGAGGACCAGATGTTCCTCATACCTGCCTTAGAAGATATTTCACCATTTCAATATTTTCTTTATTTTTATATTTTTAGTCAATAAGTCTCAGGCAATCAATCTATGAAAGATGTCAATAGCCAACTTGTTGGGTGGTGAACCTAAGACAGGTCTATCTCAAGAAAAGAAAAATCTCAAATAAATAATCTAACTTTACACTTAAAGGAACTAAAAAAGAACAAAAAAAGAAAACCCAAAGTGAGTAGCATGAAGGGTAATAATAAAGACCAGGGGGGAAATAATTGAAATAGAGTCTAAAAAAATAATAAAAAGATCAATAAAAGTAAGGGCTGGTTCTTTGAAAAGATAAACTTTTTTTAAAAAAATATATATTTTATTGATTTTTTACAGAGAGGAAGGGAGAGGGATAGAGAGTTAGAAACATCGATGAGAGAGAAACATCGATCAGCTGCCTCTTGCACAATCCCTACTGGGGATGTGCCCGCAACCAAGGTACATGCCCTTGACCGGAATTGAACCTGGGACCCTTGAGTCTGCAGGCTGACACTCTATCCACTGAGCCAAACCGGTTAGGGCAAGATTGACAAACTTTTAATCAGACTCACCCAGAAAAAGAGAGGACCCAAATAAATAAAATCAGAAATGAAAGAGGAAAAGTAACAACATATACCAAAGAAATACAAAGAATTTTAAGAAAATATTATGAACAACTATATGCCAACAAATTGGGCAATCTGGATAAAATGGATACATCCCTAGAAACATACAGTCTTCCAAAACTGAATCAGGAAGAAGCAAGAGCATCTGAATAAACAGATTACAACTAGTAAAACTGAAGTAGCAATCAAAAAACACCCAACTGCCCTAGCCAGTTTGACTCAGTGCTTAGAGCATCGGCCCACAGACTGAAGGATCTCAGGTTTGATTCTGGTCAAGGGCATGCATCGTGGCTGCAGGCTCAATCCCTGGCTCCTGGTTGGGGCATGTGCAGGAGGCAACCAATTGATGTGTCTCTCTCACAGTGGTGTTTCTCTCTCCCTCCCTACCACTCTCTCTAAAAATCAATGGAAAAAAAAAAAAATCCTGGAGTAATGATTAACAAAAAGAAAACAAACAAACAAAAAAATATCCACAAACAAGAGTTCTAGACCAGCTGGCTTCACAAATGAATTTTACCAAACATTCAAAGAACTAACACCTATATTTCCCAAACTATTCCAAAAAATTCAAGAGGAGGGGAGACTCCTAAACTCATTTTACAAAACCACATAAAGATACTACGAAGAAAGAAATTATAAGCTAATATCCCTCATGAACATAAGCCCTAAAATTTTTAATTAAAGCAAACTGGATCCAGCAATACAGTGTAAAAGATTATACACTATGATCAAGTGAGATTTATTCCAGGATGCAAGGTTGGTATAATATACACAAACAAATTAATGTGATATACCATATAAACAAAATGAAGGATAAAACCACATGACCATATCAAAAGGTGCAGGAAAAGCATTTGGTAAAATCCAGCACCCATCTATAATTATAAAAGTGTAATATGCTAATTAGACTGGACAGCCGGACAACCTTCTGGACAAAGCCAGGGCTGCAAGGGCTGAGCCCCTTGCACGAATTTCGTGCATCGGGCCTCTTGTTTATGATAAAAACAAAACAAAACAAAACAAAACAGCTCAGCAAAATAAAGAGGGAACATACTTCAACATAATTAAGGCCATATATGAAAAACCCACAGCCAACATCATACTCAATTGGCAAAAACTAAAAGCACTTCCTTTCAACATAGTACTGGAAGTCCTAGCCCCAGCAATCAGATAAGAAGAATAAATAAAAGGCATCAATGATTGGAAAGGCAAAAGTAAAACTGTCATTATTTGCAAGTGATATGATACTGTATATAAAAAACTCTAAAGATTCCACCAAAAAACTACTAGAACTGATTACATTTAATAAAGGATGTAAAAGACCTATACTCGGAACATTGTAAGACACCGAAAAAAGAAACTGAAGAGACAAATAAGTGGAAACATATACCCTGTTCATGGATAGGAAAAATTAACATAATTAAAATGTCCATAGTACCCAAAGCAATATAGATTCAACACCAATTCCAATCAAGATACCAATGGCTATTTCACAGAAATAGAACAAATATTCCAAAAATTTACATGGACCTAATAAAGGCTCCAAATAGCAACAGTGATCTTGGGAAAGAAGAACAAAGTTGGAGGAATCACCCCACCTGATATCAAACTATACTACAAGGCCATAGTAATCAAAATAACATGATACTGGCATAAAAACAGACATATTGATCAATGGAACAGATTAGAGAGCCCAGGAGTAAATCCATGTCTTTATAGTCAATTAATATTTGACAAAGGAGGCAAAAACATACAATGGGGTAAAGGTAGTTTATTCAATAAATGGTGTTGGGAATATTGGCCAGATATGTACAAAAAAAATGAAACTAGACCATCTTCTTACATCATACACAAGAATAAGCTCAAAATGGATTAAAGACTTAAATGTTAGAATCAAAACCAAACTAAAGCCCTGGCCGGTGTGGCTCAGTGGATAGCGTGTCGGCCTGCAGACTGAAGGGTCCCAGGTTCGATTCCGGCCAAGGGCATGTACCTCGGTTGTGGGTACATCCCCAGTAGGGGGTGTGCAGGAGGCAGCTGATCGATGTTTCTAACTCTCTATTCCTCTCCCTTCCTCTCTGTGGAAAATCAATAAAATATATTAAAAAAAAACACAACAAACTAAAACATTTTTGCACAGCAAAGGAGACCATCAATAAAGACAACCCAATGAATGGGAGAACATATTTGCCAAAGATATATCTGATAAGGGGTTAATATCCAAAATTTATAAAGAACTTACAAAATTCAACACCAAAAAACCCCAAACAATCCAATTTAAAAATGAGCAAAGGACCTAAATGGACACTTCTCCAAAGAGGACATATAGATGGCCAATAGACATATGAAAAGATGCTCAATGTCACAAATCATCAGAGAAATGTAAACTAAAACCACAATGAGATGTCACCTCACACTTGTTAGAATGGCTATCATCAATAAATCAACAAACAACAAGTGTTGGGGAGGATGTGGAGAAAAGGGAACCTTGTTCGTGCACTGTTGGTTAGAATGCAGATTGGTGCAGCCACTGTGGAAAGCAGTATGGAGTTACCTCAAAAAAAAAAAAAAAAAAAAAAAAAAAAAGGAAGTGCCTTATGACCTATGATTCCATTTCTGGGAATTTATCTGAAGGAACCCAAAACACTAATTTGAAAGAATATGTGCACCCCTATGTTCACACTGTAGCACTATTTACAACTAGAGGCCTGGTGCACAAAATTTGTGCACGGGGGTGAGTTCCTCAGCCCAGCCTGCACCCTCTCCAATTTGGGACCTCTCTCACAATCCAGGACTGCTGGCTCCCAACCGCTCATCTGCCTGCCTGCCTGATTGCCCCTAACTGCTTCTGTCTGCCAGCCTGATCACCCCCTAACCACTCCCCTGACAGCCTGATTGATGTCTAACTGCCCTCCCCTGCAGGCCTGGTCACTCCTAACTTCCCTCCCCTGCAGGCCTGGTCACCCCTAACTTCCCTCCCCTGCAGGCCTGGCCCCCCCCCCCCCCCAACTGCTCTCCCCTGCAGGCCTGGGTCCCCCACAACTGCCCTCCCCTGCTGGCTTGGTCGCTCCCAACTGCCCTCCCCTGCTGGCCATCTTGTGGCAGCCATCTTGAGTGTTGGAATGATGGTAAATTTGCATATTACTCTTTTATTAGATAGGATAGCCAAGACATAGAAGCAGCTCAAATGTCCATCAATAGATGAGTGGATAAAAAAAGCTGTAGGTACCTTTATACAGTGGAATACTACTAGGCCATAAAAAAAGAAAATCTTACCCTTTGCAACAAAATGGAGAGCATTATGCTAAGTGAAATAAGCAAGTTAGAGGAAGACAAATACCATATGATTTTACTCATATGTGGAATCTAATAAACAAAATGAACTAACAAGCAAAATAGTGACAGACTCACAGACAGAGAACAGGCTGACAGCTGGGGGTGGGGGGAGTAGAGGGAGAGAGAGGGGGCTGGATGGGGTGGGGTGGATGTATTGAGTCAAAAAGGAGAAAAAAAACCTCGTGGACAGGAATAACAGTGTAGTGACTGCTGGGGAGTGGAGGGGGGTAGGAGGAATAGGTGGAGGGAGGTGGAAGGAGGTAGGGGAGGGTAAAGGAGGTATAAATGGTGTTGGATGGAGATTTGATTTGGGATGGTAAACATAATACAGTGTACAGACTACATGTTGTAGAATTGTGCACCTGAAACCTGTACAATTTTGTTAACCAGTGTCACTCCAATAAATTCAATAAAAAGAAAAAGGAAAATAAAAAAGTAGAAAAATTCTTGTTGCACTGATAAAAAATTTAAGTGTACATTTCTAAGGTGTTTTTAAAGTTAGTAAATATATAATTCAGAAAACAGCCATTAATATAGAAATATTCTTGACTTTCAATAATGTTCACTTATACTTGTATATGTAACTGGTTTTTAAATTAATCTTTAAAATAACAATTGCTTAACTTTAATGTACAGACTTCTAGTACAAAGAAACAACTTAGAAAGTAGTTCCTTTTATTGTTCTTAATTTCTCTGTCAGTATATTTCTATTCAAACATCTCTCCATGTTTAAAAAAAGTCACTGAAGGAGACAATGTTACCTGAATGTAGAGTCTCTGTAGAAATGGCAAACCACATTTTTACTCTCCTTGACTTCTTGAAAAAAGTCTCTCTCACTAGGGATTTCTCTGTATTCCCCATGACCTTTTGAAAGCCATTCCTGATTTGAAAAAAAGAGAAATATTACACATTTGAAATTATCTCTTTTAGTACCAGTTTACAGTGGGTGTACAATTCAGAACAATACAGGTGAGGCAATAGTTTACACTTGTGAATGTGTCAAACAGTTTATTCTTGTATTATTTAATTAGTGTATTATTTTACATAGGAACTATAAACTACTTTTGCCCCACCCTGTACTTTGTAATGTAGTTGATTTTACCCTGTAGAGAAAGGAATTCCTTTCAGTGACTTACTTTCCTATGTTTCTAGTGTCCATGCAAAAGTAGTGTGGGTACTATCTCCACAGCACGGCTCATATTTATGACAATTACCTATCTTGGTAACTTAGAATATATGTTTTATTAGAACTTCGAAAATAAAAATTTAGACTCATGAGACTTAGAATGTGCAATCTATTTAATTTCTCTGTACTCAAACTACTAAAATCAGAAGCATTTAATTCAAATTACTAAAAAGCTTTCATAAATAATGCTCATGAGATAAAGCCAGTCTTTGGGGACAGGGGGAAAAAGGGGGGGGGGGGTGTTACTGCAGCTCTGATGCTCAGGGGCCCTGCTTACTCTCGATGACCAGCAGGGAGAGGCAGGAACTCCCTATACTGGTGGCCAATGGGCAATATCCTAGAAGAAAGAGTTGTCTACTCAGTGTCCAGAAACAACAAAGATCTCACAAGTCACGTAATACAACTTCCCTTATCAGCATGCCTGGCAGACCTTCCAGCCTCTGACAAGAAGCTTCTCCCCACAATGGGCAGCCTGTTTCCTGTTCAGGCAGTGAGTTTTAATAAAAGGGGAACTTTCTGCCTGCGCTTGAATAAAGGTTCTACTGCTTATCAGGCTATGAATTCTAATAACGTTTCTGAGCCCCAATCTCCTCATGTGTAAAGTGCAGATCATGGAGCATTTACCTCACTGAGTAGTTGTGAAAATAAGACACTCAACATGAAGATAAGTAAAACAGTGCCTGACACATGTGCCTAAAAAGCATTTGTATATGTTCTAGTACTTATTTTTAGAAAGGTCTTCTCACACTTAAGTACTCTATATCTCTAACTTCGGTCCGTGGATCCCAGCTTGAACCTAAGATTAGAGAGAAAAGTTCTAATCTTTTCTTTACACGTTGGCCCTTCAAATAGCACATCTCACCCATGTCCTCCCTTCTCTACACTGAAATCTCCATTTCCTTTTGACTGTTTCTCACATGAAACAGTATCTAGACTTCCTCTTCTGGTTGTCCTCTGAACACAGTCTAATTCCTCCATGCTCTTTTAAAACGTGGCAGAGGTCTGAATGCAGCCTCCAGAAGGTCCAACTAGCAAGAGGCAGGAACGCCATCTCTTTTCCTCCTCTGCACTTAAGCTACAGCAGCCCAGATGCAGTATCCATTTCACACTGGCTTCCATTGAGCTGACACACACAGAAGGCCCAGATACCTTTTCCTTATGTGACATTTCTTTGGTAAAGCCCCTATGAACAGTTTCACCTCTCAAATACAATTCCTTAAAGTGATATGTGACATTTCATGATCCCTTTCTTTACTTGCCAATGACCTGTGCACTTAAAACAGTATTTTTATTAAAATAGAAAATAATAAACAAAATTTTTGGTGGGCTCATCCTATTTCTTACCTTGTCCTTCTGCTCTTTACCTATGTCCTACGTCTCTAGCTGCCACAGTAGGGGGGTGCTTGGCTGACTGAGGAATACTGACTAACACAGGTCTATTAAGTACTTATGTCACTGTGCACATTGGTTTCCCCAATACCTTCGTGGATCAGAAAAATCAAAATTACTGTACAATCTACACTCCTCTTTCAAAAAGAATGGCTATAAAAACCATTAAGGCTTCTTGCCTATTTCCTCAGAAAACATGTTAACAACAACAACAACAAAAAGATTAAAATGCAGTAAAGCCCAGCTGGCGTGGCTCAGTGGTTGAGTGTTGACCTATGAACCAGGAGGTCACCATTCAATTCCTCCTAATCAGGGCACATGCCTGGGCATGCAGGATGCAGCTGATCAATGATTCTCTCTCATCACTGATGTTTCTCTCTCTCTCCCTTGCTTCCTCTCTAAAATTAAAAAAAAAAAAAATGCAGTAAAAGCTCTAAAATAAGATCCTCTGAGTTACTCCATGACAAATTCATTTTAAATTGATTTGTATATTAATAAAAAAAAAGTCTAAAGGCTGCCTGCTTTAATTGTTTTTTTATTATAAATACTCAGCCTATTGTTTTCAGAACTGCTG
This sequence comes from Cnephaeus nilssonii, assembly GCF_951640355.1. NCBI lineage: Eukaryota > Metazoa > Chordata > Mammalia > Chiroptera > Vespertilionidae > Cnephaeus > Cnephaeus nilssonii. The sequence continues at coordinate 64,209,910 of NC_137086.1, read as the reverse complement.
GACCACTTCTTTTAAGACAATGAATATGTTCCTCACTGCAAATCAGGTAGATACAGAGTTCTACCAAAATACCCTCGTATGACTTTTTTCTAGTTGAGCATTAGCAATGAGTAGTGTGCTTAACGCTTATCTCATATGCTTTGAGCACAGCTAACTTATGACAGGCTGGCTTCACTACCCGAAAGGGAACCCCTGCCTCCTGCTGCTGACGGTGCTCTTCTGGTGCATTGCAACCACACACATCTGAGCTCAGAAAATGATCCTGGGCGCGTATTTCTTTTACTTGACTATAGACTAATACATTGAGCAGGCTGATTTTGAATGTGTCTTTAAAGCTAATTTTTATCCAGCCAAATTTTTATCCACCCAAATTTTTAATAGTGATAGGTAATTTGAAGTTAAAAAAAAAAAAAGAAAGGAAAAGAAAAACACCTTAAAAATGAGGACCTGTAATGTAACTACGGGCACATGTGTACATTTGCTAGGCGCACACTGCTAAGTAATTTCAGAAAGCAGGGCAGGGAGGTTACTTGTTTCTGCTGCTGAGTTTTCTTTAGGGCCTTAAGTCTCTTTTCTTTGAGGAGTTCCAGTTCATCCTCATCCATCTGGTCCATTTTCTGAATTTCAGCATCCAAACGTTCTTCCACTAGTTTAGTGGTCTGAAGCAACTGATTTTCCAGGACTTTTGAAAACATGTCGACAGATGTCTGAGCTTCCATTCTTTACAGTTTAGCCTTGCTGCTGGGGAGAAGGTTTACAAAGTTAGAAATAAAAGTGCAAATAAGTAAAGTTTTCTTTCTTATTTTAAAAAAAATTCCAGCAAGTGCATAATTTGTAGTTCACAAAGTGTTTTGCTGACAACCAAGCACTTCAGGAAGTTAGGCTTTTCAATAGATTATAGTCACAGCACTCAAAAACGATTTAGAGCAAAGTTTAGGTGCTCCTGATTTAGTTTTTGTTTTATTATATGAAAGTAAGATAAGTCTTTAAGCACATCACCACAGACCAGAGAAAAATGAGTAGGTGGGAGTTATAGTAGTTGGAGCTACAGCTAGTGATATATACTGACAATCATTATTCTTTACCAAAGAAAGAGAAGCAAAATACAAATGACTAAACTGTTGTAAGGTTGTACACATACACATAGATACCAAACTTCGCTTCAACACAGAGCAGAGTTGAACAAAAGACACATTTTCATGGTCTCTGCCTAAATGATTTTCATTTCTTTAACTCCTAAGAAAGGCAATTACAATTTATGTAAAGAATGATGTCTGGTGTTCTCTAAGCTTAGGTTTCCATTCCTTTTCTCCCATTATCTAACAAAATCTATGAGGCCACAAGATTGATATTGGTATTGATTTATTGACACTCAGTGTTCTTAGCTTTGATATAAAACAATGTAATAGTCTATTTTTGACTTTTCCATCACTCTTCTATGTAAGATAGGAGTTTGTAAACATATTCTAATTCAGATTACAAAGGAAGATCTCAATTACATTGGTTTTAAAGAAATGTAGTCCTGCCCTGGCCCAACAGCTCAATTGGTTCGAGTATCATCCCCATACGACAAGGTTGCAGGTTCAAACTCCTGGTCAGGGCACATATAAGAAGTAACCAGTGAACGCATAAATAAGTAGAACAACAAATCAATGATTCTGTCTTTCTAAAAAAAAAAAAAAAGATAAAAAATTCTTTAAAAAGAAATGTATTATTTTCCACCAGCAATAACCAGATGGAGATTTTTATGTGTACACCTGGATTACTACAGAAATATAATTTATAAGTTGTCTATCAAAGCAGGAGGCTGTTGCATCTCAACTACTTACATACATCTGCAAATACTAACGAAGCACTTTTAAAAATCTGAAGGAGCCCTGGCCGGTGTTTCTAAGTAGTTAGAGCTTCAGCCGTGCACTGAAGGGTCTTGGGTTTGATTCCTGGTAAAGGGCACTACAGTGTTGCAGGTTCGATCCCCGTTCAGGAGGCAACCAATCGATGTTTCTCTCTCTTTCCTCCCTCTCCCCTCCCTTCTGCTCTCTCAAAAATTCACTGGGAAAAGTATCTTCAGGTGAGGATTAACAAAAAAATCTGAATATACTGTGATCTCATCCACCAGCTTCTGTGGAACTGAAGATAAATAGTCTTCCTGCAAACTTCACTTTTGATTCCTTCTCCAAAGAAAAAGCAGTTGAAATGCACATTTCAGTTCACAAAAAATATTTAACTTTGGCCCCGGTGTGGCTCTGTGGATAGAGCACTGGCCTGCGGATTGAAGGGTCCTGGGTTCATTTTGGTTGCAGGCTCCTCCCGGGCCTAGGCCCTGGTCAGGGGCACGTGCAGGAGGCAACACATCGATGTCTCTCTCACATCAATGTTTCCCTCTCTTTTTCCCTCTCTCTAAAAATCAATGGAAAAAAAATTAACTTTGAATGAACAAACTGTTAGTTCCTCAAGTGCTATAAAATTTTAAAGGAGCTATATTTTCTGTAATAAAAGAATTTTACATTCCCCACCTCCCAAGAAAAATGTCAGTGAGATTGTGACTTTACAGGGGCTAGATGAGGCAGAAAACAGAATACTAAACCCTGACTTGCTTGTCAGAACCTGTTACCAGGGGCATATAGAATTGATACCGGACACAATGGGTCAGAGGCTGCCTGTCACTACTTGAGCCAAATTAAGCAGAGACAGGGTTGAATCATGAATGAGCGTTTATTCCAATAATGTCGGCAGTTTGGGGAGAGCAGTCAGTCACCTGGAAATTCTGCTCTGACCCCCGTCACCAGTGGGCTGATTATATTAGGACTAGAGGCCCGGTGCACAAAATTCATGCATGGAGGAGGGGGGAGGGTCCCTCAGCCCAGCCTGCACCCTCTCGCAATCCAGGACCCCTCAGGGGATATCTGACAGTTTAGGCCCAACCTTGTGGGATCAGGCCTAAACTGGCAGTCAGACATCCCTCTCGCAATCCAGGACCGCTGGCTCCTAACCATTCACCTGCCTGCCTGCCTGATCACCCCTAACCACTCTCCTGCCTGCCTGATCACCCCTAACCACTCTCCTGCCTGCCTAATGGCCCCTAACCACTCTCCTGCCTGCCTGATGGCCCCTAACCACTCTGTATGCCTGCCTGATTGCCCCTAACCGCTTTCCTGCCTCCCTGATTGCCCCTAACCACCTCTGCCTCAGCCCCCAGGGCTTCATCCGAATGACGTCCAGAAGGTTGTTCAGCTGTCTGGTCTAATTAGCATATTATGCTTTTATTTTTATAGATGAGGAAAAAGATAACTACGTGTAGCAGCAAGCTGCAAGTATAACAGGGAAAGGGAGGGTCTTTTTTTTTCCCCCAAATATATTTTTATTGATTTTTTTTTTTTACAGAGGAAGGGAGAGGGATAGAGAGCCAGAAACATCGACGAGAGAGAAACATCAATCAGCTGCCTCCTGCACACAACCCCTGGGGATGCGCCCGAAACCAAGGTACATGCCCCAGACCAGAACCGAACCTGGAACCCTTGAGTCCGAAGGCCTACAACCGGCCAGGGCAAAAGGGAGGGTCTTGTCTGCAGTCTGGCCTTCAGGAGCTCAAAGTCTGATAACTAGATGGCTAATCTTTTTTTTTTAAAGCTTTATTTATTTATTTTTAGTTAATCCTCACCTGAGAATATTTTTCCATTGATTTTTTAAAGAGAGTGGAAGGGAGAGGGAGAGACAGAGAGAAACATCGATGTGAGAGACACACATTGGTTGCCTCCTGCTCGAACCCCAACCAGGGCTGGGGAACCTGCAACCAAGGTATGTGCCTTTGACCGGAATCGAAGCCGGACATTTTAATCCACAGACCAGCGCTTTATCCACTGAGCCAAACCGCCTAAGGCGGCTAGTCTTCTGTGATGCTACAAATAGTTCAGCCCATTCCTGGGACAGGAGAATGGTCAGCCTTCCTGAAGCGAACTCCCGGAGGGGGTCAGGGTCCAGGTACAGCAACCAAATCAGAGTCCTGTCCTAGGTCTGTTTTTAAAATGTATTTCTTTTTACAGCCCTGTTTTTCTTGCAACACATCCTAGTTTCCCGGAGTCTGTAAGAAAACCTCCTATCTAGAGTAAACAACTGTGGCTCTATTCTTAAGTGCCCTTCCCCCTTTTAGGATGAATTCAGAATTTAATGCTGGGATAATTTGGAGCAGAGTGATTAACAAGAGCTGCTGGGGAGGGGGAGGGGGAGGGGGAGGGGGAGGGGGAGGGGGAGGGGGAGGGGCAGGTGATGGTGCTCACCTCATTGAAAGGGGTAAGGTCAGATGGTTTAGCAATCCTTATAACTCTATTCTTTAAACCACAAGCAGTTGATTTTTCCATTTTTCAGTTCAACTGGAACGGTGGGAAAAGACTTGTTCTCAAATTACCTTACCACTTCCTTGATCCGCCTACGTGCACCCTCACAACCAACCAAGAGTCCTCCTCCTTAACTGAGAACAGTACCTTCCCAAGGTGTCTTCCCAAAAGTATCCGGCCACTCCCTGAGCCACCCCGGAACAGATGAGGGCAGAGTTCAGGTGGCCCCCGCCTTCGACGCTTCCCAAGGCGCAGGCTCCAAAACTGTCACAACAACACTGACATCGGCACCTGGGCCGCGCCCCTCCCCCGCCTGGAAGGATGTTGAGCGGCAGTGTGTCCATTAGCACTGGGCCGCGGCGGCCGTTTTTTTTACACCATCGCTGCCTCACCTGAGCTCTCGGTGATACCTGAGAAGTGACGGACCAGCGGCTCCAGAAGAACAATCCACCCTGGCTTCAGCCTCGCAGCAGCTGTTAATGGCTACGAAGCAGCCGTCACTTCCGCCTCCAGATTGACTAAGGCGCGATTGCGCTTTACAGCCTGCGACGCCGGAGGAAGTGACGCCAGAGGAAGGCGGGCGAAAGGCTGGAGCTGACGTGTGTGCCCTGCCCATACAGCGGCCCCATTTCCGGTCCGGGGTTTAAACAGCCCAGAGGGCGCGGGAGCAAAGTATGCTGGGAGTTGTAGTTTTTAGTGCTTAGCTGGAGTTGTCTGTAGGCTCTGTACCTCAGTAATGTTATGTCAGAAATCATATAGCTAGCTACACTCTTGCTCAGGAGTAACACTCCAACTTCGTTTCCATCTCGTCTATTGAACATTTAAAAAAGTTGAATTATAACATACAGCATGATTAGTTTGTATGTAGTTAACACTCGTAATGTCACCGACCAGATCCAGTTATAGCACATTTTCACCACCTTCCTAGGTTCCCTCGTGACTTCCCTAACACAAATTTTTAGAACTTGTTTTAGTAAACGACCTATTTGGGGAACTTAATGGGTGTGTCCTTCTTTTATTTTTTTTAGTGATTGTACGTACTTCCTAATTCATGGAGTCACTGAGAAGCCCAATTTTGTCCTGTATTTATTTCCCTAGGGAACAACCAGAGCGCTTATCTTTGATTAATTGTGATTCTTTACTGAATTTCGAGCAGCTGAGACTACAAAGGTGTGAAGGTGGAAAGGAAGCCCAGCTCAATCAAGTTCGGCTTCCGACCGGGCTCCAATTTTCCAAGTCTGCGTCCCCCCGCAGGGAGGGGGCCGACTTGGGGAATTTTCAGCCTCATTGTCAGCCTTTGGGTTCTAGAACCTGGAAATCTCGCGGGCGTCGATGCGCGGCGGACGCTTGCGAGAAGGGGGCGCTCGGGCTCCGGCCTGGCGGGCGGGTGCAGTGGAGACGCTCTACCCGAAGGGCAGCTCTCGTTGAGCCACGCCCTGCGTCCGCACGCCGAGGCGGCGGGAAGATGCGCTTGCGCACTGCGAACCCACACCATATGTGCCCTGTCCCAGTGCGCGGGTCTGTGCAGAGCCGGGTGCGAGAGGCGGCAGCGCGGGGCGAACGGAGCTGAGTGGCGCCCGAAGTCGGCCGGGGGACAGTGGGTCTGTGAGAGAGCGAAGAGCGGGTTTGGGGCCGCGAGCGCCGCTGTCACGCGATGGGGAAGAAGCAGAAAAACAAGAGCGAAGACAGGTAAGTCAGTATCTGGGTCCGCTCGGCAGCGGCCGGTGCGGCTCAGGGGGTCGTGCGGGTCCCACCAGCTCGGGGTGGACCAGGGTTGAGGCTCGAGACCGGCCTCGCAGGGCACCGGGCCTGGGCCCTGAGTGGGCGCCGCGGGCCCGAGACCCCAGTTCCAGGCAGGCGCGGAGGGCCTCGGCGGCTGGCGAGTTCCCCAAGCAAGACTCAGTCCCCCTTGTACCCCTCGCCCGGCCAGGAAAAGAGGGGTGTCTGGCCTGAGGAGCGGGGCCGTGGTTTCGGGGCTCCCGGGTGGTCCGGGTGGTCGGGGTTTTGGCGGCGCCGCTCTAGGCGAGGGTCAGGAAGAGTTCTCTGCGCCTTTGTACCTGTGAGGACTTGGGGAGCGAAGGGAGTACGAATCAGCTGTACCTATAGCCGGGTTTTTCCACTTTTGAGCCTCTCAGGTACGTTGGAGGTGTTTTACACTTACCTCCCTCTTAATTTCATCTAATTTGTTGGGTACAGTTCTCAATTATTTAAAGGCTGGTTGTCCAGACTCCATGCTTTTCGCTTTCCTTCTTCCGGCCAGTCTTTTGATGATTTCTTTGCTCTCTAGCACCTCCCCTAAGAAAGGAGGCGGAGATGAAACCAACCAATCAGGGTCGCTCCTTTCTCATCACTTCAAAGGCTTTTGGGGGAGGGAGCACCCCGAGATTTCGGTGACTTCTCTGTCACATTCGGTTGAGTCTTTTACTCTTCTCATTGAAAGAGTTTACTTCCTGGGAGGGAACAACATCAGTTACTTTTCGCTTTTGTACTAGTATGCCACTCACCAAACTTAGTTCAAATACTCGGGGGAGAGGGGGGAGAGTAAGGTAAATTAAAACAGAAACAACCCGTGATAGTTCATCATTCTGACTCAAAACGGACACGCGGTGTTGAAGTTAAAATAAGATCACTAATTATAAGTTGGAATTCTAGGTCGTTTCCTCAGCACTCATCTAATTGATAAGTGGAATTAAAAGATACCCAGGTGAGGCTTGTTTTTCAGTTACAGCTCCACTGGAGGAAGTTAATTGGTTTGACTTATTTATTAAACAAAAAGATAGATACAGAGACAGTAGTAAAGCATCAAACAGAATGTCAAATTACAGCGGGAAGGTTAGGGAGATAAGAGATCAACCTAAAGACTTGTATGCATGCATATAAGCATAACCAATGGATACAAAACTCTGGGGGGTGAGGGCATGTATGGGAGTGGGGTGGGAGGGGCAATGGTAAGATATGTACACATATAATGCCTTAATAAAAAAATGAAAAAAAAATAAGTAAATATAAAAAAAAACACAAACAAACAGGATACATAAAAAAAAAGCAGAATTCTGGGTGATTTAGTGGGACAAAATTTCCCTACCTTTGACAGGATGTTTTGATGTGTGGGATACTTTTTTCTTTCAACTGTGTACACAAAATAGATGATTATAAAAAGCTTCATGTACCAGTTACCTAGCTTCACCCATGGTTATCACATGGTCAATCCTGTTTCACCCACCTGTTGCATATTTTACTTTTTTAAATATATTCTTATTGATTTCAGAGAGGAAGGGAGAGAGAGAGGTAGAAACATCCATGAGAGAATCATCGTTTGGCTGCCTCCTGCACATCCCATGCTGAGGATCGAACCCACAACCCGTTCATGTGCCCTGACCTGGAATCAAATTGTGACCTGGTTCATAGGGCAGCGCTCAACCACTGAGCATGACTGCCAGGCCTGCCTTTTTGAATATATGAATACACACACACACACACACACACACACACACACACACACACACATATATATATATATTATTTTAAATATATTTTTATTGATTTCGGAGAGGAAGAGAGAGGGAGAGAGAGAAACATCAATGATGAGAGAATCATCGATCGGCTGTCTTCTGCACGCCCCCCCACTGGGGATCCAGTCCGCAACCCGGGCATGTGCCCTTGACCAGAATCGAAGCTGGGACCCTTCAGTCCACAGGTCCACGCTCTGTTCTTTGAGCCAAACCCAGCTTGGGCCCTTGTTGGATATTTTAAAGCAAACCTCAGAATCTGTTCATGAGTAAATTCTTCAGGTGTATTTGAAAGAATACTTGAGGGGAAAAACCTGTGGAAACAGAACAAAACACAACTGCAATGCCACCGTCAAGCCTAGGGAATATTTACAGTGTTTTCTTAAATATTATCAAGTATGCAGCCAATTTTCTAATTTTTTTTTTATAAACATTTTATTGATTTTTTACAGAGAGGAAGGGAGAGGGAGAGAGAGCCAGAAACATGATGAGAGAGAAACATCAATCAGCTGCCTCCTGCACACCTACCACTGGGGATGTGCCCGCAACCAAGGTACATGCCTTTGACCGGAATCGAACCCGGGACCCTTGAGTCCACAGGTCGATGCTCTATCCACTGAGCCAAACCGGCTAGGGCCCAATTTTCTAATTTCAATGATTCTCTTATTTAAAAAAAATTTTTTAAGCAGTTGGTTTGGTTCAGGATTACAGAAGTCTGTTCTTTAGGTTTAAAAGTACATGCAATATGTTGTTATTTCACTTACAGTTTTTATCTTTCAGACTCACAATAGAGAAAATATTCAGAGGGGAGAATTTTACTGTCTATTTTTAGAGGAAATTGTGTCTCTTATTGATTCATAAAGATTTTCATGGATGATGTAAAGTTTAAATTGCAAACACTGGAGCCTGTTGTTAAAAGATTGGTTTGGAAGTATGGAAGGAATGCTCCTGTTATTTGGGGAGTGTTTTTGTTTTGTTTTTATCCCATACCTAGTTTTATTTTTCTTTGCACATGCTATTGCATTTTCTTTTCTTTCCTTTTTTTTTTTTTACAAATTAAAGTCAAGATCCTCCAGCAAAAAGATTGACTTGCTCAGTTGATGGTTAGTATATTTAGATATTACCTGGTTTTACTCTCTTGTATAAAGATCTCCACTTTTAAAGATTTTACATTCATCCCACCTCTTCCCTAACCAAGCTCTCCTAAGTAGAGCATGTTTCTGGCCAGGTAGAATTGGGTGAGAAATGAGCAGCTTATTAGTTATCAAGATAAGGCACTGAGCTACTTTTCAGTTCTTGTAAAGAACATAAATTACTTGACTGTTTCGATTCTTATCTATCTATATCTTTATCTTATCTATCGATCTATATAAAAGCCTAAGTGACCATTACGACCAGACTACTGGATGACCAGACGACTGGCCGGTAGCTATGACGCGCACTGACCACCAGGGGGCAGACTCTCAACGCAGGAGCTGCCCCCTATTGGTCAGTGCACTCCCACAGCCAATCTCCTGTGGCTAGCCAACCTCCCACAGTCCCTCCCCCTGGCTGGCCCTGATTGGGACTGGGCGAGATGGCCCCGATTGGCCGGGAGGGACCCTACCCGTGCACGATTTCGTGCACTGGGCCTCTAGTAGTGTTATATTGAATTAATCCCTATTTTATCTTTTTAGCCACTCAGTGTTCATTAAAAATTAGATTTTATTTCATTTGAATATCTAATTTTATTTGGATAGCATGTATTTGTTATACCAATGACTAAACTTTTTTTAAACATTAAGTTCTAGAATTTTGTTCCACCTTGTATAATTCTGAGAATGAGACTTTGATGATAGGGTATTCAGCAAGTCATCCTGACTTTTTTTATTTGGGAAAACTCTTGATGAGACAAGGATAGGATTTAACATCTATAGTTCATACAGAATATAAGGCTAATATTTTCATTTCTTCCTATGACCTTCCCAGTCATCAGTTTACATAATGGGACCTTATCTTACGGGAACTTGCGTTCTCTAGAAATGTCCTACTGTTTTCATTTACACACTATGATGGATGTTTTTTACTAATGTGTGAAGAGAAAAGGACCTGAATTACCTGCTTTTTCTCAATTAACCTCCAATTCTTCATTCTGGTACCCCTCCTTTTTTTGGATCCCCCAAATCTGGTAGTTATATTTTTCAAGTTATATGGAATATGGTATGTCATTTTAAGTAGTGGGATTAACCCTTTGCACTCGTTTGCTTTTTTCTCGATTCCTTTATTCTACTCGGGATTTAATTTTTTAAATACCCCAGATTTTACAAAGCGCGGCAGTAGAATAAAAAACTGGAGTTTCTTTTCATACAAACTTATTTATTTGGATTTTTTTATATTTCAAATTATTGATACATTCAAAGAGTATAAAAAGAGCTGCTACCGATGCTAACCGTGTCGAGTCACACTTGACATCCGAGTGCAAAAGGTTTTAATACCATATCTCTCCCCCCACTCCTCAACACACACACCTCCCCAAAGAATATAGAGGGAAGGAAGATAACTGTTTTACCTATCCCACAGTCATATATTGTGGAGGTGGAGATGTCATTCAGGAACTAGAAGGTCTTTCATGAGTCAGTAGGATTCTGGGTTATCTATATATCTGAATATTTTAGAGTTCTCTTAGCCGTTCCGACACTGATATTTTAGGAAATTGGTGTGTTGCAGGAGGGAAAGAATTTCTAGTTTTCCATAAATGAAGAAGAAGGCAGATGAACTTTTATTGTTGTCTTATTCTGAACTGGTGATCTCTATTGAGGTCTGGAGCTGATACAAAACATATATTTTTAGTCCTCACCTGAGGATATGTTTTTATTGATTTTTAGAGAAAGAGCAAAGGGGGAAGGGAGAGGGAGAAACATCGATGTGAAAGAGGTAAATCATTGGTAGCCTGCTGTACATGTCCTGACCAGGGATCAAACCTGCTAATCTAGGTATGTGCCCTGGCTGGGGAATTGAACCTGAAACTTTTTGGTGTACAGGACTACGCTCCAACCAACCCACTGCGCCTGGCCAGGGCTGATGTAGTTACTTTTGATGTCACTTGCCCACCAGTTGCATACTTATTCTTCAAAGCTTATTCCAGTCTTGTGATTGATCTATAAGGAGGGCAAAGCATTGTTTAACTGAGGAACTGAGTGTCAGTGGTTAGGTTGGAATAGTAGTTTTGAGAATTTTGGGTCCTAAAACTCCCAAATTACTAAGGAACCCAAAATGTTTTTGTCAGTGTGGGTTATAGCTATTGATACTTACCATATTACAAGTTAAACAAAATTCTTAAAGTATTTATGAATTTAAAAATAAAAATAAACATTACATAGTAATAAATAACATTAAATAATCTTTTAAAATGATGAGAAGAGTGATATTAAACATTTTTACAAATTTCTTTACTGTCTGGCTTGCTAGAAGATAGCTTCTCATCTGCTTGTGCATTCTGTCTACAACAACATACATCAAGTGGCCTCTGGAAAACTCCATTGTGTAGTTGGGAGAAAATGAGAATTAAAAAAGGCTCATAGTATCTTATATTATTTTGAAAATAGTTTTGATTCTTGAGTTAATTTAGACCCCCTGAACAGGTATTGGGACCTACTTTGAGAATTGCTGATTTAGGGATTCCTAAACTGGATTTAGGCATTCCAAGCTGTTTGACCATTGTTACTGTTTGCCCAACAAGTGCTTAGAGTGCTTGATAATCACTCAAGGACAACTTAAGGTACCCCAGGGCATCCTATCCTATATAATAAAAGCCTAATATGCAGGTTGTCCCCTCGGGTGATCATTTGACCTAGAGCTTGACCGGGAGACCGGGAATTAGACTGTTCGCTATGGTGTGTGCTGACCACCAGAGGGCGGTGTGGAACATGGCGGGCGTCGGCGATGCGATGCTGGCAGCAGGTGACAGTGGAGGTGCTGCCAGCCCTGAAGGGCCCCGATGAGAGTGGGACCACGGTGGGATGGTGGAGCAGGTGCGCGGGCGGCGCCAGGCCAAGGCGGGTGTGCATACAGCGACCAACAGTGGAGGCAGGGTGCTAAGGGAGCTGGGCCAGGGGCCCAGCCCTGATCAATCATCCCACAGGTGGGATGGTGGAGCAGGTGAGGGGGCAGCACCAGGCCAAGGCAGGGCTGTGGGGCTGCGAGGCTGTGGGTGCGAACTGGGGCCCAGTATCCGCAGGCCACCCCAAGGGACCCCACACTTGCACGGATTTGTGCACCAGGCTTCTAGTGTTAATATAACTCTCTTAATGGTTTACCTACTTATGGTATCCCATATAATAAAAGCCTAATATGCAAATTAACCAAACGGTGGAACGACAGGTCACCATGATGTGCACTGACCACCAGGGGGCAGATGCTCAATGCAAGAGCTGCCCCCAGCCCACAGGCCCCAGGCCAGCCAAGGCGGGTGCCAGAATGGGCCCCCAATTGCCCTGTGGGTCACCCCGCAGAGGGAGGCGGCAGGGGCTGGGGCAGGGGAGCAGGCAGCGCTAGGCTGGTCAAGGTGGGTGCCAGCGGGGGCCCCCTGCTCACCCTGTATATTGGCCTTGCTCACCGGCCAGGCCTAGGGACCCTACCCATGCACTAATTTCGTGCATCAGGCCTCTAGTGCATATGTATTTAAATACATATATATTTTAATGTAATAGGTGAATTTATTAAGGTCTATTAAAAATCTGTGATGGTTAATTTTAATTGGGAGTTGATTATTTGGTACATTTGACACCTTTATGCTATTGAATCATCCCATTCACGAAATGTATTGAGTGTCTACTAAAGTGCCATATACAGTGATCAACAAATAATAATATGACATGCTTCTGTATTTGGTTAATGTAATTGTATGTCAGTAATTGTGGAGAGCGGCTACAGCGTGTGGACAGGATCAAGCCTTGGGCTGACTTGTGGCAAAGCCACATACAAGTCCCAGCTTGGAGGGCAAAGCCCTCCCAGCACAATTATAGCCAAAAGGCTATGGTTGTAAGCTTGACCTTCTAGTCTGACCCTGCAGACCTAGGTAGCTAAGGGATGTGGGCTACGGGAGGTGCAGCAAGTGCTGCCTAAACAAAGCTTGTTAGAGTTCAGAGAATGGCAACAAAAGGAAAGCAGATTTGAAACTCGCCAGAACATTGTAAACATCTTGCCCTTGTTTGCTTTGTATGACCTAACTATAAAATAAAGCTTTGGCTTACAGGCTGTGTCACTGTTTCCTCATCCAGGCACAGTGATCCACCTGGCCCCAACTGTATTCTCTTGTCTGTTTTCTTTAATCCTTCACTGCCCCTCCTCAAGGTCACCACTGGACACGGTTCAATTAATATTTTATTATCAGGGACCCAGTGCATGAATTCGTTCACCTTGAAAATAACTGTGGGCCACGAGGCTGCGGTGGACACAGGGGTGGGTGGGTCTTGGCCCATCCTCTGCACCCCTGCCTGGCCCCTCCTACCATGGCCCTCGGTCCCCTGTCTGCTGGTGCCAGCCCTGATCGCTTTGTGCATCACGGTGCGAGCGGCGGCTGCTGCCCCAATCCCCCCTTAGGAGCAGGGGGAGGTAGAGAAGCTCTTGAGGGGTGATCAGGGCCGGCGCCAGGTGCCGGCAGCAGGAGCAAGTGCTGGGTGGGACCATGGTGTGTGGGAGCAAAGAATTTTCAGTAACCACCAGATGCTCACCCCGATGACAGCGACCGGCGCCCCACCTTGGTCTGGCACCCCCGCTCACCTGCTCTACCATCCTGCTGTGGCTGACACCCGCCATGTTCCGCGCACGCCCCCTGGTGGTCAGCGCATGTCATAGTGACCAGTTCGGTTGTTCCGCCGTTCGGTCTATTTGCATATTAGGGTTTTATATATATTTTACAATTTTCTTCACTTGAGTCTTTAGAATATTTCCTTCTTTGCTTATTTCTAGGTATCTTACAGTTTTGGTTGCTGTTAATGTAATACTTTTTTTTCTGGTAAATAGGAAAACTTTTTCAAGATTGTTGGTTGTCCTGTGTGTCACCAATTTATTGTACTCTTATTAGAAGTGGCTGTATAAAGGGTGAGGACTAAGTTGTGATTAGATTATTAGTTTGTCATAATATGTAAATAGTAAAGGGGGAGAGCATGGAGACAATTAAAAATATAGCAGCATTCAAATGTTTTAATTAGTAACACACAAATGACTGCTTTTTTACCTTCCTTTCTTTCTATTTTATGCCTTGTAACAAATATGTATTGTTGAGAATGTTTAGTACAAAAGGTATTTTGAAACCCGTATTAAACAGGATTGAAATAACCACAGTATAATACTTGCCCCATAGGTAACTACAACATTTACATGATGAAACATTTAATGTAGAACCAAAACCATGCTGTAACTATTTTGAGAATGTGAGAGGAAGGAAAAGGAATAAAGATCTAAGAAATACCATGTTACATTTCAACCAACAATGTACTGGAGTTATAATTTCTCTACATCCTCATCAACACTTACCAACTGACTTTTTGATTACTGTATAGTAGCTAGTCCCATGGGTGTGAAGTGGTGTCATACTATAACATGGAAAAGGGGAAACTAGAATTTCCCATAATAGTGTATTTGAGGCTTAGAGTCTCTCAGCTATTGAGCGAAACCTAACTCAAGAACCTGTGTGTTTTTTTCCTGTGCTGTACTACTTGTTTAAGAAATCCTGATATTTCAAAATAGAGACTTTAAATAAAAATTAATCCTTACATAGGCTCTTTACTGGCAAAGCAACTATTAAAGATTAAGAATTTAAAGAAGGGGGGGAATAGAAAAATGGCAGCCATTGTCTAGTCAGTGCCATATTTTTAAAAGGAATTTCTTCCTCCCTTAACCTTCGTTTAATACCTGCCTTTCTCATAGCCCGTCTATTTAAAATGAAAGGAATGACAATTTAATGTTTCATTCCTTCCCATTTCACACATGGTATATAAAATTTCAGATAGGTTCTTTCAAAGGAATCCCTGCTTTTCACCCAGGTAGCAGTCAATTATTTTACAATCATTGGCTTTCAGACCTCGCTTTTGTGATAGCAGTATTCTTTCCATGGTTGTCCTCCTATCCTATATAAAGAAGACCTAATATGTAAATGGTCATCACGCCCTCATGCCATGATGCCCTCACACCATCACAATCCATCACCAGGGGACTGCATGCGTGTGGAGACCCAGAGGCGGGTCCCGGTGCCTCCGGTTCCACACGGTGAGGCCGGGGGGTGTGTGTCACCCTGAGGCCACGCCTCCCGCAGGGGGTCCTAATGCCACGTCCCCCGCCCCGGCGCTGGGACGTGAGGCTGCGTTCCCTGCCTAGTGGGGCTTGAGGAGATGGGGCCAGCCGGGTCTTGGTGTTGCTCAATGGGGGTGGAGCCGGCTGGACACTTCTATTATAGTGAAAGGGCAAATAGTAATATTAAAATATTTCCTCTAATTCACCTCTAAAGTGCATGAGTTTCGTGCCCCGGGCCACTAGTATAAGAAAAGCCTAATATGCAAATCGACCACCTGGTGGAATGACCTGTGAAACATCCAGTTGCTATGATGCGCACTGACCATCAGGGGGCAGATGCTCAATGCAGGAGCTGTCCCCAGCCCGCAGGTCCCAGGCCAGCCAAGGTGGGTGCTAGCGGGGGGCCCCCTGCTCGCCCCGCTGGTCGCCCCAAAGAGGGAGGGGACTGGCGGCGGCGAGGGGCAAGGCCGGCGAACAGGCAGTGCCAGGCCAGCCAAGGCGGGTGCCAGTGGTGGCCCCCCAATTGCCCCGCCGGTTGCCCCACAGATCGGACCTGATCACTGTCCAGGCCTAGGGACTCTACCCATGCACGAATTTTGTGCACTGGGCCTCTAAGATATTTGTTTGGTTTTTCTATTTCTGAACTGATACTGAACACAATGGGTCTGAGGCTGCCTGTCACTTCTAGAGCCAAATTAAGCAGAGACAGGGTTGAGTCATGTATGAGCATTTATTCCAATAATGCCGGCAGTTTGGGGAGAGCAGTCGGTCACCTGTAAATTCTGCTCTGACCCCCGTCACCAGTGGGCTGATTGTATTTGGATGAGGAAAAAGATAACTACATGCAGCTTCGAGCAGCAAGTGTAACAGGGAAAGGGAGGGCCTGGTCTGCAGTCCGGCCTTCAAAGTCTGATAACAAGGTGGCTAATCTTCTACAAACAGCTCAGCTTGTTCCTGGGACTGGAGAAGGGTCAGCGTTCCTGAGGCAAACTCCCAGAGTGGGTCAGGGTCCGGGTACAGCAACCAAATTAAAGCATGTCCTGTCCTTTGTTCTCAAAATGTATTTTTCTGAGTAATGGACCCATGGAGGCCCCTTGTCTTTCTTTCTACAGCCTTGTTTCATCCTCCAGTTTCCCAGGGTTTGTAAGAAAACCTCTCATGTATAGTTAGTAAGGTGAATAATTATTAAACACTTGTGACTTTGTTCTTATTACTTGCTCATCCTCCCTATCACCCCCACCCTCCATTAGTATGGTCATCTCATATCTATGAAATTAGTTTTATATGGAATGTGTCTTGCTGCTGAAGTTATTATTCTTGGCTTATATTTTCTCCTTACGGATTTTGGGTCAGAACCCTTTTAGGGAAAAGGGTTGTTGGTTCTCTTCTGTAACTGCTTCCTGCTGATATGGGGCGGAGTTCTGAAGTTCTCTCTGTCTGACAAAAAAAAGGAGGGAGCCAAAAAAGGGAACACAGTTTTAAGTGAATCCTATGTTGGCTCTATTCTTATTACATGCCCTTCCCCCATCAAACTTCATTTAAACCATAAATTTTGTAGAGCAGTCCCTGAAAGTACAATTCAGTACTGTTTTATTTCAGTTTAATTAAATTTTTGTCATTAGGTTTCAGGTATTGCTCTTTGGTGAAGCTAATGGTTGTTTCTGATGATACTGTACTTGAAATTTCTTTTAAGTCTTGAATCTAAGTTTCCATTACATGGATATACCACTTTTTTACCCTTTCATCACTTGATGACATTGGGGTGGTTTTACTTTTTGGCTGTTATGAATTGTTATAAAACCCCCACACATGTTTTTGGGTGGACATATGTTTTCATTTCTTTGGGGCATATAATATGTAGGAGTGAAATTTCTGGATCGTAGTGTAACTGTGTTTAACTTTTTCAGAACTGCCAAGCAGTTTAACTGTTTTCCAGGAACTTTCAAAGCTGCTGCTCCATGTTACATTCCAGCCAACAATGTATTAGAGTTAAAATTTCTCTACATCCTCATTAACACTTATCAACTGACTTTTTGATTACTGTATAGTAGCCATTCCCATGGATGTGAAGTGGTGTCATACTACGATTTTGGTTTGTCATTCCATGATGGTTTAAAATGTTTAGTGTTATGCTTATTGGGTATTTGCATATCTTGTTTGGAGAACTGTCTATTCAAAGCCTTTGCCCATTTTAAAATTATTTAGGAATAAGAATTCTTTATATGTTCTACGTACCAATCCTTTGTCCAGGTATGATTTGCAAATATTTTCTGTCATTCTGTGAGTTGCCTTTCTTTTCTCCCATTGGAGGTTTTTGTTTCACTTTCTTGGTGATAACCTTTGTAGCCAAAAGGTTCTAGTTTTGATGAAGTCTGATTCATCTATATTTTCTTTGGTGGTTTATGTTTTTGGTGTCAGATCTAAGAAACCATCACCAGATCCAAGGTTGTGAATATTTATTAGGTTTTCTTCTAGTAATTTTATAGTGTTAAGCTTTGAGCCATTTTAAGTTAATTTTTGTATATCATGTAAGGTGAGGGTCCAGCTTTATTCTTTGCATGTAGATATCCAGTTGTCCTGACACCATTTGTTAAAAAGACTTTAATTCTTTGATGAAATCAGTTCATCATATGTGTAGGTATTTATTTATAGACTAGAGGCCTGGTGCATGAAATTTGTGCACTCGGGGGAGTTCCTCAGCCCGGCCTGCACCCTTTCACAGTCTGGGAGCCCTTGGGGGATGTCTGATTGACGGCTTAGGCCCGTAGCAGGCCTAAGCCATCAGTCGGACATCCTTAGCGCTGCCGTGGAAGCAGGAGAAGCTCCCACCACCACTGCTGTGCTTGCCAGCCATGAGCCCAGCTTCTGGCTGAGTGGCGCTCCCCTGTGGGAGCGCACTGACCACCAGGGGGCAGCTCCTGCGTTGAGTGTATGTCCTCTGGTGACCAGTGCACATCATAGCGACTGGTTGTTCCACCACCGGCTCTCTGACATCTCCCGAGGGGTCCTGGATTGTGAGAGGGCATAGGCCAGGCCAAGGGACCCCACTGGTGCACAATCAGGTCCAGGGAGGAACTGCTGGAGGGCTCCAGGGCATGTTTGGCCTTTCTCACTCAGTCCCAATCGGCCGGACCCCAGCAGCAAGCTAACCTACCAATTGGAGCATCTGCCTTCTGGTAGTCAGTGCACGTCATAGTGACTGGTCGACCGGTTGACTGACTGCCACCTAGTGGTTAGTGCTTATCATAGCAAGCAGTTGAGTAGCCTTAGCATATCATTAACATATTATGCTTTGATTGGTTGAACAGCTGACCAGATGACTGGACAGTTAGCATATTAGGCTTTTATTATATAGGATTCTCAATTCTGTCCCATTGATCTGTATGTCTATCCCTAAAAGCAGTACTTCTCTGTCTTGATTACTATAGCCTTGTATTAAGTTTTGAAATTAGGAAGTGTGATTTCTCTAACTTTGTTCTTTTTGAGATTGTTTTGGCTATTCTGGGTTTCTTTCATTTCCATAGAGATATTAGGATCAGCTTCTACATTTCTGCAAAAAAAGGGGAGGAGGGGGTAGCTAGAATTTGGATTAGGATTGTATTTCATCTATAGATCAGCGATTTTGAACTTTTTTTTTCATCTCATGGCATACATAAACTAATTACTAAAATTCTATAGCACTCCAAAAATACATTATTATTTTTGCCGATCTGACAAAATACAATGTAATTTTGATTCATTTACAGTGGACAGATTGTGTTGGCTGTTATCATTTTTTTATTTGACAATCTTAGGGAAAAGAGGTCAGTGCTCTGACTAAATAGTCAGATATTGCATGCTTCAAAAATTCTTGCAGCACATGGTTTGAAAATTGCTGCTGTAGATCAATTTTGGGTGTATTGCCAATATTTTGCCTTCTAACCTGTAAACATGGGATGTCTTTCCACTTATTTAGGTCTTTGTTTTTTTTTTCAATAATTTGTAGTTTTCAGAGTAGATTTGCAACTCTTTTCAAAAACTATTCCTGAGCATTTCTTTTTTATGCTATTGTAAATGGAATTCTTAATTTTATTTTCAGATTGTTCATTACTAGTGCATAGTTTAAATACAGTTAATTTTTGTATAATGATCCATCCTGCGATCTTAATGAATTCACTTATTAGCTGTAATAATCTTTTTATCCTTAGGATTTTCTGTGTGCATGGTCAGGTCTTAGGCAAGTTCAAATGGTTTCCTCCTTTTCTACTCTAATGCCTTTTCTTTGTTTTGCCTGAAGTTCTGGCTAAAGCTTGCAATACAATGTTGAATAGAAATGAGGAGAGTAGACATTTTTGTCTTATTTCTGATCTTATGGGGAAACTCTTTGTCTTCCCCCATTAAGTCTAATGTTAGCTGTGTTTCCCTAGAGACCTTTTTTTAGGTTGAGGAAAGTTTGCTTTATGTTCCTAGTTTGTTGATTCTTTTTACCAGGAAAGGGTGTTGGATTTTGGTTAAACACTGTTTCTTCATCTATTGGGATGATCATATGTTTTTGTCTTTTATTTACTAGAGGCCTAGTGCACAAAATTCATGCACGGGGGGAGGGGAGCCCTCAGCCTGGCCTGTGCCCTCTCGCAATCTGGGACCCCTTGGGTAAGGTCCCTAGGCCTGGCCGGTGATCAGGGCCTATTGGGGCTTTCCTTCCCCTGGCTGCCTGCAGTTAGCCCCGCCTCCCGCCACTGCCACTGCTTGCCATCTGTGCGGCGCTTTCCCCTCCCCCCCCCCCCCCCCCGCCCCCGCCACCGGTGGCCTCCCTCTGCGGGTGACAGGTGAGGGGTGCGATCGCTTGGCTGGCCTAGGCCTCCCTCTACGGGGCAATTGATCAGGGGGGTCCCCAAATCTATTGCCCTGCAGAGGGAGGCCCCGCCCACCGCAGCGTCGCCAGCTGGGTGGCCTGGTCCTCCCTCTGCGGCCACCGGCAGGAGGCAGCTGATGAATGTTTCTCTCTCATTGATGTATCTCTCTCTCTCCCCCTCTCCCTTCTTTCTCTAAAATCAATAGATACATTTTTCTAAAAAGTTTCTCTGTAGGTGAATGTGCTAGATTATTTTACTCTCAAGTAACATTTAGATCTTCTTTGTTTTCGTTTAAGTGCCAAGGATGACATTGATCTTGATGCCTTGGCTGCAGAAATAGAAGGAGCTGGTGCTGCCAAGGAACAGGAGCCACAAAAGTCCAAGGGGAAGAAGAAAAAAGAGAAAAAAAGGCAAGACTTTGAGTAAGTATATTTCAAATATATTTGCTTCTTATTAGCTTTGGTACAACAAGATTCACTTATTAAGCTAATTCCTTGCCTCAAATATATTTTAATCTTTTCTAGTGAAGATGATATCCTGAAAGAACTGGAAGAATTGTCTTGGGAGGCTCAAGGCATCAAAGCTGACAGAGAAACTGCTGCAACAAAGGTGAAAGATGGTTGTTAGCCAGCCTTGCTTCCTAGTGCCTGTTTTTAGGGAGCTGCTTTTGGAACAGATAAAGTATTCTATAAATTCTGATGCCAATAGGGGAAAAGCAAGTTTTAGGAAAGAAATAATGTCTTTTAAAACCTTTTACAGATAGAAAGATGCTTTACTTGGGATCTAAAGGTATTTTGGGATATGTTTACTGTTTATAAAATTGATATATTTGGAGATAGAACATTTCCTGTCTCTACCTTCAATTTCTTATATTGTTTTTTTTTTTCAACATTTGAATTTGGAAAGGCCTCAGAACAATGGGAAAGTGATAGTTATTTCTTATTTCCATCCCCCCTTTAAACTTGTGTGCCATTTGAATAAGCTGTAAATGTGTATTGTGATTAGTGCTGGCTTTAGAGCACCTGGATTCTGACATTGACTGTGAGTGTGAGATGTACCTGAGGACTAGGCTAGCTTTTGTTACTTAGTTGAGGTTTATATCCTTATAAAAAAGACTGTTTTGAAATTTTTTTGAGAATTTTTTTCATGTGTTCTTAATGAAGTATGTGACTGAGGAGTTTCAATTATTTATTTTAAAATAAAATATAACTCTGTTAATATTTCTAACGATGGAAATTTTTTAGCCAACAGAAAATAATGAAGAAGAATCCATCT
This sequence comes from Cnephaeus nilssonii, assembly GCF_951640355.1. Lineage (NCBI taxonomy): Eukaryota > Metazoa > Chordata > Mammalia > Chiroptera > Vespertilionidae > Cnephaeus > Cnephaeus nilssonii. The sequence goes on along the minus strand of NC_137086.1, from coordinate 64,188,685 downwards.
CAAAACAAGATAAAAAAAAGAAAGGACAGAAAGGCAAAAAACAAAGTTTTGATGAGAATGATAGTGACGAATTGGAAGATAAGGATTCAAAATCAAAAAAGACTGCAAAACCAAAAGTGGAAATGTACTCTGGCAGTGATAATGATGATGATGATTTAAAAAAACTTTCTAAAAAAGCTAAAGGGAAAGCTCAAAAATCAAATAAGAAGTGGGATGGGTCAGAAGAGGATGAGGATAACAGTAAGAGAATTAAAGAGCGTCCCAGAGTAAATTCTTCAGGGGAAAGTGGTGATGATTCAGATGAATTTTTGCAGTCTAGAAAAGGACAGAAAAAAAATCAAAAAAATAAGCCAGGTCCTACAGTAGAGAGTGGGAATGAAGATGAAGACTCCTTCAAAATTAAGACAGTGGCCCAAAAGAAGGCAGAAAAGAAAGAGCGAGAGAGAAAAAAGCGAGATGAAGAAAAGGCAAAACTACGGAAGCTGAAAGAAAAGGAAGAGTTAGAAACTGGTAAAAAGGATCAGAGTAAACAAAAAGAACCTCAAAAGAAATCTGAAGAGGAAAGTGTAAAATCCAAGGTGACTCTTGATACTGGAACAGCCCCTGCCTCTGATGAGAAGGGAGAGGTGCACATAGCCGCCGAAGGTTGGTAAAATCATTGCAGCAAGGGCAAAAGGCTTGGGTTCATATTTAATTTAAGGTTTGATCATTATGCCCCAAAGTCATTTTCTTATTTGTCTGTGGTTATAAAGAAGCTTAATTGTAAGAAAGTCTTTAAAAAAACTATATCTATGTACTCTTTGAATTGATGTTTATGGTTAAAGATTTATATATAATACAAAATGTCTTTCAAGTGGTTTGTACACAGACTAGGATTTTTATAGAATTTCACTGTGATAAAAAATTTTTTGTTGTTGATAAAGAGTGGAAGTTGCCTAATGAAAATTTATTCTTCCCTGAGGATAGCTCGGTGTCAGGTGATAACTGAATTCTTTCCTGTTTTTATATTTATCAAAGTTTTTATTAACTTTAAAGAGAGAGGAAGCGGAGGGGGGCGGAGAGAGAGAGAGAGGGGAAACATGAAACAGAAACATCGATTGGCTACCTCTTGCTGCCCCTTAACTGGGGATAGAGCCCACAACCCAAACCGGGAATTGAAATGGTCACCTTTTGGTGCATGGGACAATGCTCAACCAATTGAGCTACCCAGGCCAGGGCTCTTTGCTGTTTTTAAAAACCCAATTCAGCCTGTGAATAGAAAAGTAAAACATACTGAAATTAGTTAACATCTTTTAAGCAATAGCCACTTTTTGGTACCATAACTAATTAACAAAAAATAAGCTTTATAGTTTTCCTCTCTTAATCAGAATAAAAGTTGTTACAGACCAAATAATTCACATAGCTTTTCTTTAGACTAGTAAGACTTTTAATGGGAAAATTGACATAATTTTTTAACCACTTGAAATATTATCTGGACATATTTGAAGAGAAACATCATGAAAGTAGTTTTATAACCTTTAGCTTTCTAAGCATAATACTGTAGAGTTCTTAGAATATAATTACCTATATTTTTGTATTTTACCCTTCTAATATCTTAAGATTGGCTTCATTCATATTATTCCCATCTTATAGAAGCAACACTAGCTAAGAATTAAGGCAAGAATTCAGACACTATGGATTAAGAGCTACATTAGATACAGCATATCTTCTTTTTTTAAATATATATTGATTTTTTACAGAGAGAGGAAGGGAGAGGGATAGAGAGTCAGAAACATCGATGAGAGAGAAACATCAATCAGCTGCCTCCTGCACACCCCCTACTTGGGATGTGCCCGCAACCAAGGTACATGCCCTTGACTGGAATTGAACCCTGGACCCTTCAGTCTGCAGGCCGACGCTCTATCCACTGAGCCAAACCGGTCAGGGCAATGCAGCATTTCTTCTCCCTGCTGACAAGATCTTGCTCTCTTCTTGCATCTCTCAGGACAACTCAGAGCAACACCAGCGTTGCAGGCTTCTAAGGAGGCTAACTTGGTGATTCTATGCTGTTCTAGGTGCTCAGGTTCTCCTGTGCTCTTCTGGATGCCTTGATGCCTACAGGCTCTAGCCTGCTGCTGACATCAGCTTCAGCCCATTATGGTTCTAGAATTCTGGGGTTTGCTCATCATTGCCTTAGGAAACTTTAAAACAACAACAACATTTTGTCTATTCTTTTTGGTAGATGACAATGAAGGAGACAAAAAGAAAAAAGATAAGAAGAAAAAGAAAGTAGAAAAGGAAGACAAAGAGAAGGAGAAGAAAAAAGGACCGAGCAAAGCCACAGTTAAAGCTATGCAGGAAGCTCTGGCTAAGCTTAAAGAAGAAGAAGAGAGACAGAAGCGAGAAGAGGAAGAACGCATAAAACGGCTTGAAGAGTTGGAAGCCAAGCGTAAAGAAGAGGTATGTTTTCATAAAGTTGCTGACATTGACATTGTGTTTAACTTTAAAATCTCTTCTCTATGAAATACCTCTAACCCTCTAAATCTATTGTCCAGATTTAAATAATAAGATGAAGAGGTACAGAAAATTCTGCCTTAATTTTCTGAGGTACAGACAGGTGTTGCTTATGTATCATTGCCAAGACATAGTCTATTCTCATGAATAATCATTATGTACGCCTTGGCTGGTGTGGCTCAGTGCTTAGGCCAACACTGGTAGATCCTAAGCACTGAAGGATCCTAAGCACTGAAGGATCACTGGTTCGATTCCTGGTCAAGGACACATGCTGGAAGGCTTGTTCCCTGGCCTTGGTTGGGAACATGCAGGAGGCCACCAATCTATGTTTCTCTCTCACATTGATATTTCTCTCTCTCTGTCTCTCCCCCTCCCTTCTACTCTCTCTAAAAATCAGTGGAAAAAATATCCTTGGGTGAGGATTAACAGAAAAAAAATTATGTACAACATTTAAAATATTTTCATTTGGAATCTCCTAACATAATACTTCGCATGTATCTCAAAAGCTTTGTTTGAAGTTTGGGTTTTTTACATTTAAATTTTATAATTGATTAAGCTAGTACAATTTTTGTCTGATACACTTTTATAGGAAAGATTGGAACAAGAAAAAAGAGAAAGAAAAAAGCAAAAAGAAAAAGAAAGAAAAGAACGCTTGAAAAAAGAAGGGAAACTTTTAACTAAATCTCAGAGAGAAGCCAGAGCCAGAGCTGAAGCTACCCTTAAACTTCTACAAGCTCAGGGTAAGTAGTATTTTTAATTAATGGGAAGAGTCTAGATGCTTCTCTCATGTAGTTGTATCTTTATAATGGTCAAAATGAAAATTCAGTTGTACTAGAACAATTCCTATGGAAATTCTGTGAAAAAGTCTAATAATGATAGGTGATATAATTTCCTTATTTAGGGAGATGACTTCTATACTACGTTAAAATTTTATGTGTAAATGATAGTGTGTGTATAAAAACATGGTTATTTTTTTGTCCCCCAAAACGAATGAAAATAGAGAATATAGTTAAATGAGTCCCCATTTACCCATCACTCAGTTTAAACAATGATCAATAAATACCATTTTTGTTTTGTCCTCCACCCACTTTTTTTCCCTTGTAGTATTTTAAAGTAAATTTCAGATACCATATTATTTTACTTTAGTATGTAGTTCTAACAAGTAAGGACATTTTACTTTTTAACATGAGTAGAATACATCTTCTAACAAAGTTAATTCCTTGATAGTAACTGATTTTTTGTCCATTTAAAATTTTTCCCCATTTGTCTCCAAATGCCTTTTATAATTGATTTAAAAAAAAATATCAGGATCCAGATGAGAGCCATAAAACAAGCTTTAAAACATTTGAAAGAATTAAAACAAACACAATAAAAAATAAAACATAATTAAACTGTGTGGCTGGTGGTCATAGTGGTTAGAGCATTGGTCTACACACTGAAGGGTCGTGCGTTTGAATCCTGATCCAAGGGAACATACCTGGGTTACAGGTTTGATTCACGCCCTGGTTGGGGCAAGTGCAGGTGTTAGCCAATCGACGTGTCTCTCTCATATTGATGTCTCTCTTTGCCCCCTTTCTGGCTTTCTCCCTTTCCCTCTCTAAAAATCAATGGAAAAAAATATCTCAGGTAAGGATTAACCAAACACACACACACACACCCAACAATCCTATCTAATAATAGACAAATATGCAAATTGACCATACCTCCGACACACCCACAAGCCACACCCACAAGCCAATCAGAGCGAATATGCAAATTAACCCAAACCAAGATGGCTACAGCCACAGAGAGCAAGGTTTCCTAGGTAACAGAGGAAGCCAAGTTTTCCGCCTGCCCTTGCCAGGCCTAAGCCTCCACTCAAGCTACAAAGTTTCAATTATAGAAGGTAAACAAATTCAAACAAATGGCGGCAGAATGGAGCTTGAGGGAGCAGGCCAGGGTTGCCGCTGGCAACAGGGGAAGCAAAGCTTTCCGCACACCCTGGCAGGGCCCACCCGCTTAAGGCAACAAAGTTCCAATTATAACCCCAACAGTAATGGCTGCCGACCTCAGAGGGAGCCCCAGGCTTGGCTCCGCTCCAGGCTACAAAGTTTCAATTGTAGAAGGAAAATAAATTCCAGATACCAGGGCCTCTGCTTGGGTTGCCAGGGGGCGTGGCCGGCCTGCAAACCACCACAGGCCCCTTGCCCAGGCTGCCCCACACCCCACGGGAACCCCCACCCTGATCAGGGACACCCTTCAGGGCAAACCAGCTGGCCCCCACCCATGTACCAGGCCTCTATCCTATCTAATAAAAGAGTAATATGCAGATTGATCGTCACTGCAACACACAATATAGCTGCCCCATGTGGTCAAAGATCCTGCCCCCATGTGGACACAAGATGGCCACCATAAGATGGCCAGCAGGAGAAGGCAGTTGGGAGGCACCCGGCCTGCAAGGGAGGGCAGTTAGGAGGCACCCTGCCTGCAAGGGAGGGCAGTTGAGAGTGACCAAGCCTGCAAGGGAGGGCAGTTGGAGGTGATCAACCCTGCAGGAGAGGGCAGTTAGGGGTGACCAGGCTGGCAGAGGAGGGAAGTTGGGGGCAAACAGGCTGGCAGCAGAGTGGTTAGGGGGTGATCAGGCTGGCAGGCAGAAGTGGTTAGGGGCAATCAGGAAGGCAGGCAGGCAAGCAGTTGGGAGCCAGCAGTCCTGGATTGTGAGAGGGATGTCCCACTGCCCATTTAGGCCCGATCCCTTCCTGCATTTGTGTGTCTGTTTGCTCTAAACGGGCAGTCAGACATCCCTCAAGGGGTCCCATATTGGAGAGGGTACAGGCTGGGCTGAGGGACAACCCCCCTCCGTGCACGAATTTCGTGCACCGGGCCTCTAGTTACACTAGAAAAGAATAATAGAAATATATTGAGAAAAATCCAGAAATATTTGAAAACTAGCGGCGGGGAAGGGGGGTCCTCTCAGCCCAGCCTGCACCCTCTCCAGTCTGGGACCCCTCGGGGGATGTCCCACTGCTGGTTTAGGCCGGATCCCAGGGATTGTGCCTAAACCGGCAGTTGGACATGCCTCTCACAATCCTAGACCACTGGCTCCTACTCACTCACCTGCCTGCCTGCCTGGTCGCCCCCAACTGCCCCCCCTGCCAGCCTAATCGCCCCCAACTGCACCCCCTCCCCCACACCAGCCTAGTCGCCCTTAACTGTCCTCCCCCCCCCCCCCCGCCTGGTTGCCCCCAACTGCCCCCCATGTCGGCCTGGTTGCCCCTCACGGCCCCCCCGCCTGCCTGGTTGCCCCACGAAGCCTGCTTGTTCAGTCGTTTGGTCGTCCCTCACTAACCCCCCTTTTGGCCTGGTCGCCCCACACAGCCTGCTTGTTCAGTCGTTTGGTCATCCCTCACCCTCCTGCTGACCTGGTCATAGGCAGCCATCTTGTGAGGGTGTTAGGGTTAATTTGCATATTACCTCTTTATTATATAGGATTAAACAACATACTTCTTATTGATCCATGAGTCCAAGAAGTCTCATTGAGAATTAGAAAGTAACTTAAAAAAATATATATAGCACAACAAAATTTGGAGGATGTGTCTAAAGCAGTTCTTAGAGGGAAATTTATAGCATTAAAATGCTTCTTTTAGTAAAAGAAGAAAGATTGCACATCAATAGTCTTCTGTTTCCCATCCTACAAACCAAAAATTAGAAGAGCAAAGTAAGCAGAAATAATGTGATAGAAAAAAAAAAAAAGAATCAATGAGGCCTCCTCCTCCTACCCTGCCTGCTCTGTGGCGGAGGCGATGGTGACGGCAGCGGTTGTCCCTGCCTCTCCGCCAGCTCCACCTCAGCCTGTCTCCCGGCCGTTGGCGTTTCGGGGAGGGGGCAGTAGTTGTAGATGCCAGTCCCTGCCTCACAAGAAGCTCCCCAATTGTTGCACAGTCTCACTGTTTGGGGAAAGTTTATGCTAGAAAACTGAAGGCAATTCATGGGTGAATATGATCAGATTTCTCCACCAAGTTCTCAGCCTGATAAGGAAAATCCCTTGTCAACTTAATGAAGCATTCAAAGAAGACATCTGACTCTTTTCAAGATGAACTTGAAGGTTATATCAAAGTGCAGAGAGCCAGAGGCTTAGAACCAAAGACAGATGAGAGAGGACTATTTGGAAACCTGTAGGGACAAAGAGGAGGTTGATTTCAGACCCAGGTATAGAATGTTTGATCAAAGACTCCCAAATGAAACCATCCAGACCCACCCAAGGTCATGCAGTGTTTCACAAACAGTGGAAAACGAGTTATCTCAGTGGCTACCAGCTCATGACAGTATGAGATACTGTGAATTCACCAGGGACTGTTTCTCAGAAAAACCAGCACCCCTGAACCTTAGTCATCAAGAGTATTATTATAGCTCATACAGTGTAGAATCTAGAGTTTACAAGCACCTCTCAGAAAACAGTACCAGTGCCCATAAAGCTGGTCATGAATGGATGCACCGGAAGAGAATACGGCACCCAGAAGGCAGAAAAAATCAGAGGAGAAACAGACCAAGCAGAAGAGGAAAAAAGGTTGTTAGGAAATAGGTTTGGACAAACACAAGAGCATCCAAAAAAGCAAAACAGAGGTAGAAACAGGATCAGTACAGGGAAGCTTAATCCAAGGGAGAGAAAAAGACGAGATGTAACCTCTAAGAAAGGATCGTAAGCATAGAAAAGGGAGAAAGGAGTAAGGCAATGAAAGGACAGAGGAGGAAGTGCTCTGGGACCAGTCTGTCCTTGGATTTTGAAGCCCTTGGGTTGATTCTCCTGAGGTTAAACTGAAAAATCATTGAGGAGCTTGGTTCTATGATGTTCATGTTCATAGCACTTTTCTCATGGAAACAGGTACTTTCACTTCTAACAAAGGCCAAGTGAACAGAGAGTATTTAGGCCTTGGCCGGGTAGCTCAGTTGGTTGGAGTGTGGTCCCAGTAAGCCAAGCTTTCAGGTTTGATCCCTGGTCAGGGCACATACAAGCAGCAACCAATGAATGCACAAATAAGTGGAACAACAAATTGATGTTTCTCTCATTCATATTCTCTCTCTCTCTCTCTCTCTCTCTTTCTCTCTTTCTCTCTTTCTCTTTCTCTCTCAAATAAATAAGCCCTTAAAGTATTTAGTATGTTTGATAACTCCAACATGGAAATTACTTTTCTTCATTTTCTAGAAACTTCATTACATTTTTCTTACATATAATGTAATTTCCCTTAATGAGAGCAGCTTTGCTTTTATTCATCAAACGGCTATGATGATGGAAATATTTTTCCCTTGGGAAGTCATTTATTTTAAATTGGAGGATTAATAGGCTTTATAGAATCTATTCCTTAATTGGGTTTGTTTTAATTTGGGGTGGGGTATTTTTGTATTCATTAGTTTTCTCAATTTACATTTTTTTCCTCTGCTAGATACATGTTTTTTTGAAGTTCTTTATATTTTATAGATTGAATAATGAAACATGAAATAGGTTAAAATTATCTTAGGTTACATATTTAAAAGTTTCAAAGAGTATAAAAAATTCATTTATAGTAAGTGCTTATAATAAAGTTCTAATTTCTAAAAAAAAAAAAAAAATAGAATGAAGCCAAAAACCAGTTCTTAAAAGTATTAAAATGATGGTAAGGGAATAAATGAGCAATTCTATACTCATAAATTCAAAAGCTTAAATAAAATAAGGCCATTCCTTACTAGATATAAACTACCAAAACTCACAGAGAAACACATAACCTGGACAGTCCTATATCTACTGTAGTCCCCCTTTAAATGTGGAGGATACATTCCAAGATCCTCAGTGGATGCCTAAAACCATGGAGTAACAAAACATATTGATGTTTTCTCCTACACTTACATACCTCTGATAAAGTTAGGCATAGTAAGAGATTAACAAGAACAAAAAGGAAAAATATAACAATATTAACTATAATAATTATGTGAATGTGGTCTCAAATTAAGACTACAAAGAGATATCACTACACACTTATTAGAATACATAAATCAAATAGAAATTAAAACATCTGTTTTAACCAAATGCTGGTGAGGATATTGAACAATTGATAATCTCATATATTACTGGTGGGAATGCAAAATTGTAAAGCCACTTTGGAAAACAGTGGACAGTTGCTTAGAAAATGAAATACGTATTTACCTAATGTGCCATAATTTCCACTCCAAAATCTTTACCCCAGAGAAATGTTCACGCAAAAACCTCTATATACAAATATTCATATCAGCTTTATTTATAAATGTTAAAAATTAGAAACAACTCAAATGTCCTTCAAGTGTCTATTGAATAAAGAAAGGAACTGTTCCATCAATACAATGGAATGCTACTCAGCAGTAAAAAGAAATGAAGTATTGGTACATACAACAAAGAGGATGACTCATACCTTAAGATGACAGCAGCCAGACTATAAGGTTCATTTCTGTGACATTTGGAAAATGCAAATCTTTGAGGATGGAAAACAGGTCAGTGCTGCCAGGGGCTAAGGATGTGAGCAGGATTTGACTACATAGAACCCACAGAGTGATGGAATTTTTTGCATCTTCATTGTGATGGTGGTTGCATAATTACACATTTGACCAAAGTCTTAGAACCGTACACCAACCTAATGGAATTTTATTGTATGGGTAAAATTTAGAATGCATTATATAAAAAAGAGGTTTTTCCATGAATGTCCTTTGTTATATATATTACGGTATGTATCTCTGAGGTGAATAGAATGTTATCTGTTTAAATACTATCTCTTAGGTGACATATAGGTTAGTATAAACCTGAAATTTTCCATTATCTCTCAGGTGTTGAAGTGCCATCAAAAGACTCTTTGCCAAAGAAAAGGCCAATTTATGAAGATAAGAAGAAGAAAAAAACGCCACAGCAGCTAGAAAATAAAGAAGGTTTGTATACAAAACAGTCTCATTTAGAAACTTATTTTTTTGCTTTTTCCCCACACTTTAAACAGAATGTCTTTAAAAAAGAAGTCAACAAATCATTAAAACTCGAAAAAGTACTTGTGTTTTAAAAATCTGGATCCTACCCTATAAATAACTTATTAAATTAAATTTTATTTTTTAATCTTTATTGTTGAGAAAGTATTACAGATGTCCCCACCTTCTTTCTCCCCTTTGTCCCCCTCCATTGGTTCCTGCCCCGCCCCAGGCTTTTGTCACCCTATTGTCTGTGTCCATGGGTAATGTATATATACATATAAGTTCTTTGGTTAATCTCTTTCCTCCCCTCTTCCCTCTGAGATTCTTTGTCTGTTCTATGTTTCCATGCCTCTGGTTCTATTTTATTCATCATTGTTCATTAGATTTCTTGATTGCTTATTTTGATTTTTACATTCAATTGTTGATAATGTATTTATTGCCATTTTATTGTTCATATTTTTTATATTTTTTATTTTTCTTCTTAAGAAGACCTTTTAACATTTCATGTAATGCTGGTTTGGTGATGAACTCCTTTAGCCATTTTTTGTCTGTGAAGCTCTTCATCTGACCTTCAATTCTAAACGATAGCTTTGCTGGGTAGAGTAATCTTGTTTGTAGATCCTTGCTATTTGTCACTTTGACTATTTCTTGCTACTCCCTTCTGACCTGTAAAGTTTCTTGAGAAATCAGCTGACCCTCCTGTGGGTGCTCCTTTCATAGGTAACTAACTGCTTTTCTCTTGCTTCTTTTTTTTTGTTGTTGTTAAATATATTTTACTGATTTTTTACAGAGAGGAAGGGAGAGGGATAGAGAGTTAGAAACATCAATGAGAGAGAAACATCGATCAGCTGCTTCCTGCACACCCCTTACTGGGGATGTGCCCGCAATCAAGGTATATGCCCTTGACTAGAATCGAACCTGGGACCCTTCAGTCCGCAGGCCGCGACTCTCTATCCACTGAGTCAAACCAGCTAGGGTTCTCTTGCTTCTTTTAAGATTCTCTCTTGGTCTTTAACCTTTGGCATTTTAATTATGATGTGTCTTGGTGTGGGCCTCTTTGGGTTCATCTTGTTTGAAACTCTTTGTGCTTCCTGCATTTGTGTGTCTGTTTCACCAGGTAAGGGAAGTTTTCTGTCATTTTTAAAAATAGGTTTTCAATTTTTTGCTCCCTCTCTTCTCCTTCAGGTACCCCCATGATGTGAATGTTGGTATGCTTGAAGTTGTCCCAGAGGCTCTTTACACTATCTTCATATTGGATTCTTTTTCTTTTTGCTCTTCTGATTGTTTTTTTGTGTGTTTTTTTTGCTTCCTCATATTCCAAATTGCTGACTTGATTCTCAGTGTCCTCTACTCGATTGTTGATTCCCTGTAAATTATTCTTCATTTCAGCTAGTGTATTCTTCATTTCTGAATGGTCCTTTTTTATGTTGCTGATGTTCTCACTAAGTTCCTTGAAGTTCTCACTAGGTTCCTTGAGCATCCTTATAACCATTGTTTTGAATTCTGTATCTGGTAGTTAGCTTGCTTCCATTTTGTTTAGGTTTTTTTCTGAAGATATTCTATTCCTTTGAAACATGTTTCTTTGTATCCACATTTTGGCTGCTTCCCTGTGTTTGTTTCTATGTATTAGGTAGAGCTGTTGTGTCTCCTGGAATTGGTAGAGTTTCCTTGTGTAGTAGGTGTCCTATATGGCCCAGAGGCTCAGTCTCCCCAGTCACCTGAGCTCAGCACTCAGTCTCCCCAGTCACCTGAGCTCAGTCCTGTGTGAGCTCTTTGCACTGTCCTGTTGTAGTTGAGTCTTGATTGCTGTTGGCATCACTGGGAGGGATTGACCTCCAGGCTAATCAGCTGTGAGGACCAGCTGTGACTACAGCAGAAGAGCTGTGTGCAGGAGACATCCCTATGGAGCAGGACTTGCTTCAGTGTGGCTTTGGTGCTCACCAAGTGCATTCCTTGAGTGTATTGCTCATGGATGTAGTAGGGTTGTAATCTGGTGTGATCTGAATCTGACCACTGAGTGCACTGGCTCTGGGACCTCCTGGGAGGTTCAAAATCAGCTATTGCCTGTTCCCTGCTTGGCCAACCTCTGCTCCCCCCCGCCCCCCCAAGTCATGAGCTACAGAACTATCTGTAAATTGCTGCTACCTGTGTTGGGCTTGGAGGTGCCCAGGAGAGGCCAAGCTGTGAATCAAGGCAGGCTGCTGCTAGTGCCAGGCCTGGGGCCACTTACCAAGAGGTATTGGGCATGCTAAGGCCAGCTGCTGCTTGTTTGAGAGATTTTAGGAAAGTCTGAAGCCTGAGCCATGACAGGCCATTTCATGTGGAAAAGCCACTGGAAACAGCTTGGGTGGGCCTGCAAATTGGGTAGGACCAGATCTCAGGGAATCACCATGGTGGGCAAACAGGTCTGAGCCAGATTGATGGACACTCAGATATGGTGCCTGATTGTTGACTCGGGGTAGGGGGCGGAGGAGCTCAGCAAAGGAACAATGACCTCTGCCAGCACTTTTGTCTGGGAGAAATCTACCCCCCCAGTTCTTGCCCTGATATCAGATAATTTAGGTCTTCCTCCTATGTCCCTGGATCCTTTCAAGCTGCTGCCCCACATCTGGAGCTCAGAGGGAGTGCGTCTGAATAGTGTGCTGGCCCTTTTAAGAGGAACTGCCTGGGACTCTATAATTCTTTGTTCACTCAGCCACAATCCCTGCTGGTTTTTTCAGCCTGAAGTTACAGAGACCTCTTCTCAGCACTGAAACCCTGGGCTGGGGGGGTCTGATGTTGGGCTGGGACCCCTGGCTCCTCATGGAGGACCCCCACAGCTCAAATGCTACCAGTGGGTATTAGACCAGCCTGTTCTGCACCTCTCCTCCTCCTACCAGTCTCAATGTGCCTTCTTCTTTAATTCTCTAGTGGTAGGACTTCCATTCGGCCAGCTTTTAGGCAGTTCTGAAGGATGTTCTGTAGTTTAGTTGTAATTCTCATGTGGTTGTGGGAGGAGGTTGAATACCGTGTTTACCTATGCTGCAATCTTGACCTGCCCCCTGAATAACTATTGTTAACTGGAAAGTGCAACTATCGTTTTCTTTTTTTCTCAATCTTCTGTATTTTCACATTCTGTTCCTTAAACAGAAAGAAAAACTATTTTCTGTAAAATATATGACTGATGCTTAAACATTTTTTGAACATGATAAAGAATTTAGGTTTATACTAATGATTTTTATTCAATACTTAACAGAGTACCCTATCAAAAATTATATACTGAAAAATATTAATTTGGTTTCTGCCCTTCACTCAGTATCTGAGCCAATAGAATTAAGTGCTGCTGTAGAAGTTGTGGAACAAGGCGTACCAGAAAAAGAAGAGTCACCACCTCCTGTTGAACCAGGCCAGTAGCATTGACTAATAAATTCCTATTAAGTAGCATTGATGTGTCCAAACTGTCTTAGTTATTAGTTTGGGGAAACCAGATATATGGCAGGGTGGCCTTTTTTTTATAGTCCTTTCTAAATAATTTCTTTTTATTTCCATGTTGCAAAAGTGTAAAAGTGAGCCTTGAATCGATTTGTGTGTTTTTTTGTAGAGAAAAATTTTTGTAGAGAGGATAGAGGTTTTTTATTTCCTCTGTTTCTATTGATGGGTCAGAAATCTTAGGTGGTACCAAGAAGAGCTGAAGTTCTTTAATCTTTCCAAAGAAAAATTGGAAGCATTTTTAATTAGAACTTTTTAAGAGTCATAAAAGTTATTATTTTTAAAATCTTCTTAGAGGTCAGCCTCTTATTTAGTAAATCAATTCGGTTTATTCAGTGTTTGTGTTTTTACGTTGGAGAAAGCCTCTGGCTTTCTTTTCCTTTTTTTTTTGTTAATATATCTTATTGATTTTTTACAGAGAGGAAGAGAGAGGGATAGAGAGTTAGAAACATCGATGGGAGAGAAACATCGATCAGCTGCCTCCTGCACACCCCCTACTTGGGATGTGCCCGCAACCAAGGTACATGCCCTTGACCGGAATTGAACCTGGGACTCTTGAGTCTGCAGGCTGACGCTCTATCCACTGAGCCAAACCGGTTTTGGCTCCTTTTTTTTTTTTTAAGATAAATATTGTTCTAATTCATGAGACTAGATATTGATAGGAAGCCACAGGCTAACATAATCAAGAGACTTTCAAGTGTTCAAAGACAGGAATGGGAGTAGAAACATTTGAGGATGTCAAGACTGACTATCCTGGGGGAAAAAATTATTGATAGTCCCTCCCCACATCCCCCCTGGTTCCCAGTGTAAAAAAATCATTGGTTTGGGTACATCTCAGCTTAGCATAATGAAACTAGAGAAATTCCAGTTGACATGCTTATAGCAGTCCGGGGTTGTGGGTGATATCTGTAGCAATAGAAAGACTTGTAAACTGGAAGAAGGCTGCTTCGGGCTCATGTTCCTGACTTGTTTCCTCCTCCTCAAGAAGACTTATCCAAACTTGCTGGCAAATGATGATTTTTCCAGGGAAGAAAATACTACATGTGCCCTCATCTTTTGAGAATAATTTTGCCTAATTGGATTTCAGTAAAAGTGTCATTGTTGTTAAGAACAATATTAAGTTTTTAATATTCAAAATAATACCTTTCTGACCATTTTTGAATTGTAAGCACAAAATCTATTCTAATTTTCAACTGGAGTAGAGATGTAGCTTTGTACATCCAATTATATAATTTATGTAGTATTTGTTATCTATAGAGGCTAAAGAAAAATAAACAAAATTCTTACGTGTATAAAATTTAGTTGAAAAATCAAAAAGAAGATATATGTGAAATTTCATTTGTCTTTAAGAATAGAGTGTGATCATGTGCTCTAGTGTACAGGTTGGGGCAAGAGTAGGTTTACAGTTACACGTACATGAAACAGTTTATTCTTGTACTAGAGGCCTGGTGCACGAAATTCGTGCATGGGTGCGGTCCCTAGGCCTGGCCAGCTATCGAAGCATGAGCGTCTGGTTTGGACCTCTGGGCCCTGGGCAGCACCTGGGATCCCAGTACCCTGTGTGCCACCTGAGTTATCGGGTCCCACTCACACCGCCTTTACCTGGCGCTGCCTGCTCACCTGCTTCACCATCTTGCCGCGGTTCCTGCTCTCGTTGGGGCCTGCAGCGTCTCCACTGCCACCCACTGCCAGCGCCATGTTGCTGACGCCTGCCGTGTTCCACGCTTCCCCTTGGTGGTCAGCACTCATCATAGCGAGTGGTCAAACTCCTGATCGAACTGCAGGTCGAGGGGACAATTTGCATATTAGGCTTTTATTATATAGGATTATTATTTACTAATTATTGCATTTTTCCATACAAACAACTGTAAACCTACTTTTGCCCCAACCTGTATTCAAAATACTAGGGGATTGTGAATCATCTTACCTAATAATAGACAAACATGTAAATTGACCATACCTCTCCTACGCCACCAGCCAATCAGGAATGATATGCAAATTAACCCAACAAAGATGGCGTTTAATTTGCATATACAGGGGCTGAGTGACGGGGGCGGGTGAGACACTTGCGTTGTCGCCATGGCGACAACGCAGGCGTTCTGCCCCACCCCGGGTCTCACAGGGCCTCTGGGCAGCATGGGAAGGTGGGGCTGGAGCGGAAAGAGGCGGCTCCCAGAGCGGAAAGGGGCTGCTCCGGGCCTGAGCGGAAAGGAAAGGAAAGCCCATTCAAGCACCAATCTTTGTGCATCGGGCTTCTAGTTTAGTAATTATAAATTATAACATGTTAGTTATATTGAAAATTAGTTCCAAAGATAATGCAATTGTGTGTATTTTTTTGCATAATTGAAACATTTCTTTTTACGTCAGCATAATTTTCCACTTTTTCTATGTCTTTAATGAAAACTTTTATTTACAGAAGAGGAAGAAGAAACTGAAGAAGCTGGATTGGATGACTGGGAAGCTATGGTCAGTGATGAGGAGAGAGAAAAAGGTGAATAGCTCATAAGCACTCGTTGATAAATCCAGTGGTTATTAGAGGTGTTTATATTTAAAGGAATAGTCTCCTGATAATGACTGCTATATGAGCATTCCCAAGGACAGAGTCCAGTTTTGCTCTCTCTGTTGCTATGGTTCCTAAATCCTCATGTGGATCCCATTTCATGAATAGGTGGTTTTTCAACTATTTGTAAGATAGTTGCCTGGGATTTAGAATACAGTTTTTCAGAGTGATAATGTTATAAATGGGGTTAAGTCATTAAAGCTAGCCTACAAAAAGCCCCTTTAACTTAAAATCTAATACAAAGACAATAGAAATAATAGTATATTTCCTAATCACTCTGAATAAAAAGTGTTTTTTTTTGTAATTTCTATCCTTTATTACTAAAATCAACTTTTTTTAGGTTTAATTCTGCTGGCTTTTTTCCTTTTTCAGATGGATATTTGTCTCGTGTTTTTCTATCTTTCCCCCCAAATACATATTTTTAAGATTATAAATTTTTCTTTAAGCATGGCTCTAGCAAAATTCTACAGGTACTGATATGTTGATTTTTCTAAATTTACATTTAGATATATGTTAATTTTACCTATGATTTATTTAAAAGTACATTTCTTAATTTACATAAGTAAGGATTTTCTAATTATCTTCTTGTTACTTCATTGGATCAGAGAACATACATAGTACTGTCCTTTGCAATGGGTTGAGAATTTACAACCTAGCAAATAGTTGATTATTGTAAATGTTTCATATGTGATTGGGTGTGCTTGGGTGTCTTGTTCACTGTGTTTAGTCAAGTTTGCTGATCATTTTGATTAAGTTTTTTATGTTGTTCTGAGTTTTTTCTGGTATGCTTTTTCTTTTACTAAGTGATGTGTTAAAATCTCTCACCATGATTGTAGATTGTCTATTTTTCCCCAAGTTCTGCCAACTCTTGCTTTCTATATTTTGATTTTATATATATTATTAGGTGAATACAGTCTACATCTTTCTGATGAATTGACTCTGACTGATATATTGTTTGTTTACATTGTATTTATTTTATGCTTTTTAAAATTCATTTTTAGTGATGCTTTTTGCCTTAACAGTCTACTTTATCTGATTTTAATTAATACAGTTCCACATGCTTTGATTTATGTGCTCTTTTTCTATATTTATTATTCTTTCTGTATCCTTAAACAGCCTATGGTTAATAGTTTTATATCCAGTTTGTCAGTCTTTATTTTTTACCTACTGCACTTAGCCCCTTATACCTAACACTTGTTGTAATTAATGAAATACAGTATATTGGTTTTATACTTATCTCACTAAATCCTTCTTATTTGTTTTGTCTGTGTGTTTCTTCTCTCCTTCTAACTGTACTTTAGATTGTTGGATTCTTTTTATTAGCATGTTTTCCTCCTTCTATTGGAAGTTGTGTACTTTTTCATTTACTTTTAGTGTTATCTAGAGACTTTTAACATGAACCTTTGAACTATCATTGTCTAATGTTACCATCTTCCCAGGCAATGCAAAGGCCACTGTATATATGAATAACATTTACTCAGTTCTCCATTTATATGTCATTGTTCTCATTTGTTTTAATTCTCTATTTTAAACCCCATAATACCATATTATTTTTTATAGTCAATGTTTATTTAAATTTACCTAAATTCTTAGCTTTTTGTTGGGCTTAATTTCTTCCTACTTCTTTGACCTTCCATTTGGGGTTATTTCTTCCTGCCAGAAGGACTACTTTTAGAATTTCCTTTAGTAGAAATCTATTAGTGAGACATTCCATTTTTGCTTTTCTAAAAAATATTTTTCTTAACTTCATTCTTAAAGGGTATATATACTGAGTGAGGAGTTCTTTGCTAAAATTTTATTTATTTAACCCTTTGAAAACATTACTCACTTGTCTTGGCTTTCATTATTTCTGTTGAGGATTCAACAGAAATAAATTTTTCATGTGTCTTCGGTTTTTAGCAGGTTAATTATGATATAGCAAGGGTTGATTTCTTCTCATTTATTCTGCCTGTAGAGCTTTATAAATGTATTGTTTTATATTTTTATCAGTTTTGCAATGTAATGAGCCATTCTTTCCCCTCAGGTATTCTAGTTATGACTAGATAGACCTTGTTACTGTATCGTTGCATTTTACTTTTTCCACTTTACTGTATTTTCCATCTTACTAAGTCTCCGTGGTTTATTCTAGTTGTTTGCTCGTTTTTAAATTTTTTAAATTTTTTTTTATTGATTTTAGATAGGGAGGAAGAGAGAAAGAGAA
Organism: Cnephaeus nilssonii; assembly: GCF_951640355.1. Taxonomy (NCBI): domain Eukaryota; kingdom Metazoa; phylum Chordata; class Mammalia; order Chiroptera; family Vespertilionidae; genus Cnephaeus; species Cnephaeus nilssonii. The sequence continues at coordinate 64,171,025 of NC_137086.1, read as the reverse complement.
ATATTGATTTGTTGTTCCACTTATTGGTGCATTCATTGGTTGATACTTTGTATGTGTTCTGACTGTGGATTGAACCCACAACTTTGTCATATCAGGACGATGCTCTAACCAGCTGAGCTACTCCACCAGGGTTAGATTATTTCTTCTGATCTATCTTCTGATTCATTAATTTTCTGCTCGGGCTATTTTTCTCTCCTGTATATTTCAGTTTTAGAATTTCTACTTAACTAATAGTTTTATTTAAAAAAAAATTTAATCTTATCTTTTGTTCCCTGGATGTTAAAAATGTAGTCATTTTTTAATTTTGGCTTTATGACTTCAGTGGAAGCCCTCTGGGTATGCTGGCTTTCCTCCTGTGAATTGTTTTCTCATGTGGTTTATTTTTATATATTTTTATAATATACTAGAGACCCGGTGCACGAAATTCATGCACTGGGAGGGGGGTGTCCCTCAGCCCAGCCTGTACCCTCTCCAATCTGGGACATCCCTCTTACAATCCGGGACTGCTGGTTCCCAACTGCTACCAGCCTGATCACCCCCTAACAACTCCCTTACCAGCCCGATTGCCCCCATCTGCCCTCTTCTGCCGGCCATCTTTGAACACATGGGGATGGCCACCTTTTGTGTGGGCGTGAGGGTCAATTTGCATATCATCTCTATTATATAGGATAGGTATTATACTTGTAAAAGTATAAAAATAATTTGTGGTCAAGGATTTTTTTTTTCACCCTCCAAAAAAAATGTCTTTGTACATCTACTAGTAGTGAACTAGGGAATAATAAAACACTAGTTAATTATTCCAAATGTAGAATTCAGAGAAGCTAGAAGTGTTCTGCTAAGAATGAGGGGGAGGTTCTGTTTAATTCCTATTCATCCTTGCTGGTAGGGTGCAGTTTTTCAGGCTTTACCTCACAGTAAGGATGTTATCTAGTGTTCATCTACCTTGCCTTCTCTGAATCCTTGGTAGGCCTGAATTCCCAATGCCCCTAATCACTAAGGGGCTAGAAAGCACTGCTCAGCCTTTGAGCTGACTTCTCCAGAATTCTGCACATAAACCCCAGGGGAGAGAAATACCAAGTATTGTGTTCGTCATCCTGGGTTTCTGTCCTCTTATATCCTAGCTTAGTAATGTCTTTTTAATTTGCTTATGTATGAATTAATGCTTTACATTTTCACTGTTAAACAGCAGTCTTTATTGTAGCATGTGGGCAAAGACTTGTTTGGAATTAAAGATATAATGTGCCTTATTTGTCTTCAAGGTTTCTATTATGTTGATGGAATCTCATTTTTAATTTTCATTTACTATAAAATCTCTTGTTTTTCTGAAAGAAGGAAATACAGTGCATATAGAAGTAAAAGAAAACCCTGAGGCAGAGGAGGAGGAGGAGGAAGAGGAAGAAGAGGAAGAAGAAGAGAGTGAAGATGAAGAAGAAGAAAGTGAAAGCAGTGAAGGTGAAGAAGAGGAAGAAAAGGTGTTAGATGAGAAAGATTCGGGGAAAACATTAGTTAAAAAGCCAAGTAAAGAATTGAGCTCAGAATCTGAATATGACTCTGACGATGATCGAACTAAAGAAGAAAGAGCTTATGACAAAGCAAAACGGAGGATTGAGGTATTTATTGTTCCCTTTCTCTTTGCTCCTTTCCTCCGCAGTCCTCCTCTGTGGTCCTTAGAACTGCATTCTACAACAGAGGCTTTTATTTAACAGCACTTTTAAAAATATAGTCACAGAATAGTATTTTATCCAGTTTCTGTAAGTCAAGACAATAGTAGATCTGACACTGTTCTAACCAAAAGACCCCAGTCCCTTACCCAAGTCAGAACAGTGACTGCTTCATCATGCTTTTCTTGTGTTCTCAGAATTTTAATGTGCTCTTCAAGTGATGGTTTCTAGGTATGCAGAGGTATTCTGAGCTTATGCCCTCTACTTACAAACATTAGTTAAGTGTCTGTGTTGCATATTTAAGTTAGTCAGTGTGAGGCATCTGATCACGTAAGTTTGAATCTGGTGGGTTAATGAGGCTTCTCTTTATTAAAGTGCACATACCTAGGAGACTTACTCTATTTTTTCTACTTAATTCAGCAGATTTCAAGAGATAGTTTTCTTAAATTATGTCAGCTTGGCATAAACAACACACTAAAAACTATTTTAGTTTGCTTGAAGAGGCTAAGACTAAAAACTAGCTTAGCTTTATCTTTTCATGAATAATTATAATTAAAAAAATTTTAATACGTTTATATCAGTTTTTGCTGTTTTCTTCTGTAAAGTCTTGATAGGTATACATTTCTGAATTTCAAAAGGGCTAATATTGTAAATTGGGCTTTCTTAACACCGGCGCTATTGACATTTTTTTGGCCAGGTAATTTTTATATATATATTAGAGGCCCAGTGCATGAAATTCGTGCACTGGGGTGGGGGGGGGGGGTGGTGGTGGTGGTCCCCTCAGCCCAGCCTGCACCCTCTCCAATCGGGGACCCCTTAGGGGATGTCCGACTGCCAACGCAGAAATTAGGCCTAAACTGGCAGTCAGATGTCCCTCTCACAATCCAGGACCACTGGCTCCTAACTGCTCACCTGCCTGCTGGCCTGATCGCCCCTAACCACCTCTGCCTGCCTGATCGCCCCTAACTGCCCTCCCCTGCTGGCCTGATTGCCCCTAACCACCTGCCCCTGCCGGCCTGATCACCTCTAACCGCCTCTGCCCCGCCACCATGGCTTTGTCCAGAAGGATGTCCGGAAGACGTCCAGTCTAATTAGTATATTACCCTTTTATTAGTATATATATTTTTAAATATAGAGCAACCAGCTCACTTCTGCGCCTCTCATAGTTTTTTTTTTTTTTAATATATATACACTGAGTGAATAATCTGGCCACTCAGTGTATAGCCTATATAATAAAAGGCTAATATGCAAATTGTCCCCTCAACCAGGAGTTTGACCAGTAGGCAGGCTGGCCAACTGCCCATGTCCCCTTTCCCTGGCCAGGCTGGCTGGACTCCACCCATGCACGAATTCATGCACCGGGCCTCTAATTATACACACACACACACACACACACACACACACACACACACACTCTCTCTCTGAGTGGCCAGATTATATACCTTTTTTCACATAACAATATGCTATGGACCTCTGAGCTTAACACATTTTTAAGCAGCTTTGTTGAGATATGCTTTACAAACCACCAAATTAATCTGTTTTAAGTGTACAATTCAATGATATTTTGTAAATTTACAGTTGTGCAACCAACACACCTTAACTTTGGAGTATTTTCATTACCTTCAAAAGATTCCTTGTGCCAATTCAGTCATTCCCCATTCTTAGCCCCAGACAGCTACTAATATACTTTGTCTCTATAGATAACTTTTCTGGAAATTTCATAAAAATTCACTTCTATAATATGTGGTCTTTTGTGCCTGGCTTTTTCACTTTGTTTCTTCATGTGGTAGTTATATCAGTACTTTGTTCCCTTTAATTGCCAAGTAGTGTTTTGTTGTATAAATATGTCATATATTATTGTCCATTCACCAGTTAAAGGACATTTGAGTTGTTTCGACTTTTTGGCTATTGAGAATGGTATAGTATTGTTATACGTATTTTCTTATGAGTCTTTACATGAAAATGTGTTTTTATTTCTTTTGGATATATTCCTACAAGTGAAATTGTTGAATCTTATGGTAGATTTCTATTTAACTGCCAAAGTATTTTCCATAATGGCTATACAATTATAGATTATCCCAGTTGAGGGTTCTAACTTCTTTACATTCTCGCTAGTAGTTTTGATTGTTTGTCTTTTCAATTTTAGCCATTCTAGTGGATGTGAAATAGTTTGTCTTACTGTGGTTTTAAATTACACTTCCATGATCTTGAGCATTTCTTCATGTGCTATTTGCCATTACTATGCCTTTATGGTGAAATGTCAATTCAAATTTTTAAATTTTGTAATTTGACTTTTTATTATTGAACTAGAGGCCCAGTGCATGATTCAATCATGCACGTGTAGGGTCCCCTACACGCTTTCGATCACGGGGGAGCTGGGTGCCTGTCTGCCGGTGCACCAGGCCTTTCAGAAGCCTCCGGGGCGGTGGAGACTTCTGAAAGGCCTGGTGCCTGAGCGGACAGGCACCCAGCTCCCACGCTTTTGCTTTTGATCGCTGGTGCACCAGGCCTTTCAGAAGCCTCCAGCGCGGCGGAGGCTTCTGAAAGGCCTGGTTCCTGAGTGGACAGGCACCCAGCTCCCATGCTTTTGCTTTTGATTGCGGGGGAGCTGGGTGCCTGTCCGCTGGTGCATCAGGCCTTTCGGAAGCCTCCGCCACGCCCCAGCTCCCCTGCTTTTGATGGTCCGCGGCAGGACGTGAGCTCGCTGCCCAAGAGGCCCCTTCTGTGCTGCAGCACAGCCATGGCGCAGACGCTGAGCTCGAGCCGCCGCTGGTGATGCGAGCTCAGCGTCCCGCCGGCCCAATCGGCCCCCCCGGCCACCCCGAGTCCCGCCCCCCCCCGCGCCTCCTGGCCAATCACTGGCATAGCGAAGGTATGGTCAATTTGCATATTTGTCTATTATTAGGTAGGATTGCAAGAGTTATTTTTTTCTCATGTTTTTACCCATTAGTTGTTAAATAATCTTTTTCTTTATTGATTTTTAGAAAGGAAGGGAGAGGGAGAGAAGGAAAAAGAGGAAGGTAGGGAGGGAGGGAGGGAGAGGAGAGAGAAAAACAAATCATTTTGAAAGTGGCACATCATAGGCTGCCTCCTGCATGTCCCCTACCGGGGATTGAGCCTGTACTGTAGACATGGGCTCTGGAACAACCCCTCCTCCCATGCCCAGGATGACACCCAACCAACTGAGCCACACCATCAAATCTTTAATTAAAATCAAAAGTGATATTTCCACTATTTTATTATTATTGTTTGTTTTGCTTCTTTCTGTTTCTTGGTTCTATGAGATCTATGATGATCAGAGTAGAGACAGAAGGTACTACTATCTCAGTCTGGTTCTATCTGTTGTTCTGAATGGTCAATTTCATTGTTTTGGTGATATCATCATCAACATTTTTGGAGACAGACCCACAGACCCACGGGCTAATATTGGGGGCCAGGGCAGATGTGGCACTGACTACCCGACTAGGGCTGAACTTCAGCAGCATGGTGGAGGTGGCTGTGGGATGAACACAGATTCCAGATGACCAAAGAAAGTTCACCTAGGCCTCTGCCTTTTTGTTTTTTAATAGTTCTTTTGAAGTGCATAATTTAAAAATTTTCATAACGTCTAGTTCATCAAATTTTTCTTTTGCTTCTGGTGTTGTATTGAAGAAATCTTTGTCTAACCCAAGGTCATAAATATTTTGTCCTGTTTTCTTCTAAAAAATTTATACTTCTGGTTTCTTATATTTTTAGCTTTATGATTTGTTTTAAGGTAATCTTTATCTGTAATGTTAGGTAAGGGATTAAACTCACTCTTCATGAAAGTAATCAACATCATTGGTTATCCACTGAATTGCTTTGGCATCTTTGACAAATCAGTTGATTGGGAATGTGAGGTTTTATTTTTTGGATCTTGAGTTTTGTTTCATTCATCTATTTATTTGTTCTTGTGCCAATACCACAGTGTCTTGGTTACTTTATTTTTATAGTAAACTAGAGGCCCGGTGCACGAAATTAGTGCATGGGGAGAGGGGGGTTGTCCCTCAGCCCATCCTGTACCCTCTCCAATCTGGGACATCCCTCTTAGAATCTAGGACTGCTGGCTCCATACTGCTCGCCTGCCTGCCTTCCTGATTGCCCCTAACTGCTTCTGCCTGCCAGCCTGATCACCCCCTAACCATTCCCCTGCCAGCCTGATTGATGCTTAACTGCTCCCCTGCCAGCCCGATTGCCCCTAAACTGCCCTCCCCTGCAGGCCTGTTCCCCCCCAACTGCTCTCCCCTGCAGGCCTGGGTCCCCCCGCAACTGCCCTTCCCTGCAGGCCGGTCGCCCCCAACTTCCCTCCTCTGCCGGCCTGGTCACCCCTAACTGCCCTCCCCTGCAGGCTTGATCGCCCCCAACTGCCCTCCCTTGCAGGCCTGGTCCCCCCCAACTGCTCTCCCCTCTTGGCCTGATCACCCACAACTGCCCTCCCTTGCAGGCCTGGTCCCTCCCAACAGCCTTCCCCTGCTGGCCATCTTGTGTGTTGGAGTGATGGTCAATTTGCATATTACTCTTTTATTAGATAGGCTAGAGGCCTGGTACACAGGTCGGTGCCAGCTGGTTTGCCCTGAAGGGTGTCTAGGATCAGGGTGGGGGTTCCCTTGGGGTGTGGGGCGGTCTGGGCACGGGGCCTGTGGTGGTTTGCAGGCCGGCCACGCCCCCCGGCTACCCAAGCGGAGGCCCTGGTATGTGGGATTTATTTATCTTCTATAATTGAAACTTTGTAGCCTTGAGCGGAGGCCAGGGCAGGCCAGGGTGGGCGGAAAGCTTGGCTTCCTCCATCGCCAGGGGCAACCCAAGCCTCTGGCTGGTTCCAGCTCCATGGCTGCCGCCATTTTGTTGGGATTTATTTATCTTCTATAATTGAAACTTTGTAGCCTTGAGCGGAGGCCAGGGCAGGCCAGGGCGGGCGGAAAGCTTGGCTTCCTCCATTGCCAGGGGAAACCCAAGCCTCCTGCTCTCTTTAGCTCTGTGGCCGCTGCCACATTTGTTGGGTTAATTTGCATACTCGCTCCTGATTGGCTGGTGGGCGTGGCTGGTGGGTGTAGGGGATGTTCGGTCATTTGCATGTTTCTGTTTTATTAGACAGGATTTTTAAATTGGTAAATTTAATCTTCCAGTGCTATTCTTTCAATATTCTTTTGGCTATTCTAGGTCACTTGCTTTTTCAAATAAATTTTAGGGTCAGCTTGTCAGTTTCTGCAAAAAGCAGACAGATTTTGACATAGAGTGTGTTGAATTTATAAATCAGTTTTAGGGAAAATTATCTTAATAATATTGAATCTTCTAATCCATGGAATTAGGCTGTTTCTTCATTTATTTAGAGCTTTTGAACTTTCTTTTAGCAGTTTTACTTAGTTTTCAGAGTAAAAAATTTGTCACTTTGTTAAATTTGTTACTATTTTATTGTTTTTGCTGTTATTGTGAATAGGGTCATTATTTTATAAAATTTTCATTGCTAATGTAATTAAATACAATTGATTTTTGTTGATTAATCTTGTATCCTGCATCTGTACTTAATTTTTCTTATTCTAATAATTTTTCAAGGATTCTTAGAATTTTCTTTAATTAGTGTCATGTTGCCTATCAAAGGAAAATTTTAATTCTTCACTTTCAATCTCATTGTTGCTTATATCTTTTTCTTGCCTGATTTCCCTGGCTAGAACAGTGCATTGTTGGAATAGAATACTTGCCTTGTTTCCAGTCTTTGGGAGGAAAGCATTCAGATCTTAAACATTAACTATGATGTTAACTGTGATGTTAGGTAAATACCCTTGATCAATTTGAGGAAATTCTTTCTTTTCCTAGTTTGTTGAGGTTTTCTCTCTTGAATGGGTGATGGATGCCTTTTGTTTGTCTATTGAGATGGTGTTTTTCCTTCTCAGTATTAATTATGATGTAGTACATCAATTGGTATTCAAATGTAAAACCAACCTTGTATTCCTGGAACAAATTCTACTTGATCTTGGTACATAATCCTCTTTATGTATTACTGGATTTGGTTTGTAATATTTTGTTGAGGATTTTGTGATACCCATGAGTGATATTTGTCAATAGTTTTCTTGTCATATAATTGTTTGTCTGGCTTTGGTGTCAGTTTAATATTAGCCTCCTAGGATTAGGTGGCAAGTGTTCCTTCTCTGTTTTCTGTAAGAGTTTGTGAGGTATTATATTATTTACAGTTTTAAATGTTTGGTAGAATTTACTAATAAAGCTCTTTTTATGGGAAGGTTTTATGATTACTAATTCAGTTTCTTTACTTATTTGTCATTTCCTTTTTCAACTTGTTATACTCAGTAATTTTTGTCTTTCTGATAAGTATTGTGTTTTAAGTGTGAACATAAAGTTGTTCATAGTATCCTACAATCCTTAAAAGTTTCTGTAAAGTCAATAGTGGTGCCTCTCTGTTGATTCTGATTTTGGTTATTTGTGTCTCCTTTCTTTTGTCCCCATGGTCTAGCTAAAGATTTTCCATCTTTTTGATGTTTCAAGACCCAATTTTTGGTGTCATTAAATTTTCTCTATTTTTCTGTTTTCTCTTTAATTGATTTAAAAAATTTTTTTCTTTATTATTTCCTTCCTTTAGTTTTGGTTTAGTTTTCTCATTTGCTAATTTCTTAGGATGATAACTGAAATTATTGATTTAAGACTTTTCTTCTTTCCTAATACTATATAGACATTTAAAAATACAAATTTCCCTCTACGTACTGCTTTAGCTGAATCCTATAAATTTTGGTATGTTGTACTTTTGTTTTTTTCTGTACAAAATATTTTCTAACTTCCTTTACTGTTTCCTTCTTCACCCAGGTGTTATTTAGAAATACATTGTCATAATTTAAAATGTTTGTGGATTTCGTTATTTTCCTTCTGTTGTTAATGCTAAATTTTGATTATTGTGGTTGGAAAACACACTTTGTATAGTGTCTGTCATGTAAAAATAATTAAAGATGACTTATCCCTTAGGCTTAGCATTTGGTCTCTTCTGGAAAATGTTTCTTATGCACTAAGGAAGAACGTGGATTCTGCTGTTGGTGGGTCTGGTGTTTAGTTAGGTCAGTTTGGTAGATGATGGTGTTCAAATTTTCTGTATACTTGCTCATTTTATGTGTAGTTTTTTTATGTGTAGTTTTTCTATCCTTTTTTTAAAAAAAATTATATTTTATTGATTTTTTTACAGAGAGGAAGGGAGGGGAATAGAAAGTTAGAAATATTGATGAGAGGGAAACATCGATCAGCTGCCTCCTACACACCCCCTATTGGGGATATGCCCACAACCAAGGTACATGCCCTTGATTGGAATCGATCCTGGGACCCTTCAGTCCTCAGGCTGACACTCTATCCACAGAGTCAAACCAGTCAGGGCTCTATTCTTTTTTGAAAGTGGGTTATTGAAGTTCCTAAATTTATTGGTAAATTGCATATCTTAATAGCATTTTTGGGGGGCTGGTCTGGTATTCATATAGCTGATCCAGCTGTTTTGTATTTACCATTTGCATGGTCTTTTTTAGTCTCTCCACTTTCTACCTATTTGTGGCTTTGAATCTAAAGTGTCTCTTGATGACAGCATGTAGGTGAATCTTGCTGTTTTATTTAGTCACACAATCTGCCTTTATGACTATTTAATTGATTCACATTTAAAGTTATTTTGAATATGGTTGGATTTTCTCCCTTTTGGCTATTTTTTTAAATATACTGTATGGTTTTGCTATCTTTTTTTTAAAGTTATTTTCTTTTTTTTACAAAAAAGAATAGTATATTGATTTTTAGAGAGAGAGGAAGGCAAAGGGAGAGAGAAACACTGATGTGAGCGTGCAACATTGCCCTATTGGGGATCGACCCCGCAACCCCGGCATGTTCTCTTGACTGGTAACAGAACCGGCAGCCACCTGGTGTAGGGGTCCATGCCCAATCCACTGAGCGACACTGGCCAGGGGTTAAGTTATTTTCGTAATGGTTGCTTTAGGCATTATAATATGTATCTTACCTACTTCAGATTATTAGCAGTTTAATTCTGGTAAAATACAGAGATTTTTTTCCAATATAGATCCATTCTTTCCACTTTTCTTTGCACCGTTATTGTTACATCTATATATATAAAAGCCTGAAGCGACTATTACGACTGAATGACCGGAAGGACCTGTCATCCAGTCACTATGACGCGCACTGATCATCAGGGGCCAGATGCTCAATGTAGTAGCTGCCCCCTGGTGGTCAGTGCGCTCCTACAGCCAACCTCCCATGGCTGGCCAACCTCCCGTGACCCCTCCTTCTGGCCAGCTGGTCAACCTCCCGAGGCCCCTCCCCCCATCCTGCTGGCCCCCCATAGGCCTAAATTGCTGGCCATTCCAAGGGACCGACCGGTGCATGAATTCGTGCACCAGGCCTTTAGTATTTATGTTTATAAATGTCCTAAACCCAGTAAAACAGTGTTATTAATGTTTTATTTGACCATTTATCCTTTAAAGGAATTAAGAGAAGAAAGGAGAAAAATACATTTAAAGCATCTTAATATTAATCTAAATATTAACATATCTGGTATTCCTCATTTCTTCATATGGATTGTTTCTGCCTGTCATTTTTTCTAGTATAGCTCTAGCCCCTCCTTCAACTTGCCTTTGTGCTCTTTAGTGATATTTATTACATCTTTATACAGGTTGGGACAAATGTAGGCTTAGAATTGTTCATATGGAAAATAATAATTAGTGACTAATAATATAAGAATAAACTGTTTTACATACAACTATAAACCTACTTTTGCCCCACTCTGTACATTACAAGCTCAACCATACAATTTTAGAATTATTATTTTGTGAAGTTATCTTTTATTTATTTATTTATTTATTTATTTATTTTTAATATATTTTATTGATTTTTCACAGAGAGGAAGTTAGAGGGATAGAGAGTTAGAAACATGGATGAGAGAGAAACATCGATCAGCCGCCTCCCGCACACCCCCCACTGGGGACGCGCCCGCAACCAAGGCACATGCCCCTGACCGGAATCGAACCTGGGACCCTTCAGTCCGAAGGCCGACGCTCTAGCCACTTAGCCAAACCGGTTTCGGCTGAAGTTATCTTTTAAATCAGTTAAGGAAGAAAACAAATAGATACATTTTTACTGTTTTTTACATTTACTATATAATGACAGTTGCCATTGCTCTTTTTTTCTTATGTGGCTTTGGCTTTGAGTTACCATCTGGTATGGCTTCATTTCAGCCTAATGAACTTCCTGTGGTATTTCTATTTTTCAGCACTCTGATCTTCCAGCAGTGAGTTTTCTCATTATTTTTAAATTTGGGATTTATTTACTTCACCTTTTTTTAAGGATAATATTGCTGCATACAGAATTTTTGCTTGACAATTTGTTTTTTTCTTCTGTTTAGCTCTTTGATATGTCATCTCATTGCCTTCTGGCCTGTGTTGTTTCTGACAAAGATTAAGCTATTAACCCTTTGCACTCGCTTGCTTTTTTTCCCAATTCCTTTATTCTACTCAGGATTTAATTTTTTAAATGCCCCAGATTTTACAAAGCGCGGCAGTACAATAAAAAACTGGAGTTTCTTTTCATACAAACTTATTTATTTGGATTTTTTTATATTTCAAATTATTGATACATTCAAAGAGTATAAAAAGAGCTGCTACCGATGCTAACCATGTCGAGTCACACTCGACATCCGAGTGCAAAAAGTTAATCTTATTTGAGCTTCCTTATAAACAGTGAGTGGTTTTTCTCTTGCTGTCAGGATTTTCTTTTTGACTTTGGCTTTTAACAATTTAATTATGATGTGTCTTGGTGTGGATATCTTTGTAATTATTCTACTTGGAATTTATTGAGCTTTTTAGATGTGTAGATTAATGTTTTTCATCAAAATTTGGAAGTTTTTTGCCATTATTTATTCAAATCTTTTTTCTCTATTTCTCTGTCTCCTCTCCTTCTGGGACTCATTTTATATGCACATTTGTTTGCTTGAGGGTGTCCCACACGTCTGTTAAGGCTGTCTGTGTTCTTCTTCACCCCCACACACTTTTCTTAACTGTTCAAGTTCTCTGATTGCCTCCCCGCCCCCCATTAGTTTATATCTACTGTTGAGACACTCTAGTGAATTTTTAAATTTGCTAGTGAATTTTTAAATTCCAGAATTTTCATGTGTTTTCCTATAATTTACTAGAGGCCCGATGCACGAAGATTCGTGCAAGAACGGGCCTTCCTCCCCTGGCTGCCGGCACCGCCTTCGCTCGGCCCGGAGCCACTTTGCTCCGGCCCTGAGCTGCCTTTCCGCCTTGCCATGCTGCCCAGAGGCCCGGAGTGGCTGGGGTGGTGTGGAAGGCAGGTGTCACGCCCCGGCCGCTTGGCACCTGCATATGCAAATCAACCCACCATGTTTGTTGGGTTAATTTGCATACTCACTCCTCATTGGCTGGTGGGTGTTGTGAAGGTATGGTCAATTTGCATCTTTCTTTTTTATTAGTGTAGATATTTCTTAGTACAGTACTCTCTTTTGATGATTCATTCTTTGCCTTTACACAGGTTCTCTTTAGTCTTTTGAGCGTATTCATAATAGTTGCTTTCAAGTCTTTTTCTGCCAAGTCCAAAATTTGGGTCGCTCGGACCCAGATTCAGTTGACCACTTTTTCCTCTGTGGTCAACATTACACACACACACACACACATCACATTTCCCTGTTTCTTTGTATGTCTTATAAATTTTTGTTGACAAGTGGGCATTTCAGAGAATATATTATAGCAAATCTGAATTCTGTTCACTCCTTACAAATTGGTTATTTTGGCTGTTTCTGTTTATTTGCTTTTAGTAAATCATGTGGACTAATTCTGTAAAGTCTTTTGCTTTCTTCTCAGTTTTTGGTTCATTTTAAAATTCTTGTTTTTATTGTTAAGCCTGGCTTTCTTAGCCTTGCATGTAGGTTAGCTTATTTTAGTTGTCAGCCACATGATTGGTCAGTTTATTAGTTCACCCTGGATTTTACTTCATGCATTTGCAAGGCTTGTTGTTGAGTCAGGAACTGATAACTCACTAAGGATCTCTCTGGTCTCTGCTGTCAGCCTTTCCCAGAAGCACAGCCTCTGGACCACCAGCAATAAGTACCGTATTTTCCGGCGTATAAGACGACGTTTTAACCCAGGAAAATCTTCTCAAAAGTCGGGGGTCGTCTTATACGCCAGGTGTCATCTTATAGGGCGGGTATATCCCAAACTCTGTATTTTAACTGGAAAAGTTGGGGGTCGTCTTATACGCTCAGTCGTCTTATACGCCGGAAAATACGGTAGATCTTATCATTGCCTACTTTTGTGTGCCTTCTTCCACAGACCTCCCTGTTAAATTTCTGACTGATCTTCCAGGACATCTCTTGCTTCCCCATTATAGAGACCTTAGTCTAGTTGTGATTTTAGTTTTATCTCTTTGTTTGCCACTGAGATCTCTGTGATTTTTGACAATGCTCTAAGGCAGGGATGGGGAACGTCCAGCCCGTGGGCTGTATAAGGCCTGCGAAATCATTTGCTCTGGCCCTGCCAAGGCATTAAGGATGAGTTAATTAAATGTTTAACCAAATATAGCAGGCTAACTTTCAAGTTGCTAATTTTGTATGGCCTGTTAATGATGTTATAAATATCCAAATGGCCCTTGGCAGAGAAAAGGTTCCCCACCCCTGCTCTGAGGCATGGAATTCCCTGCCCCCCTCTCTCACACCACTTCTACTCTATGGCGCAGGGGGGTGAGCAGTGGGGTGCAGCTCTAGACTAAAACTGCACAGGCTTCTGTTGCTCTTACTGATTTGATGGTCAGTAGATTTTCTTGAATTAAATGTTTCTCAATTTATTTGCCTTTGATCAATTTCTAGAGTCCTTAAGTGGTTGTTTTGACTATTTTATCCAGTTTTGTTTTTGGGGAGAGGATTTGCCGAGTTCCTCATTCCATATTCAAGAAGTCCTGCCTTTAAAACCACATATAGTATTTAATTTTGTAGAAGGATTCTGTGTTAAGTTGGTATTGATCTGCTTGGTCTGCTATAACAAAATACCACAGACCGGTGGTTTAAACCAGTGGTTACCAACCTTTCAGACCTCACGGACCACCGTTTTAGACAACAGAAGTTTATGTCCTGACAGTTCTTGACTTGAAGTTCAAGTCTTGAAGTTCAAGATCGAAATGTCAGCATGCTTGTTGAGGGCTCTCTTCCTGGCTTGCAGACGGTTGCCTCGCACTGCGTTCTCATGTGGCCTTTCCCCTGAGTGTACTCAGAGAGAGATTGATTTTTTATTTCTCTTCCTCTTACAAGGATACTAGACCTATCAGATTACAGCTCCACCCTTATGACCTCATTTAATCTTAATTACATCCTTTAAGGCCCTCTCTCCAAATAGTCAAATTTGGGGGGTAGGGCTTAAGTCTATGAATTTGGGAGAGATATATTTCAGTTCATGACAAACTTCACAGTTCTCAAACCTTGCTACATACTATCATTGTCTCAAATTCCCCTCACACTTCTGAGTAATTAGTTCCGTTGTAGATAGGGGTCTCTACAACAGGAATCTATGCAACCAGATAGGTATCATCAGCCTGGGTGTGGGGAACACTCTTTAAGAAATCCCTCAAATAAATTAAGTGGTTACTAATTTTCACTTATAAACAACTAGAGGCCCGGTGCACAAAATTCGTGCATGGGGGGGGGTGTCCCTCAGCCCAGCCTGCACCCTCTCCAATCTGGGACCCCTCGAGGGATGTCCGACTGCCCGTTTAGGCCCAATCTCGGTAGGATTAGGCCTAAACGGGCAGTCGGACATCCCTCTCACAATCCAGGACTGCTGGCTCCCAACTGCTCGCCTGCCTGCCTTCCTGATTGCCCCTAACCTCTTCTGCCTGCCAGCCTGATCACCCCCTAACCACTCCCCTGCCAGCCAGATTGATGCCTAACTGTTCCCCTGCCAGCCTGTTTGCCCCTAACTGCCCTCCCCTGCAGGCCTGGACCCCTCCAACTGCTCTCCCCTGCAGGCCTGGGTCCCCCCGCAACTGCCCTTCCCTGCAGGCCCGGTTGCCCCCAACTTCCCTCCTCTGCCGGCCTGGTCACCCCTAACTGCCCTTCCCTGCAGGCTTGATCGCCCACAACTGCCCTCCCTTGAAGGACTGTTCCCTCCCAACTGCCCTCCCCTGCTGGCCTGATTGCCCACAACTGCCCTCCCTTGCTGGCCTGACCACCCACAACTGCCCTCCACTGCTGGCCTGGTCTCTCCCAACTGCCCTCCCTTGCTGGCCATCTTGTGGTGGCCATCTTGTGTCCACATGGGGGCAGCCATCTTTGACCACATGGGGGCAGCCATCTTGTGGGTTGGAGTGATGGTCAATTTGCATATTACTCTTTTATTAGATAGGATAGAGGCCTGCTGCACTGTTGCACGGGTGGGGGCCAGCTGGGTTGCCCTGAAGGGTGTCCTGGATCAGGGTGGGGGTTCCCTTGGGGCTTGGGGTGGCCTGAGCGAGGGGTCTGTGGTGGTTTGCAGGCTGGCCATTCTCCCCCCTCCCCCCGCGCCCCCCCCCCCCCCCCCCCCCGGTGACCCAAGTGGAGGCTCTGGTATCTGGGATTTATTTAACTTCTATAATTGAAACTTTGTAGCCTTGAGCAGAGATTTGGGCCGGCCAGGGTGTGCAGGAAGCTTGGCTTCCTCTATCGCCGGGGGCAACTGAAGCTTCCTGCTCTCTCCAGCTCCGTGGATGCCGCCATTTTTGTTGGGATTTATTTATCCTCTATAATTGAAACTTTGTAGCCTTGAGCAGAGGCCTGGGCTGGCCAGGGTGTGCAGGAAGCTTGGCTTCCTCCATTGCCGGAGAAACCCAAGCCTCCTGCTCACTCCGTGGCCACAGCCATCTTGGTTGTGTTAATTTGCATACTCACTCCTGATTGGCTGGTGGGTGTGGCTTGTGGGTGTAGTAGAGGTTTGGTCAATTTGCATATTACTCTTTTATTAGATAGGATACTGCAGTGAACAATCACTACTAGACACCTGCATCTCTGTGTACTTGTCCTGTCATTGCTTCAGGACAAATATTGAGAGGTAGAATTTCCAGGTTAAAATCGATACTATATTGCTTTTCAGAAAATTTTAACACTTCACCAAGTATGGGAAAGGGGGCATTTTCACCCAAATCAATCCTAAGATCACAGTGTTTGCATTCTAGCAGTATGTACTGTGAAGCTCCTTTGTTAGTAAATACTCGCATGTCACTTTGACATTTTAAAATTTTTTCCTCCACTTTCTACAGAAAGATCCCAGTGTCTAGTGGTAGAAATGAAAGTAAAGAGTTCCTACAAAAATGGTTTTTAGATGGAAATAGTGTTGTAAGTGATACTTCAGAGTCCAGATGAAAGTCTTACCTCATTTGAGTGGCAGCTTTGTTGTGCTTAAAAGGTTATCATTTGAAAGAAGTGCTGGGCTCTCAGAAATGAAGTGTTTAGGTAATTAAATGCTGCAGAAAATACATTGTGGTTCAAGGACAGACTTTCTCATGCCCAGTCACACATTAGGAAGGTAGGAAATGCCATTGGGAGGCTTATGTAAACTTCTAACTGGTAGGTTTTATAATGTTTGCACATTGGACAAAGTTTTGAAATAAATGGTTTTAGAACTCTGAAGTTCTAAAGAGATATTTAGGATGCAAGAACATACCTCTTTTTATATAACCCCCACATAAGTTAGAGGTTGTAGTGTATAGTAAATGTGACAGGAAGATCAATTTCTTTTCTGTTCATTCTATTCCATTAAGTTAGCCATGTGCAAAAGTGTCTCGAAATTTGAGCCAACACCTCACATCAAGCTTATTCATATTAACAGTTCTACTCTGAAACCTGAAAGCTACTCTGACGAGGTTTATTCTTATCCAAAGGTACTGTGATGGAAATTAGATTGTAAAGCTCACCTTGTAAAATGCAGTTACATGTAGTTAAATCAGGAAAGAACTTGAATGAGGTTGTGGCGTTCTCTTGCCAAGGCAAAAGGAAAATAATGATTAGGTTTGAAATGTTATTTCTGAGATTTTTTTTTCCTTCCTAGAAACGGCGACTTGAACATAGTAAAAATGTAAATACGGAAAAACTGAGAGCCCCTGTTATTTGTGTACTTGGACATGTGGACACAGGGAAGACAAAAATTCTAGATAAGGTAAGAAAGTGCTGTTATGCATTGATACAACTTTTAAAACAAATGAATGATGCCTTATGAAAAGTTAATACAGACCATGGCACATATATGCATTCTCGTTACAATAAATATGTTAACACTTCCTTATCACGTTTGCTTCCTTTTGCATTTTGAAATACAAATCTGAATCTGCTGTCTTGCCCCAGCTCCGTCACACACATGTACAGGATGGTGAAGCAGGTGGTATCACACAGCAAATTGGCGCCACCAATGTTCCCCTTGAAGCTATTAATGAACAGACTAAGATGATTAAAAATGTAAGTAGACTGTATCTCATATGTTTTAATCTCTAAAAAGATGTAAGCTATTTTCAAAGAGAAAAAAATAACAGAATAGTAT
This sequence comes from Cnephaeus nilssonii, assembly GCF_951640355.1. NCBI lineage: Eukaryota > Metazoa > Chordata > Mammalia > Chiroptera > Vespertilionidae > Cnephaeus > Cnephaeus nilssonii. The sequence continues at coordinate 64,153,792 of NC_137086.1, read as the reverse complement.
AACAGACCTATATGCTCACCATTCATAATTAGTATGTATGCTATTTAGTCCTATTTTGCTTCAGATCTTTCTTAAGCAATAAAACATTAGATAACATAGGACCCATCATATTCCATTTCCTTCCCTCTTACTCCAGGAGACCACTATTCTGAAGTTAGTATAGCCTTCCCCTCCATGTTTTAACATTTTTACCACCTATCTCCATGGTTCAAAATAGAGTTCTGCCCTGGCCAGTGTATCTCTCAGTGGTTAGAGCGATGGCTGTGCATTGAAGGGTCTCAGGTTCAATTCCTGGTCAAGGGCGCGTGCGTACTTGGGTTGCAGGTTCGATACTTGGCCCTGGTTGGGGCTCGTGCGGTAGGCAACTATTCGATGTGTCTCTCTCACATTGATATGATGTTTCTCCTTCTCTCTCCCTCTCCCGCCCTCCCTCCCTTTCATACTCTCTCTAAAAATCAATGGGAAAAATATCCTCGGATGAGGATTAACAACAAAAAAAATTTTTTTGAATTCCCTCCCCCATCAAATTATATATCAGATTAATTACATATATGTATTTTACCTTCCTTATTTTCTCTGTACTGGAGATATTTCATCTACTTATGCTGCCTATAACACAATAAAGATCATATAAGATTAATGTAAAGCTTAATGAATCATGATTAATGCAGACACCCTTTGTGTCACCGATGTTAGGAGAACGGAGTTTTGCCAGTTCCCTCAGAAGCACTCTAGTCAAAGTCTTCTTTCCCCTTTCTAAAGTTACCTCTAGCTTTTATTGTGTTAGTGGTCGCAGGATGTTGATATTCCAGTCCCTTCAACCCATGCTTATTGGATTACTTGTAGAGAAACTCTGCTTAATCTACTGCTTTGTTACTATGTGTAGGAAAGGCAAAATAAGCATCTGATACTTTACCAGCGTTCAAAATAGTGACCAATTTGGCTTGGTTTTGTATTATAAACTCTTGGATTTAAACTTATTTACTGTGCTTTAATCCATTTCAGTTATATTGTGCTGAGATAGTTCCATCTTTGCCCTGTGGTTGGCTCCTGAGTATCTTTGATACAATTCTGGTAGTCTTATTGGTCTTTTGTTGCATCCAGGCAGTCTGGTGTAGCATAATGTTCCAGACTTTTCTTATATATAATTCTGTCCAGACCTGCAACTGCACCTTGCAAATAATTCCCCAGTTCCATTGTCACAGAGCAGGTCAAATTGGTAAATTTAGAACTGAGAAGTAATAAATAACTGACACACACAGCATATATTATTACATTTCAGTATCATCTCCCTTTGTCCCTTAATTAGTCTTAGTTTAGTGTGTAGTCTGTCTCTCCAGTGTTTGTTTTGTGTGCTTGTGTTTTATGAAGCTTGTTTTCTGGCAGATTCCTAAGGAAGAAATAATGGCAATAATGTTCTTTGAGTTTTTTGAATATTGAAGAGTTACTTTGTGGCCATCAGTTGGCTACATACAAAATGCTTGGTTCACATTTTCTTTCCTTAAGTATCTTAAGTTACTGCAGTTTCTTCTCCCATAAAGTATTGCCCTTCAGGTTTGATCATAGCTGGTTTTCATCTTCTTATAAGTTACGTGGTCTTTTTTCATTTTGGTGTTGCTTCTGGGTCAGTTTTCCAGTTGCGGCATCTTTCATTTCCGTATGCACTTCAAAGTCTTCAGTTTAGGACAGTTTTTTTGAATTATAGTTTTTCAAATTTGTAATTTACTTTTGTTATATTTTACCTGATATTTCTATGTCATTGGGGAATTTATTCCACCAGTTTTCAAAATACACTTAACAGCTTATTCCACCAGTTGCCAGGTCTTGAAATTGAAGCATATGGTGATCCCTCCTTTGGAAAATCTGCTGCTTGAAACTGCTGTTTGCAATTCTCTGCTATTTTTAGATAGTCCCTTGCTCTGTAAGTCAACTTTGTTATTTTTAGACAGTCTCTTATTCTGTAAAATATAACTTTGTTTTTTAGCTTGAATAATAGAAAAGATAAAACTTTAGGGGCTGGTATGCTGATACTAATGCCAGGTGTCTGTATAGATATGATATGTACTCAAGGTTACAAGTTGTCTGTATAGATATGACAGGTGTTTGTTAGATATGATATATACTCAAGGTTACAAATTGTCTGTAAAAATAACTTACACAAGGACCTGAAAAGATATAAAAAGAGAATGCTTCCTCCTTTGCGTGTTTAGAATTTGACAGAGGTCATCTGCTCTGAACCTGCGTGCAATAAAGATGATTCCTAACTAATTGGCTCATTAAGGCGTCTTGTCCAGCTTGCTGATTTTCAATACAACAAAATCTGATGTTATATTGGAACATAGTTGAAGAGCATGACTTTTATTAGGCCTGCATTAAAGTTCTCCGGATGTTCATATGACAGTTATAAATGTTTGTATTCCAGATGCTGAAGTGGAAATGATTATGGTGCTCAGTGAGTGTTGATTCAGGATCACCAGGATGCAAATTTGAAATTTTTTATATTTGATTCATTCTTTTAAACTAGGTCAGGAGATAAGATTTTGAAAAAATCATTTGAAGATTGTCAAAAAGTATAGATAAAGTAAAAACTGTTTTGTGTGTGTCAGAGAGATTTATTGGTCAGTGCTACTTATTGGCTTAAGAGAATGTCCCTCAGGCCCCTTGTAATTCGTCCCTTCATTTACTCTTTACTATTTTAGGTTGATGTGGTACATTTTATTTAACATATACTTGGGATATTTTTCAGAGTTTAGAATTGCTTTAAAATTGGACCAGAGAAATTTTCCAGACTTTGAGAACTTCTTTTTACGTGTCAGCTTTTTATAATCACTCTCAGATGATCATTCTGTCATTTATTGCTTATACTCTGTTCAGAGAATATTAACAAAGGGAATGTTTTCTTCCTTTTTTTGGTTTTTATTTGTTTGTTAATCCTCACCTGAGGATATTTTTTCCATTGATCTTTTAGAGAGGGAGGAAGGGAAAGGAGAGACATTTATCTGAGAAATATCTATCAGTTGCCCCCCACACATACCCTGAAGGGGAATCGAACCTGCAACCTGCCACCTTTTCATGTATGGGATGATGCTCTAACCACTGAGAACACCAGCCAGGGTGGGAATATTTACTTATTTTTGTTTTTTCTGCAAAACTCCTTTTGATACTATTGAAAATATTAACTGTTATGCTTTGCTGGTTGACTTACTGTTTTCAAAATAGATCATTTAGAAAAGGAAGTGTTGATAGTTTCAAGTTTTCATGGCAAACTAATTGTTTGTAAATACACTGTTATTGTTTTGATTTCCCTAAGCTCTCCATCTTCCCCATCTTTTCTAGTTTGACCGAGAGAACCTACGGATTCCAGGAATGCTGATTATTGATACCCCTGGGCATGAGTCTTTCAGGTAAGAGCACATTGAGTCTTTTGTCATCAAGCAAACTGCTGGAAACCTTGAGTCTGAAAGTTCAGTCAGTGAAGTCTGACTCATCCTGAATCGTTGGGTAGTATTTTGAGATTTGTGGTTTCTACTACAGATCTCTTGCTACTTATCTCTGATAACTACCAATCCTCCTCTGTGCCACACTGATTTTATTTGGCTACTTGTTTTTTTTTAAATTTTATTTTAATCCTCATCCAAGGACAATTTTTCCATTGATTTCTAGAGACAGTAAAAGGGAGGAAGGAAAGGTGGGTGGTGGGGGGGTAGAGATACACATCGATTGGTTGCCTCCCGCATTCACCCCTACTGGGGCTGGGGAACCTGCAACCGAGGTACATGCCCTTGACCTAGAATTGAAACAGAGACCCTTTGGTCCAAGGGCTGATACTATAACCCTGGAGCAAACTGGCCAGGGCTACATACTCATTATTTTTAGAGAGAAGCCTTTTTTACTGGAAGAACAAATCCTAATACATTCCTGGTCTATCTCCTGTGAGACCCATTGCAGGTGGAATTTTATCTTGTACCCTCTTGGCCATATTCCTTAGCGCAAAAAAAAACCTTCATCAGTAAAATTGGCAGAAATATTGGAGTTACTTTGGGAACTAACTCATTCCAGCTGGTGTCAGATATGTGTTTGGAAAGAGAAGGGCTAATGAATGGCACTTGAATTTAATGCATGTACTTCATTTTGTTCTTTTGTTTAGGTTTTACAAAGAAATTAAAATTTTAAGTTTCTTTAAGTAAAATTTTATTTCAAGATTTCTATTTATGCATCTTTTTTCTTCTTTTCAACAGTAATCTGAGAAACAGAGGCAGCTCTCTTTGTGATATTGCCATTTTAGTTGTTGATATCATGCATGGTTTGGAGCCCCAGACAATTGAATCTATTAACCTTCTGAAATCTAAAAAATGTCCCTTCATTGTTGCACTCAATAAGGTAAGCTCTGCTTCTGAAAAATTAAATTGTAAAAATATGCTTCTGTCTTAGCTGGTTTGGCTCAGTGGATAGAGCATCGGCCTGTGGACTGAAATGTCCTGGGTTCGAATCCAGTTAAGGGCACATGCCCGGGTTTCAGGCTCGATTCCCAGTGGAGGGCGTGCAGGAGACAGCCGATCAATGATTCTGTCTCATCATTGATGTTTCTATCTCTCTCTCCCTCTCCCGTCCTCTCTGAAACCAATAAATATATATTTTAAAAATGCTTCTTTTATTTTAGTATAACTTTCATGTAATAATCTCCTCATGGTAAGTTCAAAATGAACGACAAATTTATACACACGCACACATAACCACCACCATTCAGAATATAGACCATTTCCGTATTCCCAGAACATTCCCTCATGTTATTCTACAGTCAGTCTGCCCCTTCTCCAACCCCTAGCAGAGACTGATCTGCCACTATAAACTAGTCTGCCTGTTCTAGAAATTCAGGTTAAAGGAATTATGTGTAATCTTTTCATTCTGGCATTTTTCATTATTTATGTTATTATAGAATTATCCATGTTGTTGCATATCTCATAGGTTGTTCCTTTTTATTTCTGAGTAACATTTTATTATCTGAATAATACCACACTTTATTTACCCATTGAAGGACATTTGGATTAGTCCTATTTTAGGTTACTTATTAATGAAGCAGCTGCGAACATTTGTACACAAGAATTGCTGGGTCATATGGTTTATGTATGTTCAGCTTTGTGAGAGAATGACACATTTTTCCCAAAGGGATGTACCAGTTTTTTACATTTTAAGCT